>NW_024070200.1:53825016-54198855 GCF_014754425.2 Oryx dammah
CTGTCTTTATGGGACTGACTGTTGGTTAGCTCATGTAAGTGGAATCATTGCTTCTGTCTTTATGGGACTGACTGTTGGCTCCTGTAAGTGGGATCATAGGGCATCTGTCTCTTTGTTCACTTTGTATTATGTCCTCAAGGTGCATCCATGCTGTAACAGGTGTCATAATTTCCTCTTTAAAGGCTGAATCATATCCCTTTGTATGCGTATTCCCACTTTTGGTTTAGCCAGTCATTCCCTGATGAACGTTTGGACTGCTTCCACTTCTTGGCTCCTGTGGATAATGCTGCCATGAACATCTGTGTGCAACCTATTTCTGGCTTGTTGAATGACATCTACTTGAGTGTCAAGCTCAGCTTAAGTCCAGAATTCAGCTCCTTCATTTCCTCCCAAGTTTGCTTTGTTATTGACCTACCATCTTCTTTCCTCCATCCACTCCCCCCACTCTACATTTAAAAGCCACCACCTCTTACTCCTGGAGAAGAGAACAGCTACCCACTCTAGTATTCTGGCCTGGAGAATTCCACGGAGAGGAGCCTGGCAGGCTAAGTCCGTGGGATCGAAAAGAGTTGGACGCGATTGAGTGACTTGCACTCACTTCTTACTGGGGGCTTGCCCAGTGGCTCATAGGGTAAAGAATCTGCCTTCAGTGTGGGAGACCCGGGTTCCATCCCTGGGTTGGGAAGATCTCCTGGGGGAGGGAATGGCAACCCACTCCAGTATTCTTGCCTGGAGAATCCCGTGACAGAGGAGCCTGGTGGGTTACAGTCCATGGGGTCGCAAAGAGTCGGGCACAGCAGGGCAACTAACACTTTCACTTTCACCTCTTCCTGCTCTGGCTCCCAGTTCCCTCTACATTCCCCGCCCCAGACCAGGTTCTCAGCCCCTCCCAGGTAGACAGGTAGACGGTTGTGTCAACCTCCGATGAGTCTTGCTGCTCCCAATCTGGTATGTCTCCAAATTCTTTCCATGGTGCTACTACTCCAAAGCACATTCTGCAATTCTTAGGAATCTGGAGAGAATTTTCTGGAGCCTTTGTTACAAAAGTTCCAGGGCGTCTGCATGGAATTTATTTGAAGTTTCTTACATGCCCAGTGAAGGATGATAATAATATGCTTGTATGTGTTAATATAGTGCGAGTGTTTTAAATAATAATACTGTAATTTTTGAGATACTATAAGTAATTTGACCCTTTTTCACAAGTAGAGGCAGGTTAAATTCAATTGTCTACATTTTATTCATTCGCTCATTGATTTAACAAATACTGATTGAGAACTTGAAAATGTTAGTTGGTAGGTTGTGTCCAACTCTTTGCGACCCCATGGACTATAGCCCACCAGGTTCCTCTGTCCATGGAATTCTCAAAGCAAGAATACTGGAGTGGGTAGCCATCGCCTTCTCCTAGGGATCTTCCCAATTCGGGATTGAACCTGGGTCTCCTGCATTGCAGGTAGGTTGTTTACCGTCTGAGACACCACGGAAGCCCTGGAGAGCTTGCCATGTGTCAGTCAGGGCATTGGGGATCCCTGGAGGAGTCAGACCCACTGCTCCACCCGCCTGTAGAAGTCGTGGTGACATTGGCAGACGTTTACATGCCCTTTCCGTGTGCCAGAGACTATACACATATCTTTAGTATATTATCTGGTGTGGTTTCCAAAACAATCCTTTGAGTTAGATTTCATTGTCCATGTTTTATGGAAGGCAGTCGACACAGATTGAATAACCAGTCCAATAGGGGACAACGTGGGGATTTGAGCCCGATGGTTCTCTTTCCAATGAAAGTGTTCCCAGCAAACTCTATCAGCAACTGTCACATAAAGCAAGAGCTCAGAAGATAAGGCAGAATGAAACGCCAGGCTAATAGCGACCAGCCACCACATTTGTCTATGTGGAGTTGGGAACCATTGACCAAACGTGCTCAGGAATATTTTACAAGCATAAGTAGTGACTCGGTGCCTTGCAGAAACACAGGCCAGACCACAGCTGCTGTTAGAGAAAAGAAACAGCGTTCAGCTTGTTAAAGCAAGAACTTGTGTAAACTCCACGTCTGACGTGTCAGATGCTGTTCCCTGATGTGATGCATTATCCAGGCAAGAAAATAACACAGCAAAGCCTCTCGCCCAGGCTCAGAAAGGAAGGAGATGTCTGAGCTGGCTGTCTGGATGTCTGGGAGAAACTGTTTCAGAACTTGGGAGTTTTACAGCTGGGGAGGTGGTGTTGATTTCCTGTGAATCATGGAGGCAGCCCAAGAGGGAGCCCCTCGCTTTGTGAGTGTGTAGGTGAAGGGAGAAAGCAGAGATTGTTGTTATTCATCACACCTAAGACAGAGCGTGTTCTTTTTCTTCTGGCCTGAGCATCGTGAGGGATCTTAGCTCCGGAATCGGGGATCGAACCTGCACCCTCTGCACTGGAAGCATGGAGTCTTAACCACTGGACCTTCAGGGAAGTCCTAGGCGTGTCCTTTTAAAAAATCATTTCACTCCTGTTGGAGATAATCAAGCAAATAATCTGTGAGCATTAAACTTTCTAATTTCAAGTCAGGATGGAAGATTAGGCTCCCCAGCTTGCCGTCTGCGGTGGTGAGCACTTAGAAAGCTGTGAGGGGTGAGCGGCTCCCTTTGCTGGGCCCTGAGCTCAGCATTGCCCTTATGTTTCCTCATTTTATCTTTTCATGACCATTTTACAGCATAGGAAACTGAGGCGCCACAGAATAAAGCACCTTGTCCAAAGTCATCTCTTTTGATATCTGAGTGATAAGATTTGGACATAATGTCTACTGTTTGTGTCTGGCCCCAGAATTGAGATTTTGTAGAATAACCAATTTCTTTTTATTGTTAAGGGAAATTAGAGGCATATCCAAAAGGAGAAAGGATAGTTGAATGAACCTGTGTGCCGCTGGCCCAGTCATTATAAAAACGTGACCTTTCTTCTTTCATTGCTACTGTCACCGAGTCTCCCCTCTCCTTGATTATTTCGGGTGTATTGTTTCAGAAATTTTCAGAGGTATGTATCATTTTGGGGTAACTAGTATTTCTCAAAGATGAGAACTCTCTAGAAACCTAATCACAATATCATTGTCATGCCTTAGGAATTAAAAACAGTTGCTTAATATCAATAGATACTACTCAGTGTTCAAACTTCTTCACTCCTCCCGGATATAAGTGTTGAATCAGATCCGCAAAGCTCTGTGATTTGCAATTTTTTGCCTTGTCTCTTAAGTATCTGTTTATCTCTAGGTTTTGCTCTCTTTCCTCTTGCCAGATAGAGAAACTGTATCGTTTCTCCTACAGTTTGTGCAGTCTGGGTGATTCAACACCTTCTTCTGAACTCTACTTGCACTTCTTGTCAGTTGATTGTGTTAGAGCTAGAGGGCTGATCAGATTCAGGTTAATTATTTTTTTGGTGCCAAAAATACTTCTCAGTGGTGGTGTGTACTTCCTTTATAAGACATACTGTCTGGTCCCCTCTATGGTGTTGACAGCTGTAGTTGATCATGGTCTTAATTGTGGTAACATTCAAATTCTAGCATTCCTTCTTCATTTTCTATTAAAAGAAATTTCCTTATTTCAACTGTTTTATTATCCTGAGATGAAAGTGAAAGTGTTAGTTGCTCAGTCCTGTCTGACTCTTCGAGATCCCATGGACTGTATCCCGCCTGGCTCCTCTGTCCTGGAATTCTCCAGACAAAAATACTAGAATGGGTTGCTAGTCCCTTCTCCAGGGGATCTTCCCAACCTAGGGATCAAACCCAGGTCTCCCACATTGTAGGCAGATTCTTTACCTTCTGACCCACCAGGGAAGCCCTGAGATAGTATTGCAATAAGAAAAAGCAGGAACTTTTTGGCCCTAGTTCTAAGGTAGTTCCTGTGGAGGCTTCCCCACCCCAGCAAGCCTTTCTGGTGTTCACGAGATCAACTCACCTCTGACCCTGTCTGTCTGAAGATAGAATGAGGTTCCCAGGTAAAGGGCTCAGTCCTGCAAAACCTCCTTCCATTTCAGATGTCATTTATAAGCCCAGATTGTTACCTGGGCTTCTAACTGAAGCATATAAATCATAGGTTCCTATGACCCTATGGTTAGGTTGGATTCATTTGCTGGAGTGGCTCACAGAGCTCAAGAAGAACCATTTACTCACTAGATTACTGATGTTTTATACAAGGACATTAATGGCTATGCATCAGCAACCGGGTGAAGAGATGAACAGGGCGAGGTCTGACAGAGGAGCTTGGGGCCCAGCACAGGGAAGCCCTGTGGGTCCCAGACTCAGGAGCTCTCTGAAACAAGGGACCAAAATGCTGTCTTGTGGGGCTTTGATGGAGGCTTCATTACATAGTCGTAATTGACTAAATCATTTGCCAGTGTCCCTGATTCAGCCTCAAGCCCCTCTCTTTGCCCCAGAAATCAGGGGGTGGGATTGCAAGTTTTAACCTTCTAATTGGGACTGAAAGTTTCAACCTTCTGATCACACATCACAGGGTTGGTTCTCCTGGCCCCACCTGTGGTGGGATGAGCAGTCATTGACATAAACCCATTGTGATGGAATAGGGCTCATTCCTCCGTCCATGGGATTTTCCAGGCAAGAGTACTGGAGTGGGTTGCCGTTGCCTTCTCCACTTATGAATAACAAGACACCTGTTTTCACCTTTGTGGTCCTATATATGGGATTAGCCAAAAAGTAAGTTCCTTTGGGTTCTTCTGTAACATCTTATAGAAAACCCAAACAAAAATTTTGGTTAACCCAGTATAAGAAAAGACACACCCACACCCACACATACCTACCTACCTTCCCAGGTGGTACATTGCTGAAGAATCCTCTTGCCAGTGCAGGAGACTCAGGAGACGGGTTCAATCCCTAGGTCAGGAAGATCCCCTGGAGAAGGAAATGGCAACCCATTCCATTGTTCTTGCCTGGAGAATCCCATGGACAAAGGAGCCTGGCAGGCTACAGTCCATGGGGTCACAAAGAGTTAGACATGGCTGGGCACACGTGCATGTATACTTCTTACAAATCATAATATAACAGTGATGATAAACATTTCACTAATCAGATTTTTTCCTAGCTCTTTTTGTCCTTAAAGCATGTCCTTTTGGGGTATATAGTTATATATTCCTATGTTTAAAAATCATTAACAATGGCGCCTCTCTGTGTGGTTAGGACTCTAATTCAATGAGCAGTTAAGCTTATCCCATGTTGCTTTTGATTTTTATAGATTACTTCTTAACACGTAAGTTTTTATAATTATGTAAACTACATGATTTCAAAGTCAAATCTACAAAACAGGAATATTCTGAGAATTCTATCTTCTAAACCAGTCACTGCTATCTGTATCTCCCCTCACCTTTATAGTAGCCATTTATTTGTTTGTTTGGAGTTTTTATTTTTCTGTATTAAAAATGTTCCCAAATGCACTTACATATTAATATCTCCCTTTTCTTGAATAAAAGGTAGCTATTATATATATTTTCCTCCACCTGACTTTCCTTGACAATATAGGCTGTAAATAAAGGAATATGGTATTAGATGAAGAATTAGGATAATTAACATTGTATAGAGACATAGAATCATTGAATTTTGAGAGCTGATGGTAATAGCAAATACCCCTGTGGCACTTACTCTGTGTTATGCCCTGTTCTAACTGCTTCACATAAATTCACTCAATAATTCTCATAATAGTCATCCTCTGGAGTATGTACTGGTGCTGTCCCCATTCTACAGATGAAGAAACTGAGGCGTGGGGAGGGGAGTTAGATGACTGTTCAAAGTCTCAGAGCTGGTGTCTGGCAGATTTGAATGCTGGTGTCTGCTTTCATATACCATACTTTGCTTTAGAATTCTGAGTCTGGTTTTGTGGGTTTTATGAGTAAGGAAGTTATAATCCCTGGGCAATTAATAGTCTGCCTGCCCATGTGCCCTGTCCCTAGATTTATTTCTTTCTTTTTCAGATGGTGACTGCTTTGCCTTGAGCTCCTTGTTGAGTCTAGAATTTGCTTTTATTAATGTCTAAATGTTATAGTGTTATAAGCTAAAACTCGGCCTGTTGTTATTTCATGGATGCTCAGAAGACATGGGCTGCATGAGTCAGAGAGAAACATTTATTATTCCTGGTACAATAATCTGCATGTCGTTACCGTTCCTTTTGTCTTGTCAGTAGCACAGGGGTGATTTGGGGGGCGTGATGGATAGGTGGATGTCTGCTCCTGCGGGGAGTTGTGTTCCAGGAGAGGAACGCTGCATTTGAGGTATCCACTGCTTTTCTAGCAGACAGTAAGCAAGCCTGTTCTCTGTCTGAAGGGGCAGTTCTCTCCTTTGTCAAGATGGCTTGCTGGACAGTGGCAGGGTGATAAACAGCCTTGGCTTCATCTCACACACAGAAGTTGTGCAGGAGCTCAGAGAGTATCAAGGGCTGCTTCTTCCAATACTTGTTTTTTAATATTCATTTATTTTGGCTGCCTTGGGTCTTAGTTGAGGTGTGCTGGCTCTCTAATTGTGGTGCTTAGGCTTAGTCGCTCCCTGGCATGTGAGAACCTAGTTTCCTGACCGGGGATCTGACCTGCATCCCTGGCATTACAAGGCAAATTCTTAATCACTGGACAGGGAAGTCCCCTTGCTACTTCTTCATACCTGTCTTATTGGCTTTAAAATGGTCAAATGGGCACCCTGTACCATTTCTTTGACAAACTACTGCTTTTTAAGACATCTGCCAATATTCCCTGACATAGTAACTCCAGGTTTTGTAGTTATCAGACTCTCACTATAGTAAAAACAAGAACCCAGGGAGATCTCTTTGGAAAGCTGCCCTGAACGAATTACCAACACTTGCCACATTGCAGACCTATGGCTTTTCTCTTTTATTTGTAACATAACGTTTTGAAACCAGCCAGAGGCATGAGGTTGACAAGCATTGATCAGCTTCATTGCTGTATCATAGGTTTCTTTATTTCTTTTTTGCTGGTTGAACTTCTTTCCAGTGTTGAGCCAAGTTTTTCTTAGCCGCGATTTTTATAATTCGGTACATTACGGCTCTGTCCAAGGCTGTGATTATAACTTCACCTTTTCCTAGTAATACCTTGAGCTTTGAATGAGAGCTCTCTTAGGGGAGTGGTCCTCTCCAGCAGGTTGGCATCCTTGAGGAATTTCCTGATTGAGGTGCTTATATTAAGGAATATTAAGGGTCTAAGCCTTGCACCTTTGAGGGAGAGAAGTGATCTGATTAGTTAGGAGAAAAGGCAATGTAATGAACTTTTTGCCAGTGTGGTTATCAACTCTGATCCACTGAGGGATCAGAGACCTGAGAACATTAAAAAAAAAAAAAAAAACAGGTCCTGGGTTGGGGTCACGGGAGAGATGAGGCCAGTGAGGGCAAAGGTCATTCTTGCACAGTAGCCCTTACCTTCACATGAGCCCACTCTTATTAGCTATGAGGATGGGATCTCTTCAACCAGCTAGATTATTAAGTCAAATATGTGAGCTGTGGGTAAGCCTTAGCCTCCTCTCTCCTGGATTTTAATTCAGTCTCAAGTCTAGGAGTGAAGGAAGGGTGATTTGGGGGTTGCTGGTATGGGGGACAGGGAGAGGGCTTGCCATTACCTTCCTGATGGTGCCAAGGGAGTGTTTTGCATGACGGTGCCTTGGGCCTGCTACTGAACAGTGGTCAGTGCCCGTACCTAGCCTGCCTTTTAGGAGCTTTCATGCTTCTTGTTGGAAGGATCTGTTTGACCAGCCTCTGTGGGTTATTTCAGAACCTTCAAACTGTTTCAGGGACGTCCCACCACAATTAGCCTTGGGAACATACCCTAATTGGGAATATAAAGCTCATTATTAAAGTTTTCACAGGTCTGAATGGAGAGGATAAAGCCCTGCTACTTAGCAAACCACTGAGCACAGGATGCAGGTGGCTGAGTGACCGCACTGCCAGCGCTCTGTCCTGGCTCTCTGTTGCTCCCGAGCTCTGTGACTCAGTTTCCCCCATGGTGCAAGGGGAGCGATAATACCATTTCTCTTAATCGCAATGTTGTGATGATCATGGAACTGACGTGAAAATGCACCATTCCTGGCAGGTGGTGTCACACAAGCCCAATCTCCCAATTTTTACCTGGCTTCTAGGTTTACACTGTAGCTGATTTTTTTCTAAATGTGACCTGCAGCTGCACCGTCCAGTATAGCACCCACTAGCCACACATGGCTATTTATCTTTTTGTTTTTATTTCTTTTCAGAGTATTTGTTAATATGTGTATTTATTTGGCTGCTCTGGGTCTTGGCTGCAGGATCTTCAGTCTTTGCTGTGACGAGTGGGAGCCTACAGTTGGCCTGGGAACTCTTAGCTGAGGCATGTGGGATCTAGTTCCCCGACGAGGGATCGAACCCAGCTCCCCGGCTTTGGGAGTGTGGAGTCTCAGCCACTGGGAAGTCCCCACATAGAGCTATTTAAATGAATTCAAGCCAACTAAAATTAAAGATACGATTGTTCAGTTGCCCTGGCTGGATTTCTTTTCTTATTTTTTGGCTACACCATGTGACATGAAGGATCTTAGTTCCCCCTGCCAGGGATCAAACCTGTGCCCGCTGCATCGGGAGTGTGAAGTCTTAATCTCAGAACCAACGGGAAAGTCCCACCATCTGAATTTCAAGATGCAAGAGTCACATGTGGCTCCTGGCTCCTGTTTGGGAACATGTAGACTATTGAACATTTCTTCTGTGGCAGCAGGTTCTGTCAGACAGCTCTGGGCTGGAGGGTTTAAACCCCCGAGGGGTTTAAACATGACATTGTAATGACTGTTTAATTTTGGAACTTTTTTCCTGGCACTATTCCTCTACGTCCTTTTCTGCAGAGAAGAATGTAGGTAGTGCCGATATAGGACTGTGCAGGCTATTTCCGTGGCTGCTGGGATAAAGAAGACCTTGCAGACCAAGTTGAGGAGGAGGAAGCTTCTCCGAGGTGAAGGCTAGGGTTGTCCTCAGAGGTGGCTGAGGGCTGCTAACTGTGACGGTCACAGAGGCTGCGTTTCCCCCTTTGGCCACAGTCCCCAAGATGTTCTCGAGTTCCCACGCTCCATTCTGTTTCCCTCATGGGCACTTTGTGTCCCAATTTGTGTCCCTAAAATAAGGTCACTGTGATTGTGGGACACCAAAGGCCTTTCATTCATTTGCTGAGTATGGATAATTAATACTGACCCAACTTTGCTCTCAGAGTCCACATAGAAGGAAAGTGAGTCCTGGAAGGGGGTTGGAGAGTCAGGACACCTTTATCTCTGTTTCCCCTGGGTTTCGTCTCCATGAGAAGAGTATAGCTGCATTTTGTAGCTAAATAACCTGCTGTCATCCCAGCTGATGATGTAAATGGAAACCCCCCACTTACATTACAGTATGTTTTCTGCTTCTGAGCTCCTGAGGGCTCATTAGAGGTGACACTAATAAGGACTTTGCTCTAATGACATCTCTCTGCCTTTCCTCGGAGCATGGAGCACAAGGAAAGCACTCTCTGGGTGCTGGCCCTGTGGGAACAAGGGCTGGAGCTAGAAACTATGACTGTACCCTGCTCTTGGAGGAAGGTGGTCTCTGTGAAGGCAGCCTAGTGAAGGGGATTTCCGAGCTGCATTGTTAAGAAGAGGAGAGAAGCTGGTAAACTGGGGGAAAGGGAAGAAGGGAAGGGGCATTTGGGAAGAATAGATTGTACAAAGTTTTAATTTGAGATGGTGAGTAACTTGTCAGAACAATTCCACTTCCAAGATAGGCAGTCCTGGGTAAGTTACTTGACCTCAGTTTTCACATCTGTAAAATGGGAGTGCAATTAGTAATAGTACCCACTTCATCAGGCTGTTCTAAGGATGAGTAGGTTAATGCATGTGAAGCATTCAGAGTGTCACCTGGCTCAGAGTAAGCACTTGATGAAAATCAGCTGTCACCATAATTATCTTTCTTCCTCTTCCTAGTATTTTTATCATTATTAAAAGAGAAATAGGCTTTGGTGTTGGATTCAGATGTCAGTTTCACCACTGATCCTGTGCAAACCATTGCTGCTTTCTGAGCCTAAATTTATTCATCTTTAAAATATGGAGAATACCATCTGTGTTATGAGACTTCTTGCAAAGGTTAAATGAAATACTGAAGTTTAAGTGAAATACTGTCTATAAATTGCGAGAACATGGCCAGGAAAAATAGGGCCTCAATCACCTTCCTTTCCTCCTGTCCTCTTCCTACCAACTTTCCTGGTAGTCATGAGGTAACCCATTTAGTTGAAAAGTGATGGGATGATACGGCATTTGAGGAAAATTAGTCCAGCAGCTCATGTGCAACACTGCAGCTTAAATAGAAAATGAACACATGGCTTTTTGGTATCTAGGTATTTGTGTCATAGTTACAGGATGGCTTCTTCTATGATTTCAGGAGTTCTTTCTAGGAGCCAAGGTGCTTTAGATATTTGACGTATATTTACTGATTTAACCCTTAAGACAAGCATAAGAAGTAGTATTGTTCCCATGTTACAGGTAAGGAAACTAAGGCTAGAGCGATTAACTTGCCCACAATCACCCAGCGAGTATGTGGTGTTGCGGGCATTTGCACTCTCATCTACAGACCCCAGAATCTAACTACACAGCCTCAGCGGTTGGCAGTTCTAGATTTGGTCAGGGACTGCCGTTTTCAATTTAGCAATCTTACAGTTACGCACAGAGGGATAGATGAGAGGGTTAGCAGAGAAAGAAAGCAGAGGTAGGTCACCGGTAGCTTTTAGCCTTCTCTGGAGGAGCTGGGCAAAGAGGGCAGGCCTGGAGGTTTCCTAAACTTAGACCATGATGCTCTCCCACCTCTAGGCAAAACCTTGGCCTGGCGCCTGCCCTCTTCCGGGAAGTGCCTTGAGCATTGAGGAGGGGAACGTGGCCCTGCAGCGGGACTCCCCACTGCCTGGCTCTGCAGGCCACTCGGTCTCCCCCGCAGCTCTGCAGAGGGCCAGCCCTCCTGCTTCCCACTTGTTCTCTGGCCTGGGGAAGGCAGCGGACGCTGGCTGCAATCCTCCCACCCACTCCACACCTCTTGGTGAAAGGAGCCTTTTGTGGGACCTGCACACGGACATGTGAGCTGGTGGAACCAGAGAAGATGCCAGGCTGCTGCCCCTTCTCCCCCATCCAGTGTCCTAACCCGGACCTGCTACTCCTAGACCTCCTTCCTGCTTCCTCCATCCACCTCTGCCCGGGACCTCTCCCTAGCGGTAAAGGCAGCTCCCACAGTCCACAGGGTACTGCCCAGAGCCTTGCCACCCTCCCGCTGGTGTGTTACTGAGCCCTCCCGTCGCCACTGATTTAAGCACAGAGAGGTCAAGTCACTTGCCCAGAGTCACATAGCTGGAGAGTAGCAGCAGCAGACCTTGAGCCTCAGTAGTCTGGCCCTGGGGTGCATGTTCCAGCCCTCAGGAACGTAGAGTACTTTTCGGGGTTCAGGGAATTGCAACAGGGTTATTCAAGAGCGTCGCTCTGGTGCCTCTCGCCCCGGCGGACACCTGGACGCACACTCACATGGTCTTGTGAGCCTCCTCAGCCTTCCTGGCTGTGTTTGCATTGGTGCACCTGCAGGTATTCTTCAAAGCTCAGGGTTTCCTTTGGCAACCCAGAGAGCCTCCTGTGCCCAGACACCCCCATGCCAGCCAGTGTTTTGTACTGAATAAACCTCATTTTCTATGGATGACCTGGGTAAATATCCTGACTGCCACCTCTGAGGCTTGTTTGTGCCACTTTCTAACTGGCCCAGGCCCCCTCCCTCCCTGCCTCCAGCAGCTCCTGGACATCTGGACAAGCCGCTAGATGTTAATGAGGCATCCGGCTCCGGAGGGGCCCCTGGACCTCTGGCCTGTGGCTTTGCCATCCTGCCATTTTACCAGAGTGATTTATTGACAGGGAGGCAGAGGTGGAGGGTGGGAGGAAAACACCCTTTTAAACTGAGGGCTGGTTTTGCCTGCATTAATGTGCAAGCCTACAGCCAGGCAATTAAAGGTTGTTAGGCAGCTACACTGCGAAATTAATTCTGCAGGCTCACCCTCCACCCCTCCTTCCCTTGCATGACTGTGGGCAAAATTGCTCCAGGGCAGGGAGAAAGCAGGCGGGTTCCACTGGCCTGGTGAGGAGGTTGAAGTGTTCTCTTGGGAAGAGACTGAGAGCTTGCTGTGGGTTGTGTGTGTGTCTGTGTGAGTGCGTGTGTGTGAGGGGGGTGTTATTTAGTCACTAAGTCCTGTTGGGCTCTTCTGTGGCTCTTCCCCCATGGACTGCAGCCTGCCAGGCTCCTCTGCCGGTGAGATTTCCCAGGTGAGAATACTTGTGGGAAAATAGGTTGCCGCTTCCTTCTCCAGGGCATCTTCCCGAGCCAGGAATCGAACCCTGGTCTTCTGTATCAGCTTATGTTTTCTGTAGCGGCTGCATGATTCCCCTGCTTGACTAATGATGAAATGGAGGCCCACTGGGAGGCTTTAGCAGGACACCAGAGCCCTGATGGAGGAGGAGATGGCAGCCTACTCCAGGATTCTTGCCTGGGAAATCCCATGGACAGAGGAGCCTGGCGGGCTACAGTCCGCGCGGTCGCAAAGAGTTGGACGTGTCCGAGAGACTGAGCACACACACATAGAGAGCCCTGAGTGAGAAAGAGATGACTTGGATTGTGTCATCCTATCTCCAGCCCCACCCTCCTTAGGGGGGGGGTTCTGCCTTCCCCCTCCTAGGCCAGCTCTGGCTGGGCACCCATGGCAGGGTTCTCTCCGCTTGCCTCTTTAGGCCTAAGGGCTGAGGGCACTCTCCCACCATCACTCATCCTGGGTGGGGGCACCCCTTGGTGGGCCCTTGGCTGTGGCCTCACACTGCAAATCGTCATTCATTGTGTTCTCTTCAGTGGAAACCTGGGCGTGTAACCATCTGCGACACGCATACCCTCTCTGACCACCCACTTCTCTGCACGGTGGCCTCGGGCATGTTACACAACCTTACTGTGCCTCAGTTTCCCTCATCCGCAAAATGCCTCCTTAGGGTTGTTGATAAGGCATGTTGATACACCTGAGGGACTTAGAAGAGCCGCTGGCACTTAGGAAGCCCTACATAAGCATTGCTATTATTTTTATGATTTCCATATCCTTCTGCAAGGCCCCTCTTCAGACTCTAAAGCTGGCTTAGGCCTCTGGGGCCCCTTCTATTCGTGTGTGACCCCACGGGGTTTCAGCAGCTCCAGGTTTCTGAGCTGCGGAGCAAGAAGGCCAACAAGGGGGAGCTGTATTATCCGGGAGGCTTGAGAGATGTCCCCTGGAGAGATGAAGTGCTGGGCGTGCTGGCTGCCCCGGCTTCTGGTGAGCCCTCCTTTCAGTACAGCAGCTGCCGGGCTGGGCTCCAGGTGGCTTTGGCTTCAATGCTCACCTACTCATGACCTTCCTGAGTCAATAGATATTGATAGGAGGACAGTTAAGAAATTTAGGCAAAGCCTTCTTGGGGCGCCTGCTGCACCTAGGGAAAATGAAAACAAGTAGCAGATTCCATTGCCGACTCCCTCCCCAAGCAGGGGGCAAGCTGGTTCCTAACATGGGGTGAGGGTAGGGGTATACCCAGGGGTCTGGCCAGAGGGCTGGCTCATGGGGTTTTGCCCACCCTTTGATGAGGAGGTGAGTCAGTTCAGTTCAGTCGCTCAGTCGTGTCCGACTCTTTGCGACCCCATGAATCGCAGCACGCCAGGCCTCCCTGTCCATCACCAACTCCCAGAGTTCACTCAGACTCACGTCCATCGAGTCAGTGATGCCATCCAGCCAGCCATCCTCAGTCGTCCCCTTCTCCTCCTGCCCTCAACCCCTCCCAGCATCAGAGTCTTTTCCAGTGAGTCAGCTCTCTGCATGAGGTGGCCGAAGTACTGGGTGTAGTACCCCGTTTTTGCTCCCAACACCCGGTTTGCTCCTGGCTCTTTAGAAGGGGCACTTGGATTTCTGGTCTTTTCGTATCTTGTCCATAAGTTGCCCCACCTGCACGTGCACGCAGTTGCACTTATTTTTAGTCCCTTACAGTTTCTTTGCATTTTGTTGCTCCATTTCGTTTTTCCAGGTGCAAGCACTGCAGCCCAGCGTCGCAGGTCCCTGAGGTTAGATCCCAGCCTCTCTCACTACTGGGTCCCTTTGGAGCCTTATCCCTCTGCCTGGCCCTTGGCAAGCAGACAGGACACAGTGAAGTCCTAGGGGGTCTGAATATCTGAAGCAGGGCATTTGGTGACGGCTTCTTTACCCATGAGGTGTCCTTTGCGGGAAAGGCCTCCTTGAGATCTGGACACTCAAGTCACTTCTGAAGCAATGTGAGGGGTGGGGGGCTGTCCAGCCAAGCAGAACTGATGATGGCCATCCTGAGACGAGGGGTACACACACACACACGTGTGCAAAGAAACATCACACTTGCCTGAAACTTTCTAAATTCTCATTTTAATATGTGAATGATAAAAATCTCCTTCCTACATTCCTATTTTAACCATTCTCCTATATTTTCTATTAGAGAAAGTGAAAATGTTACTCAGTAAGTCCTGTTGGATTCTTTGAGACCCCTTGGACCGTAGCCCACCAGGGCTCCTCTGTCCATGGGATTCTCCAGGCAAGAACACTGGAGTGGGTAGCTGTTCCCTTCTCCAGGAGATCTTCCGAACCCAGGGATTGAACCCCAGTCTGGATTGGGAAGATTCCCTGGAGAGGGGAAGAGCAAGTACTCAGGCCCTTATTGAAGTATCTGGACAGTTTATATTCTGCTATAGGCTTTGTACTTTCTTTATTCATGCATTGATATTTTCTATGTGGTTGGCTCTGGACTGGGTGCTGGGAACAAAAGCCACAGGGCCCTGGAATCGTGGCGTTGACGTTTTCGTAAGGAGGAGCTCACGGTAATTGAATGCATAAGTCAGTAGGCGGACAGTGATCACAAGCTGTGGCGACTGCGTGGGAGGGTCGCAGTGGCCCTGCAGGAAGAGTGTGTGCAAAGGCCCTGTTACTGCGTATGAGAAAGGAGAATAAAGCCGGTGTGGCAGGGTGAGCGGGAGGCGTATGAGCTAACACTGAGGCTGGTGGGGAGACGACGGCAGGGCCCTGCAGGAGACAGCGAGGCCTTCGAGGGCTGCTTTCACCCTCAGGGTTTGCATCGGAGCGATGTGATCTGCTGATGTTTCACTGATGAGTGAGCGGGTGACAGTAGTAATTAGGAGACTGTTGCAGCAGCGGGGGTAAAAGGTCATCATCGCCTGGATGACCAGGCTGTGCTGTGGGGGCAGGGATAGACTCAGATGGACTTGGGAGGGTTTTTTTTAATGTGCTATAGTTGATTTACAGGGTCGTGTTAGTTTCAGGTGCATGAAAGTGATTTGGGGGGGTGTGTGTTTCCTATGACACGTCTTTATAAAATATTGAATATTGTTCCTTATGCTAACCAGCAGGCCCTTGTTTACCTGTTTTATTTCTAGTAGTGTGTATCTGTTAATCCCAGACTCCTAATTTATCCCTCCCACTCCCTTTTCCCCTATGGGTAACTGTAAATTTGTTTTCTATGTCCATGAGTCTTGTTTCTATTTTGTAAATAAGCTCATTTGTATCTCTTTTTTTTAGATTCCATATAGAAGAGATATCATATATTTGTCTTCCTCTGACTTCACTTAATATGATAGTCTTTGGGCCTACGACAGAGATTTTTGAAGAAGAGTTGTTAGGAGTTCCTGATGGATTGTGGTGAGGAGGAGGGAAAAATTGTAGAGAGAAAGAGAAAACTCCAGGGTAACTCTAGAGCTTCTGGCTTCCTCAAACACCTCAACTCGTTCTCCTATAATCCTGGTTGAGAATCATCTGACATTTTCTTTAAAAGTGTAAATATCCCTTGGTGATGGAAAGGCAGGGGTCAGACAGTGCTGTGTGCTGCTCACGGTCACGGGTCCAGTGTGGGCCTCTTTCTCCAGATGCAGGTCCCCGGGTCACCCTGGGTCCCTGGCCCATGAGGACAGGCCTTTGGTCATTTAAGAACTGAGAAGACTTCGAGATCACTTGTTCAACTTCTTCTATATAAAGTTAGAGGTGCTTCCCTGGTGGCTCAGTGGTAAAGAATCCACTTCCAATGCAGGAGACATGGGTTCAGTCCCTGGGTTAGGCTGATCCCCTCCAGAAGGAAATGGCAACCCACTCCAGTGTTCCTGCCTGGAGAATCTCATGGACAGCGGAGCCTGGCAGTCTACAGTCAACGGGGTCGCCAAGAGTCAGACATGACTTAGCGACTGAACAGCAACGTACAGACTAAAGCAGCTTGTCTGGTGCCGTACAGCTGGTCAATCTACATTCTTGCCAGAGGTATCAGTCCCGAGCAGCCGGCGGGACCAGTTACATCCCTGCCGGTAGTTCCCAGATACCCTTGGTTCCGGGCAGCACGGTAGCATCATTGAGGAACACTCAAGGTCACACTGGACAAACTCCTTTTGGGATTCATGGCTAATGGGAGAGACTGGAAAGTCGTTGGTGCTGGTGACTCACTAAGACACATTCATCTCTACCCAGGTCTGAGGGGAAGAAGCCTTATGTATGTTTATGTATGGAAACTTCTGGGCACAGCTGGCCCTCTCCAGAGGCAAACCAAGGCTTTATAGCAAAATCTGTGCATTTCCTCTCTTGTGTCTTCCTCTAATGAGGAAGCTTCCTTTGATACATTAAAATAATAACTTAGGAAATAAAAGTGTCTTCTACCTGGTAGACCTATTCAAGAGAAAGGTCATATAAGAACTTCAAAAAAAAAAAAAAAAAGGAAAAGACAGTGAGTGGCCTCCATTTACGTGGACAGAGAAAGAGGACAAATTATGTGGACCCAAGGGCTCTTGCTGAAGAAGAACCTTTCAAATGGGCCTGAGATGACAAAGCAAAGGTACAAATTCACCAGTAGGGTCAAGAACTGAGATGTCAAATCACTTTGCCCTGCAGCAGAAAATAACACATTGTAAGTCAGCTATACTTCAATAAAAAAAATTAAAAGAGCTGACATGTCAAATGGTCCAGTCAATTATGATATATGAAAAGGACGGAATATTTTGCAGGTATTAAATATTGTAGTCTGAAAACTATAGTGTTACATTCAAATGCATACGTTGGATGATCAAGAGAAATACAGACTCCAAAACTGTAGTACAGGGTGACTACATAGTGTACTTAACGAAAAGGACTTAAAAGAATTATACCATTTCCTGCCCGCCTCCATGCCTGAATGTCTTTAATGGAGGGTTGGTTTTTTTTACATTAAAAAGAGAGAAAGCAACCAGGACCCATTTTTCCCAGTTTAGTTTTAATGCTCAAAGGCCAAGGAGAGAAAGACAACGAGCTGAGTTGTCAAAATTCTCCTCTAGGGGAGGATTGGTGCCCATCCTTTGGGGAACATTCAGCAGTTGACGGGAACTTGTCACCATGGAGTGGCAAAGCCAGGGGATGACAGGTGACTTCAGGGTGGGATCTGCCAGTGGGTGTCCATGTGGGGTGCTCCCTCCTAGTGCCATACTCCAGGAGAGCGGCACTAAGGAAGCTCGCTGGTGGGCCTCTGAGGGGTGGGACAACCCATAGGATGTCACACCAGGGGCAACGCTGTGCGCGTTGACCTTTGGTCTTATGCATTTCCTCTCTGGACCTCTGCTGGGGCTGTGGAGGGCCGCATGACAGGGCACAGGAAGCTTGGCTCTTCAGAAAGAGCCATGCTTACCCACCCCGGGATTATCCTTGTGGTGCACGAGGATAAGACCCCCTCTTTGCCAAGCCTGGCCATTTCAGAAGGCCCAGTGGCAGAAAGGGATGCTTGCCCCTCCTGACCAAGAGTGGCTTGTCTTTAACCTGGAAGCCCAATTAGTATGCAGGCCTTTCTGTGAAACCTCTCCTGAATGCATTTCTGTAGCTTTGGTGTGGCTGAGACTGGCCGAGTTAGCATCCTTCAGCCTCTTACCCATGGGGAGCTGTGTTACCTGGACCCCCTGTATCTCTTCTTCCCTTTCTTCTCTGCTGCCTGCAGTGGCCCTTTGTAAGGATATACGTATTTTGTCTATTCATTCATCAGCCAATAGATATTTGAATTGTTGCTAGTTTTTGGCTACTACAATGCTGCTCCGAACACATATGTATTATTTCCAGGTTCAGTTCAGTCACTCAGTCGTGTCTGACTCTTTGCGACCCCATGGACTGTAGCAGACCAAACTTCCCTGTTCATCACCAACTCTCAGAGCTTACTCAAACTCATGTCCATTGAGTGAGTGATGCCATCCAACCATCTCATCCTCTGTCGTCCCTTCCTCCTCCTGCCTTCAGTCTTTCCCAGTATCAGGGTCTTTTCCAATAAGTCAGTTCTTCACATCAGGTGACCAAAGCATTGGAGTTTCAGCTTCATCAGTCCTTCCAGTGAATGAATATTCAGGACTGATTTCCTTTAAGATGGGCTGGTTGGATCTCCTTGCAGTCCAGGGGACTCTCAAGAGTCTTCTCCAAAACCACAGTTCAAAAGCATCAATTCTTCTGCACTCAGCTTTCTTTATAGTCCAACTCTCACATCCATACATGACCACTGGAAAAAACATAGCTTTGACTAGACCTTTGTTGGCAAAGTACTATCTCTGCTTTTTAATATGCTATCTAGGTTGCTTATAACTTTTCTTCCAAGGAGCAAGCATCTTTTTTAATTTCATGGCTGCAATCACCATCTGCAGTGATTTTGGAGCCCCCCAAAATAGTCTGTCACTGTTTCCATTGTTTCCCCATCTGTTTGCCATGAAGTGATGGGACCAGATGCCATGATCTTAGTTTTCTGAATGTTGAGCTTTAAGCCAACTTTTTCACTCTCCTCTTTCACTTTCATCAAGAAGCTCTTTAGTTCTTCTTCACTTACTGCCATAAAGGTGGTGTCATCTGCATTTCTGAGGTTATTGATATTTCTCCCAGCAATCTTGATTCCAGCTTGTGCTTCATCCAGCCCAGCATTTTGTATGATGTACTCTGCATATAAGTTAAACAAGCAAGGTGAGAATATACCGCCTTGACGTACTCCTTTCCCGATTTGGAACCTGTTTGTTGTTCTATGTCCATTTCTAACTGTTGCTTCTTGACCTGCATTCAGATTTCTCAGGAGGACATACGTTTTCTTTTATTTATTATTTTGACTGTGCTGGGTCTTTGTTGTGGAGCATGGGCTTTCTCTGTATTTGCAGCTCATGGGCTTAATTGCCCTGCGCCATGTGGGATCTTAGTTGCCCGACCTGAGATCGAACCCGTGTCCCCTGCATTGGCAGGTGATTCTTAACTACTGGGCCACCAGGAAAGTCCCTGAACATACATTTTCAGTTCTCATGGGTATATGCTCAGGAGTGGAACTACTGGATTATATAATTGTGTATAGCATTGTGAGGAATTGCCAAACACTCTTCCAAAGCCATTGCACCATTGTACAATTCTACCAAGGTTCCAGTTTCTTGACCACTTTACAAACACTTGTTATAATCTTTTTGACTGTAGCCATGCTAGTGAAGTGGTGTGAAGTGGTTCTGATTTGCATTACCATGTGCTTATTGGTCATTTGGGTATATTCTTTGGAGATATGTCTGTTCAGATCCTGTGCCTGTTTTTAAATTGTTATCAATCTTTTTATCACTGAGTCGTTAAGAGTTCTTTATATTTTCTGCTTACTAGACCCTGACCAGATACGTACTTTGCAAGTATTTTCTCTCATTCTCTGGTTGTCTTAAGTATACATTTGTACTAGTGCCTTTCACCAGAATTTTGAGCTGTTGATCGCCATAAAGGCCAGTGCTCAGACACTCCAGCAGCAAACAATTACATCTTTGTTTCGCTAGCATTTTACCCAGCGCTTGGCATGAAATAAGTACCAGTGATTTGAGTAAATAAATGCATGGTTTTCCTTTGCCACTTTCCGAGGATAAAAATGGATCTGGGTAAGGCAGGCTGAAATGGATAATAAATTGCCGAGCAAAACCACAGAAGCAAGAGATGCACGTTTGCACACTCAGGCCTCTAGTATGTGGATATCATTTTCAAGATCAATGAAGGGGAAGGATGGACTGCAGCACTGGGCTTGCACCTGCATTTCTGATGCAGTAAATAGACTTATCTGAGATCAATAGGGCAGCTCTGCACAGCTCTGTAAACGTGGTGTAATTATCGCACTGAGAATTACAGTTGTCACCTATTGATTGCATCCTCTCGGCAAGTATTTGCACATTTCCTCCTGCCTCCACACTGCTCCACCCCAGCTCCAAAATCTAATCCTCTGTGATCTCCTCCCAAATTACTGGGTTCAGTGAAGAAGGGGTGGAATCCGGCAAGGCAGGTGCCAGCTCTCTTGTTACCATCACCTTGGTGAGGGAAGAGGCAGCTGGGAGGGTCTCAGATTTAGGGGAAAAGGGGGCCAGTGTCACACAGAGAAATGGAATCAAAGAATCGAAAGAAATGGGTAGGCATCAGCCATGGGCAGCAGGGGGCTGTGTCTGGAATCAGCTGGGGAGAGAGGGATTTCTCATTCTGCAGGTAAGACCTGAAGGGAGATATAATCCTAGAAAGAGATCACATTCCATAATCCTAGAAAGAGGTCCCAGGCCATCCCTGTAAAGGAAGACATCTATTTATAAAGTTGCTAAATGTCAGATAAACTGTCATCTTAAAAAGTATAAGTCACTCACTCATTCACTAATTCTTTCATGCATTGAGTGAACACTTGCTGAGCTCCAGGAAGGACCTTGCCAGGGCTGCAGAGAAGAGTCAGGGACAAACTGTCCTCCTGGAGCTTGTCTCCTTCTGCAAAACCCAGGCAAGGAGGCAGATGAATGCAAAGGAGACTCAGAGGTGATGAATGGGATGGGGTCCCCATCCCAGAGGTGGTATGGGGTCCGTCCTCCCCCAGGGGCTCAATGGGGGGCTCCAGGGAGCAGGTGGAGTCTGCAGGGAGGAGCCGGTATCTGTCAGACTGGAGCATTGCCAACAGAGAGAGTGGTTCCTGTTGGGGCCTGCACCCATGAAACCACAGGGCAGGGTGTGGATGGGAACCACAGGGAGTATGCTGAGATGGTGGCCTCGGCTTGTCATTGGGAATGGGGACAGGGAGTTTGGCAGTGGGAATTTCTCGCCCTGTGTTCAGTTCTGCAGGGTTGGGGTGGGGGGTTGGGTGGCAGGAGATCTGGCAGGGAGGGATTGGGACTCTGCTGGGTTGGTCTCAGGGTCGGGTGGTGGCATCCTGCTTCCATGGCTTGGTGAGTCTGTGTGGGGCACTGCCTCTGTCCCTGGGACACCCAGTCTCATCTCTGAGGCTTGGTCCATGAAACAGCATCTTCCTGGGGATAGGGGGTTGGAAGGGCAAGTGGATTGATTGCAACAGTAAGCAAGTCTCACACTTTTTGTCCTCAGGACTCTTAACACTTTTCAGAATTACTGAGAATCCCAGTGAGCTTGTGTTTACCTGGGTTATATCTTTGGATGTAGACTGTACGAGAAATTAAAACTGAGAACACATAGGCACACATCCATCAGCCATCACATGATAGTGTCTTCAGACGTCATGTGGAAGCCCCCACTATACACTCGAAAGGGGATGACAGTGAAGAAGGCAAATAAGGTCTAGGTATTATTCTGGGAAGTTTTGACCTCATAGACCCTCCTAAGAGGGTGTTGGGAGCACCAGCAGTTCCAGACCACACTTCAGGGTCCTGTTGGATTACAAGCTATACGTGTAGGTCCGTATTCTGCTTGGTCCCTGAGCCCCTAGTGTGGCTCAGTATTATATTATATATAGTATATATATAATATGTCCACCCACTGAGTGGGCAGGCCTGGGGTGCTCTCTGGGGGCCAGGACTTGCTGCCTGTGTGCTCTAGCAGGTCTAACTCTTTGTGTCCCCATGGACTGTAGCTCACCAAGCTCCTCTGTCCATGGAATTTTCCAGGCAAGAATATTGGAGTGGGTTGCCATTTCCTACTCCAGGGGATCTTCCCAACCCAGGGACTGAACCCCTTTCTCTTGCAAATCTCCTACGCTGGCAGGCAGGACTCTTTACTAACGGTGCCACCTGGCAAGCTCTGGGGGACCAGGGTGGGGGTGGGGGTGTTTACTGGGGAGGAATATCAAGCCAAGTAAGAAATTCCTGCCCACTGCAGTTCCTAGGGGGCTAGAGTTCAGTGTGGAATTGTCTGTGGAATTCTCCAGGCAAGAATACTGGAGTGGGTAGACATTCCTTTCTCCGGGAGCATCTTCCCAACCCAGGGATCGAACCAGGATCTCCAGTATTGCAAGCAGATGCTTTACTGTCTGGGCCACAAAGGAAGCCTCAGAGTTCAGTGTGGAATTGCAGAAGCAGATATTTCTATTGCGACTGTGATGAGCCTCTCAGGGAGGGTGATGAGCCGAGCCCTCGGGCTTCCCCAGGGAAGTGAATCCAAACTCCTAGCAGAAGAGGAAGTTGGCCGATGGAGAGTACTGCAGGCTGAGAAAGTGGTCCTGTCGGAATTTGATCAGGATGGAAGAGGCCCTTTGGTCAGAAGCCCAGTGACTCAGGGAGAAAGGGGACATATTGGAGGGGGAGAGGTCTGCCTAAAAACCCTCCCCTTCCCTCCCCACTGGAGGATGCCAGCGGGAGTCCATTGCCAGCAAGAACCGCCTCTGGGTGGTGCTGAGTGCAGCCACCTCTGTGTTGCCTGCCGGGGGGGCTACTACATGTTGGGGGTGGGGCCGGGGCAACTCCCGGCCACGCCCCCAACTCCGGGCCACGCCCTTCCTCGCCTTTGTCTGGAGCCGCATTCTTCCTGCTGCCTCTGGACCCTCATCAGATGTTCCTGGCCCTCACTCCCCATTGTTTCTTCCCCACGTTTTCCCACTATGCCCCAGTTGCCTTGTGCACCTCTGCTTCTTCCTATAGCTCATGCCTAAGGATGATCACAGCTCACTTTCATAGGCTAAGCCACAGTTCCACAACCTTGTGGAGTGGACCTAATATTATCCCCATTTCACAGGTGAGGAAACCAAGGCCAAGAGATTAAGTATGTAGCATAAGGCCACAGTGGGGAAGGAAATGGCAATCCACTCCAGTATTCTTC
The DNA here is from genome assembly GCF_014754425.2 of Oryx dammah. Lineage (NCBI taxonomy): Eukaryota > Metazoa > Chordata > Mammalia > Artiodactyla > Bovidae > Oryx > Oryx dammah. Next base: position 53,848,099 of record NW_024070200.1, read on the forward strand.
GCTGGAAAAATCCCATGGACAGAGGACCCTGGTGGGCTACAGTCCATGGGGTCGCAAGAGTTGGACACAACTTAGCGACTAAACCGCCACCGCCATAAGGCCACAGAACTAGGAGGTGATGGGACTGGGATTGAACCCCAGGCAGTCTGGTTCCAGTCTGTCCTAGTAACCACTGCACTAAGTTGACCGCTCTTAACCTGTCATTTTCTTTCCAGCTCTCAAACCACGTGTTCATTCCCAGGCTTCCACACAGTAGGTGCCCATTAGAGGTCTGACAAATGAGTTTCGTCTTCCTATCCTGCCGCCTCGGCGTCACGCCTTGTGCATTTGCCATTAATAAAGAAATGAATACATGGGCTGATGAACAGACGAATAGATGACTGCCACCTGTTGGTGTGTGTGGAAGCTGTAGTTACCAGCGTTTTTCAGGGCAGAGGTTCAAGTTCATAACGACTGGACAGGTTCTGAAATCATCCCTGTCGTTGGTGAACGCAGTTTTGAAATGACGTTGTCACTATAATGTCCCTGGCCAACAGGAGGTAGTGATTTTACTCTTTTATCAAAAGCCAAAGCCTCTTGGGGCATGTGGCCTCCAAGGCTTGGGCTGGGGCTCTTATTTCAAAGCGAGGAGAAAAGGAGGAGAGTGCTTCCCCAGGCAGGTAGTTAGGAAGCCCATCCAGGGGTACTTGGAGATCAGAGCCAGCTTTTGGAGGATGAAAATGAGTTAAAAGTCTGGCCATGATAATTCCCTTATCTCTGACTTCCTGCCAGCACTGCTGATGTCTGAGCTGCTCAGAATCTGGGTGGCCTCTCTGCAGGGCTCTTGATGCAAAATGAGCCCCAGGTGTTGGGGATAAAACACCCACTGTTGGTCATTACCACGCCCCCTCTTCTGGGCCACCCTGGGTGCCCTGGCTTTGTGGGGTTTTCCCCTCCAGCTCTGCTGATCTGCAGGCATATTTATTTGTAAGTGGAGTAAGTGGAATTTTTCAAAGGGAAGCACTTTACAAATGATGAAAAGAAAACAACTTGGGGTAAATGGCTCATCTGGCAATGGGAAACAGCCCCTGGCATCGAGATCTCTTTAACCTTGTCTGAACAGGCAGCAGGGAACTTGGCTTCTGTATCATCTTACAGAAAATTTTTCTGTCTCCCTACTGAGGCCAGACCCTGGGGAGAAGGAGCCAAAAACCCAACCTAGGACCCTTGGAAAATTTGATAGGTGGGTGTCTCTCTGCCCCATACGGTCAACCTGAGTGCCCTTCCTATCCAAGCCTCTGTGACTTCTGTCCCCAGATGATTCCGTAGTTCTCCAGTTGTCTCCTGATTTCTGCCCCAGTCACTTCTGATACTGCGGCCCACAGAAAGATCTAAAAGTTGAAAGATCTAAAAGTTCAGAGTGGATCTGCTCCATTCCATCTGTGAACGAGGCCTCTGGTGCCCCGTGCACCCGCATAGAAGCCACAGAATTAAAGCTGGTCTTACCAAGGCCTGCAGGGCCCCGTGTGATCGGGCCCTTCTGTCTTTCTGGCCCCATCTCCTGCTGCAGCCACACTGGCCTCTTTGCAGTTCTCAATTCAACAAGCCTGTTCCTACCCCAGGGCCTTTGCATCTGCCATCCCCTCTGCCTGCCTCCCCACATCCTCCTGGTTCTCCCTCACTTGGCTGTGGGCTGTGCTCAGATAGCATCTTATCAATTGGGCCCTCCCTGTGGCCTTCTATAAAGTATCCCCCCTTCTCTCTCGCCTTACTCCCTGCCCCACGACCGTCAGCTTTAGGCTTGCTCCACAGTTATTATCGGAGAAGGCAGTGGCACCCCACTCCAGTGCTCTTGCCTGGAAAACCCCATGGACGGAGGAGCCTGGTGGGCTGCAGTCCAGGGGGTCGCTGAGTGTCGGTCACGACTGAGCAACTTCACATTCACTTTTCACTTTCATGCATTGGAGAAGGAAATGGCAACCCACTCCAGTGTTCTTGCCTGGACAATCCTAGGGACCGGGAAGCCTGGTGGGCTGCCGTCTATGGGGCCGCACAGAGTCGGACACGACTGAAGCGACTTAGCAGCAGCAGCACAGTTATTATATATGTTATTTCTATGTTCAGCTTTTTATAGTTATTTATATGTTCGGTTTCTGTCCTGTTACATCAAAATATACATCAGAATGTAAATGCCTTAAGGACAAGGACTTTATTTACTTTTATTTTACATACTTCTTTTTAGGGGGTACATCGCGTATGGTCGATCCATTCATCCTTTGATGGACATTTGGATGTTTTCCACCTTTTCACTGTTACAAATAATGCTACTGCAAACTTTTGTGTACAAGTGTCACGTGAATGAGGAGAGCTTTGGTTGGACATCTTCAAGTCAGTTCACAGATGCTGTCTTTGAGGGGTATTCATGCCTGGAGCCATGTCCCAAATCTCCCAGTGGCTCCTGAACTCATTGGTTTCAAATTATGATTGTATTTTTAGAGAGCTGTGTTACTTATCCCAGCAGGCATTCTTTTGCTATAAGACTGATTTATTATTACTGTTTCCACTCTCTGTGTGACTGGCTGGGTATCCCTTTAATGCTGCCACCTGCGATTCCTTTCTTTGTACAGACTAGTTAACATCTTATTTGTTTATTTTTATTTTGACTGTGCTGTGTCTTTGTCATAAAGCTCAGTCTTCTCTAGCTGCGGTGCTTTGGCTTAGTTGTAGGATCTTATTTCCCTGACCAGGGATTGAACCTGAGTCCCCTGCATTGGCAGGTGAATTCTTAACCACTGGACCACAGAGAAGTCCCCTAGTTACCCACCTGATGTCTCTCCTAGTTTTACTCTGCTCAGCTATGTGGCTTTATTTGACTCCATCCTCAGAACTGATTGTGTTCCTTTCTCCCTAGAGCTTCTCTTTTCTGAATGAAATTTGCCATCCTGCACCAAGAACCCTCGACTCTAAGTGGATTTGTCTGAAACATGAGCTTTGAGTTTGTCTCATTCCAGTCAACTTCTTTATCTCCTAATTGCATTACCCACGACCCCAGTAGAATTCCAAAAAGCATTTGTAGAAGATTCATTAAGTTTGGACTGCTGGTGAGGGTGTGATAACAAAGGCAGCCTCAGGGTTGCTCTGCCAAGTGCCAGGGTTGGAACTCAGGGTAGCTTTCTTCCTTTGCCCGAAGGAAAGCAGGTTTCCTCTGAAGGGCCTCTGTAGCAGCAGCCAATCTTCTTGGGAAGGAGAATCGAGGTGCAGAAGGCCAGCTCTTTCATTCTGCTCTGAGGACACAAAGGAGGGTTTGTTGAAAATATCTGTCAAAGGTGGGTGGGATTCCAGAGATCATCCATGTCTCACGTGATCAGAGCACCTTTTTAAAGATGAATGAATGAATTGATGTTTTTCTTTTTGGCTGCACTGGGTCTACGTTACTGCGTGTGAGCTTTCTCCAGTTGCGGCAAACAAGGGCTGCTGGCTAGTTGCAGTGTGCGGGCTGCTTCTTACAGCGGCTTCTCTTGCTGAGGAGCATGGGCGCTAGGCACACTGGCTTTGGTGGTTGTGGCTCAGTTAGCTGCCTGCAGGCAAGTGGGGTCTTCCCCAACCAGGGATCAAACAAGTAGTGTCCCCTGCCTTGCAAGGTGAATTCTTAACCACTGACCCACTAGAGAAGCCCCTGTCCAGAGCACTTTTTAGTGTGTTTTCCTGCGTGTAGATCAAACCTCAGGGCCTTTGCACGTGTGCTTCCGTGTCACTCAGGGCTCTGTCCCTCTGTCGCCACATTGGTAAGGTCTTCCCTGAACAGCCTGCCCCCACCACTCACCTCCCACCTTCACTCTTGGCCCCCTTCTCGGGCTTTCTTTTTCTTTACCGCACTTATCTTCACTTTGTATATTATGTATTTCTTTGTCTCTTGCTGTTCCTCAACAGAACGCAAGCCCCGTGAGAGTGCATCAACCAGTGTTACATCTTTAAAACTTCACACGGTTCTCAGAACATAGGAGGGACTCAGTAAGTGTGTGTTGAGTGAATGCATGAATGCATTTGCTTTTTATGAAAACCCTTGGGGCAAAGCTACTGTTAATGCCGTCATGTGGGAGAAGGAACCAGGGTCAAATGACTGGAGATAATTACTCAAGGTCACGAGTTGGGATGTGACTGAGCCCTGAATTGAGTTGGCTCTTCTGGGTCCCTGGGCAGCCACCTCCCAGGCTTACAGGCCCAAGAGAGCCTCTGTAGGTCCTTTGGAAATTCTCAGAAAAGGCCACAGTCTTCAGCAGGAAGTGGCACACGAGGTGCACAGAACGGAGTGGAAATTTTAAGAGCTACGGAGCAAGGATTTCCTGTGACCTGAGATGGAAAACAGGAAATAAATGAAACCTGGAAAAACAGCGGTGGAAGAGACTTGCAGTGATCAGGGAGGGCGACACAGTGGAAGTGGCTGCAGGAGGTCGTAAACCCGGAGGAACCCTCCACAGGATGTCTTAGGAGCCTGGGATGGACGCAGGGCCCACTGGTCCCCTCAGGCTGTTCCGTGCATTTTCCCCCACCCCTAGTATGCCAGACGTCTCTCTGCAGAGGATTTAGCACTCCAGAGGAGGGGCAGTCCCCTGCAACCATGAACTCTTGAGTGCTGTGCTCAGGAGAAACAACAGATACCCCAGTTCACACTGGATCTGACTGTGGGGTATGTGCTGCAACTTTTCTGTGGGAGGCGGTACTTGTATGGATGGGGAATCAGGGTGTCTTCCATTTGTGAAAACAAGTTGGCAGAAAAAGGAAGCCGGTGGTGGCGCCAGAAACCTCACTCAGGATTATCAACTTGGCTAGTGCTGGTGGTCACAGAGCATCAGGTGCTGATATGAGGAGGTCAGGACTGGAATCCAGAGGCTCCCGGGCCGCCTCCTGTTCCTGATCCTGGGCTTGCTTTCCGTGCATGTTTTAACGCGGCCTCGAGTCCTGCCTGTAGACTTTCCCACCTGTTCCGTGCTGGCTCTCCAGAGACCCACAGCCAGAACCTCCTCCGAGAGGCTCCGGGGGACTTGTCCTTAGCGACAGCACGCAGACCACACGTGCTGTGGGGCTGAGGGCTTTCAGAAATTTCGGGGGAGAGAGAGGTGACTGTTAAGCCCAGTGCATCAGAGCACAGGAGAGTGAGAGCAGCCTGGGGATTCAAGAGAAAACATGTGAGGACCCCCGCCCCCATCTCTGCAGCTGGGGCCCCAAGCCAGGCCTCGCCCTCGGGGTCCTCAGAAAGAGACCCTTAGCCCCATGGGTGGTGGAATGCCCCGAGGTGAGTTAGAAGCCCGGGATGCTGCTCGAATTCCCGGACTCTGCGTGGGACTGAAGAAGGACTTTTAAAACTAGAGCTGACAGGTCACAATAAATGCCCTCCACCATGAGGAGCAGCCCCATTTGGGCCTCTGCGGCTGCCTCAACTTCAGGCTCTCTAACAACAGCCTTCATTAACTGTCCGCCTCATGACCCACGCCCGGCTCCACGCAGCTCTCTTCACCCTGCTTCCCCGCTCTTGCCAGCGGCCTCCTTCCCGTCTCACTGGCCTGGCCTTGTGACTGGAGTGGCCGAGACTCGCCTTAGGGTGTGCCCTGCGGAGACACAGCAAGGGAAACAGGGTTCTTGTCTGAAGGCGCCCTCGGGCTGGGGGAGTTAGCGGGAGCATGTGTGAGTGTGTGTGTGAGTCTGTATGTGAGTGTAAGTCTGTGTGTGAGTGTGCGTCTCTGTGTGTGAGAGTCTTTGCATGATTGTGTATGTGAGTCTGTGTCTGAGTCTGCGTGTGGATGTCTGTGTGTATTTCTGTGTGAGTCTGTGGATGAGTGTGTGTATGTATGTGCCTGAGTCTGCGTGTGTTTGTGTGTATTGCTGTGTGAGTCTATGTATGTCTGTGTGTATGAGTATATATATGTGTGTGTCTTTGTGTGAATGTGTGAGTGAGTCTGTGTCTGAGTCTGTATGTGGATGTCTGTGTGTATTTCTATGGGAACCTGTGTGTGAGTATATGTATGTGTGAGTCTGTGTATGTGTGTGTGTCTGAGTCTGCGTGTGGGTGTGTGTCTGTATTTCTGTGTGAGTCTTTGTGTGTGTGAGTCTATGTATGTGTATGTCTTTGTGAGTGTGTGTGTCTGTGTGTCTCTGTGTCTGTGTGTCTATATCTGTGTGTGAGCATATGTATGTGTATATCTTTGTATGACTGTCTATGTATGTCTGTGTGAGTGTGTGTATGTGTGGGTCTTTGTATGAATGTGTTTCTGTGTGAGTCTATGCATGACTGTGTGAGTGTGTGTATGTGTGTGTCTGTGTTTCTGTGTGAGTCTGTGCATGTCTGTGTGTGAGTATATGTGTGAGGGTGTGTGTGTGTGTCTGTGTGAATCTACGTATGACTGTGAGCATATGTATGTGTATACTTCGTATGACTGTCTATGTATGTCTGTGTGAGTGTAGTATGTGTGGGTCTTTGTATGAATGTGTTTCTGTGTGAGTCTATGTATGACTGTGTGTGTGAGTGTATGTATGTGTGTGTCTGTGAGTATATGTTTGTGTCTGTGTTTCTATGTGAGTCTGTGCATGTCTGTGTGAGTATATGTTTGTGTGAGGGGGTGTGTGTGTGTCTGTGTGAGTCTATGTATGACTATGTGTGTGTATGTATGCGTATCTCTTTCTGTGAGTGTGTGTGTCTGTGTGAGTCTATGTATGTCTGTGTGTGAGCATATGTATGTGTGTGTCTTTGTATGACTGTGTCTATGTATGTCTGTGTGTGAGTGTATTTGTATGAATGTGTTTCTGTGAGTATGTCTGTGTATGAGCATATGTATGTGTGTGTTTCTGCATGTCTGTGTTTTTGAGTATATGTGTGTGTGTCTGAGTATATGTCTGTGTGAGTGTATGTATGTGTGTCTTTGTATGAGTGTGTATCTGTGTGTGTGCATGCACACATGCCCTCAGGGCAGTTCTTAGGCCTGAGTGTGGACACTCTGCTCTAAATGGCTTCCACTCCCAGAATGGGCTGCTGGAGGCCTCTGGCCGGAGAAAGGCAAAGACTTCTGCGCCGGTCCAGCCCGAGGAGGACATAGTCCCAGACCCTAGCTGTGTGGAAGGGAGCGGGGGCTCAAAGGGGAGCACAGCATGGGCTCTCGGGAAGCTCGAAGCTGGCTGCCGTCAGCACCCGCTTGGGGCAGCTGTGCTGAGAGTCGGTGTGGCTCTCCCTAGCCAGGCTCGCCCGGTGAATCACCCAGAGGGCACCCGTGCCTCTCGCTCTGGCGGCTGCAGGGTGCTGCTGCCCGGCAGATTACGGGCCGCTCTGATCTGGAGCAGCTCAGCTGAGTGGAGGCAGGTGGAGAAACGACCCAGACAGTGACGGGGGCCGCCCCAGCCGCACAGTGACTGCACTCATGGTGGCGATGAGGTCAGGGCATGTCTGCTCCGTGACAGATTTGGGCCGCCGAGGAGAGAGGAGTCCAGGCTTGGTGCTGACTGAGACCAGTACAGACAGAGTGGGCCACAGTCGGGGAGTGTGGACGGCACAGAGTTTAAGCCGAGGAGGACTCTGAAGACCGAGTTTCCTCTGCTGTATCGTGCACACCTCTCAGTGATGGTCTCCCCACGCTGCCTTGGGCAGAAAGCCCCCTCTTGGATCTGGGCACAGAGTTGCAGTTCTGAGCAGTTCAGGCTATGACATATTGAGTCCAGCGCCTGAATTTTGTGGACTCAGGTTTGTGTTAAGACACTAGGCAGCGATATGCTTTTCAAATGCAAATTTTAGGAACATTTATTTCTGTGGCTCCCTTAGCATTAGCATTCTCTAGGTCCCAATTAGCCTGGGCATTTTAGGATGCCTCAGCAGGGGAAAAAAGCCATGCCTGGGCCTTGTTGACTCTTCTCAGAGCCAGCAGCTGGCAGGACTCATGTAAAGACGTGGTTTCAACCCGAGGCTGAGTGATAAGGTGGTGCTTTGCAGAATGTAAAAAATGTGAACCCTTGCTTCTGCAAAGAGCTTGGCTGCTCTACCACAAATCACATTTGTATGGCATTTTACTTCCAAAGGGCAGCTTTAGTCATGGAGAAGACAAAAGCTCTAAGTTGTTTTTTTTTCTGGACAGCAAGAGAGATGAGACATAATTTGTGTTTTTGAACTCTGCTTTCAAATCACTTTATAAATGGCTTTAAAACTGTCACAGTGTGTGTTCAGGCTGTTATAAGATAAATACCACAGACTGGGTGGCTCAAACAACAAACACTTGTTTCTCACGGTTTTGGAGGCTAGGAAGTCCAAGATCAAGGCCCTGGCAGATTGAGTGTCTGGTGTGCGCTCACTTTCTGGTTCCTATAGATGGCTGTCTGCTCACCGTGGCCTCACATGGCAGAGGGGACGTGGTTGCTCTCTGGGGTCTCTTTTATAAAGCACTAACCCCTTGGACTGCAAGGAGATCAAACCAGTCCATCCTAAAGGAAATCAATCTTGAATGTTCATTGGAAGGACTGATGCTGAAGCTGAAACTCCAATACTTTGTCCACCTGATGCGAAGAACTGACTCACTGGAAAAGACCCTGATATTGGGAAAGACTGAAGGTGGGAGGTGAAGGGGATGACAGAGGATGAGATGGCTGGATGGCGTCACCGACTCAGTGGACATGAATTAGGGTAGGCTCCAGGAGTTGGTGATGGACAGGGAGACCTGGCATGCTGCAGTCCATGGGGTCGCAAAGAGTCAGACACGACTGAATGACAGAACTGAACTGAATCCCACTGATGACGGTTCCAACCCTCATGGCCCAGTCACCTCTCAAAGACCCCATCTCCTAATATGAGAACACTGAGAATTCGGATTCCAACATACAATTTCAGTATACAACATACACATTCAACCCCTTCCAAAAACTCTTTGTAAATGATCCAGAAGAGTTGCCTCTGAAGGTTTTTTTTTTTTTTTTTAAATATCTGTGTATGTATTTATTTTTGGCTGTGCTGGGTCTTCATTGCTGTGTGTGGGCTTCCTCTAGTTGCGATGAGTCAGGGTGACTCTTTAGTGGGGGTGCTTGGACTTCTCACTGTGGTGGCTTCTCCTGTGGAGCACGGGCTCTGGGCGTACAGGCTTAGTTCCTCTGTGGCATGTGGGATCCTCACGGACCAGGGAACAAACCTGTGTCCCCTGCATTGGCAGGAGGATTCTTAATCACCGGACCATCAGGGACGTTCTCTCTGAACTAGTTTTGAAATGCCTTAATCCATTTGTGTTGCTAATGGTTTTCTTTATAAAGAGGAACAGACATGATTAGATGATAGGAATCTATGTCTAAATAAATGCAATAGTTCTTGCTTTTATATTTCTTTTAAATAAAAATTCTACATGATGAAAGAGCTTTTTAATTGTCAGAGCATAGCGGGGAGGTTTAAGGAAGCACAGAATGCAGTTTTCTAGTTTGATTACACAGAAGTGGACTGGGTTCTAGATTAATCTATAAGAGTACAAATAACTCCTTGGTAGCTCAGCTGGTAAAGAATACACCTGCAATGGCAGGAGACCCCAGTTTGATCCCTGGGTTGGGAAGATACCCTGAAGAAGGGAAAAGCTGCCCACTCTAGTATTCTGGCCTGAAGAATTCCAGGGACTGTATAGTCCATCGGGTCGCAAAGAGTTGGACATGACTGAGCGACTTTCACTTTCACAAATCCCATCTTGAAGCTTCTGTGGTGTCCTGTGGTAGAATAGCTACCCTAGTTATGCTTTTCTTTGGTTAATAATGCTATTTGCCTCTTTTGCTCCCCCTCTTGTACACAGGAGCTGATATGGGAACATAACCCCAAAGCATTGCCACAAGGTGGGGACAGATAGCACTTGATATACAATAATACTCCAGGCTTGGGTGAATCCCATGGCATACCAATAACCCCAGGTGAAATGAATTAATTAAACCCATTTTACAGATGGATCCACCATTTGATCCTGGACCTGTTGACTTCCAGCTCCTGTTTTCTGTCCTATTTTCCCGGGTCCTGTTCAGTTCAGTTCAGTCACTCAGTCGTGTCCGACTCTTTGCAACCCCATGAACCACAGCACACCAGGCCTCCCTGTCCATCACCAACTCCTGGAGTCCACCCAAACCCATGTCCATCAAGTCGGTGATGCCATCCAGCCATCTCATCCTCTCTCGTCCCCTTCTCCTCCTGCCCTCAATCTTTCCCAGCATCAGGGTCTTTTCAAATGAGTCAGCTCTTCGCATCAGGTGGCCAAAGGATTGGAGTTTCAGCTTCAACATCAGTCCTTCTAATGAACACCCAGGACTGATCTCCTTCAGAATGGACTGGTTGGATCTCCTTGCAGTCCAAGGGACTCTCAAGAGTCTTCTCCAACACCACAGTTCAAAAGCATCAATTCTTCCATGCCCGGGTTTCTTTACAGTCCAACTCTCACATCGATACATGACCACTGGAAAAATCATAGCCTTGACTAGATGGACCTTTGTTGGCAAAGTAATGCCTCTGCTTTTTAATATGCTGTCTAGGTTCCAAGGAGTAACCGTCTTTTAATTTCATGGCTGCAATCACCATCTGCAGTGATTTTGGAGCCCAGAAAAATAAACTCTGACATTGTTTTCCCATGTATTTGCCATGAAGTGATGGGACCGGATGGATCCTGTTACCTATCAAATATTAAATATCCAGATCCTGGAAGCTGTTATATCAAGTATCAAAAGCACAGATATCAAGTGTCAAAAGCACAGTTTGGGGCTGTGGTTACTTTCAACAATGCAGCCATCTGAGAGGCACTCGAACATACCGCAGGAATAAAGGTCAAGGTCACTGCTATAGCAGTCTTCCAAATCCCGTGGGCATGAGCTCTCTTCCTGTCTATGTTGTCTGCAAGATTCAATGCCAAGAGTTCTCAAGGGCAGATCTTCAGGCAGCCAGACCAAGAGGAAGGCTTTGCCCCCTGCTCTGTCTTGCCTCTTCCTTCAACGATGCAAGGTGGCTTTGCAATGCCTGTATCGTATCTTCTCTACCCTCTTTTCCTTTCCCTTATTTGTTTAGATGCTTCCATCCTGGCTATTTGCTCGATTCCTATCCCTCGTTGCCTCGGAAAGTACCCAGGCAGGCAGCCCATCCATCAAAACGCAGCGCGTGTCCACTTTCTCAGACAGAGCAAATGATCATAAAGGCTGCGGAGGAAAGCACGTGCCCCCTGTTTCAGTGTAGGATCAGAGACTGGGAAAGTTGTCTGCAGGATGCCCCGCAGCCTGCTCCGGGCTCCCTCCACCTCTCTTGAGAAATGGAGGGGAAGGAGTGGGAAGAGAGTTCAGCTGATGATACTGTCAGATGATGCTTTCTAGCCTCCCGAGAGCTCTCTTTCAAGTAAACTCTGCAGAGTTCTGCTGGGGTCGTTGGAGACAGAGTGTGAGTCATAGACTGGCCTTCTAGAACTCTCTGGACTCTTGTTTATTATGCAGCATGAAAGTGGTCCCACTAGAACAGAACAGTGCCTCTCACTGATCACATCTGGTTGCTAGGGGAGATGATTAAGGCACCACAAACCACCATGGGGACGAATTGTACCAAAGTCTGGTCCTAACGCAGGGAAGTTCCGGTTCAGACAGGGAGTGAGAAGGAGCTGGGATGGAGACATGTGACACCCCCTCCACTACTGTGTGCACATGTGTGCAGAGCACCTACACGCTTGCACACATACTACGCACATACACGCCCATCTTCTTTATGCCCTAACGACAGGCATTGCACTGCTATTAGTCACCTTAGGGTGGCCCTGGGTATTGGTACCTTTAGGCTTTGCATGAGTACCAACACCTCTGCATGGAAACCTCTTTCTTTTTCCTCCACCCCGTAGATCTGGCAAACCACAGTGCTTCATGTAGAGTCAGCTCAAAGGTCTCCTTCTTTGGAAGCCTTCTCTGAGGCCCCCTATCCCCACATACATACACAGGGGCTCCCTTCCAATGATGCACGTGGCACGGCCATCCTTCATCATCTTGCCATCTGTGATATGGCATCTGTTGCCCATGAGCCTGTCTCCCCATTCTACCCCGAAGAGTGAACCATGATTTTTCATTGTAAAAACGGATGTTGTGTGCATCAACATGCTTGGCACATACAGGCCATTAGAAGATCTTTGTTAAATGAATGAATGAGCAAATGAACAAGTGGAGGAGGAGGAAGATTGCTTTGGAATATCTGGCCATCGTATGTGGACACTAAGAACTCGTTGTTCTTATGCAGTACAGTTTCTTACACTTGTCTGTCTCTATAGTTATTATTCTCTTTCAGTTAGGAACACTACCAAAATCTGCTTTGGACTTGATAATCCTCAACCTATATATATTGGGTTAGTCAAAAAATTAGTATGGGCTTTTCCATGAAATGGACAGAGAAGCCTAGTAGGTTACAGTCCACGGGGTCGCAAAGAGTCGGACCCGACTGAACGACTTCACCTTCACCTTCAATGATTTCTTTTCTGGTAGACATGTTAGAAACGTCCCTGCTGTTGCCAAGGCTGGCCTCTGTGTTCTCACCTGAGACATTTCTGTTCTCCCTTCAGACATCTCTGATCCCATGCAAGGGATCAAGCTCCCTCTCCAGGCCCTCCTGATGGTGGAAACTGGGCTCGGTTCCAGCCTGAGTGGTGGGAAGTTGGCCAGAGTTAGCCACTTGGACTGCTGGCTAGAAGAAAACTGGAGCTGGAAGCAGTGGTCAATTTCCTGGCTTTATGGGCCAGAATTCCCTAGCATTACATTTACCATGGTGACCAAGGTAGTATAGCATTTTCCCCTCTCAGCTAAGTGCTAAAAGGTAAAAAGACTTTCCTTGCTCACATGGAAAAACATTTAACTCCAATCAGGAAAAATAAAGTCTTGGGGCCATTAAAAAAAAAAACACGAAAGGCATTGGCATTGAAATATAGCACCTTTGCCCAGGCTGTTCAGAACATTCATAAGGAATGTCCTGGCTGCACATGTAGGAGAGAGGTAGGGTTTGTTCCGAGCTGCACTTCAGTGTATGATTTAAAATGTGGCCACAGTGCCGGATATTTGCATACTTGTCTTGGGCCCTGTTTTTAAAACAAGGAGAGATGTGATGAAATCCGCAGCTGGTGAGCTAGCCCCAAGCCTGGGCAGCTGGGGCTCCAGCAAGGCTGTGGAATCGCTTGTGTGAGGTGCCTGTAGGGTAGGGAGAGGTCTGCATGCAGTCCCGTGCCTGCAGCCAGCACAGCAATGTTGACGTGGAATTCTAGGTCTGTGACCATTCCCTGCGACACTCCTGCAATATGAAAGCAAGAAGGTAGGGGATGAGCTGTCACTGGTTCGCAGGGACCCAGAAGGAGCCCTGGTGAAGCTTTATTTATTTATTTATTGTTGTTTAGTCACTCAGTTGTGTCTGACTCTTTTGGGACCCCATGGTCTGTAGCACACTCAGCTTCCCTGTCCTTCACCATCTCCCCGAGATTGCTCAAACTCATGTCCATTAAATCGGTGATGCCATCCAACCATCTTGTCCTCTGTCCTCGCCTTCTCCTCCTGCTTTCAATCTTTCCCAGCATCAGGGTCTTTTCCAATGAGTCATTGTTCACAGCAGGTAGCCAAAGTACTTGAGCTTCAGCATCAGTCCTTCCAATAAATATTCAGGGTTGATTTCCTTTAGGATGGACTGGTTTGATCTCCTTGCTGTCCAAGGGACTCTCAAGTGTCTTCCCCAGCACCACAGTTCAAAAGCATCAATTCTTCAGCTCTCAGTCTGCTTTATGGTCGATCTCTCACATCCATACATGACTACTGGAAAAACCATAGCTTTGACTCTATGGACCTTTGTTGGCAAAGTGATGGTCTCTGCTTTTTAATATGCTGTCTAGGTTGGTCACAGCTTTCCTTCCAAGGAACAAATGTCTTTTAATTTCATGGTTACAGTCATCATCTGTGCTAGATGGTTCTTTTTTTTTTAATTTTTTAAATTTATTAATTTATTTTTAATTTTTACTTTACAATTCTGTATTGGTTTTGGCATAGATCCCAACACCCTCATACCTCCAGGTCTCTCCTGACCAAAAATAACTAGTAAGCGTGGATCCCACTGCCATGCAGCATCTTGCCTTGCAAGACATGCCTGCACAGACATGAAGCTTCCTTCTCACAACCAGCAGCCTCCCCCAGCCAGAAGAACAGACGAGGCTGCTACCTGTTTGGCACACAGGGAGTACGTGTGTGTGTATAGATCCTTAGGTAGTTATAGGCTTATATGTTAGATTCTCACTATTGGTGAATTGTATATTTGCAAACTCACCTACTCAGTACTTTATTTGCAACCTCAGGATCAATCCTTGTAACACTTTTGTGATCATCTGTCACATATGCAGAGTACCGAAACGTTCAAGTGGCCCCCCTCACACATCCCCAGCGAAGGTCACATAAGGCCATACTCTGCCTGCTTGTTTCAGCTCTGCTACTGTAAACAAGTGTCCTTTCTGTGGTCTAGTTCAGGCTGCATTCTTGTCCTTTCTGTTGGTGATTTTGCTGTTTGAATATATTCTTGCCTGGAGAATCCCATGGACAGAGGAGCCTGGCAGGCCACAGTCCAGGAGGTCACAAAGAGTCAGACATGGCGAGCGACTAACACGTTTCACCTTCACTTTGCTCTTTGAAATGACCCCTGGGCATAGTGCTGAAGCGCTGTCTAGTGTCCCTAAGTGCGGGAAGACTGTGATATGCCTGATGGGGGAAAGAGGCGTGTGATAAGCTTGGCCCAGGGATGAGTGACAGAGCTCATGTTGGGCTGCAAGTTCAATGTTAATGAATCAGGAACATATTAAATAAGGTGTCTTGAGCCTGGCATGCTGCAGTTCATGGGGTCGCAAAGAGTTGGACACGACTGAGCAACTGAACTGAACTGCAGCAGAAACATACTGAACAAGGTTATACATGGATCTGTTGATGGAGCTGCTGCCTCCAGAGGCTGGCGGCTGCCTAACTACCATGTAGTTCCCCTGGGAGCAGTGGTTCAGTGTTCACTAATTCAGTCTTTGCAGCACCTACCTGAAGCAGAATCACGTGATTCATGAATACTGAGAATGAATTGAATAAAGTGCTTCGTGCAAGAGTTTTACATAGACTTTTGTATCTGCGGTGCCACATTTGGAAACATTTGGCTGTGGTCGTGTGGAGAAACCTCGTGGACACAGATTGTGGGCTCACGTGGGTCCGGTGCTGGGGTAGGGGTGAGAATGGAGAGGAGGCAGCTACTGTGAACAGAACCCCAGGAAGATGCTGTGTACTGACCTGTACTCTGCGTGAGAACCGAGGCCCAGAGAGCATCCTAACACTGCCCCCAGCTTGCTTCCTGTTACTCGCTGGTCCTCTGTGGGTCTCGGCTATGAGATGAACTGTGCCCCCATCCACACAAACCCTGGAAAGCGCAGGGGGTGGACCCTGGGGTAGGGGACTGAGATGGAAGGGTGAGGACTTTCAGCTCTCCGCTCCCTCAGTCCCCAGAAAAGAAATGGTAACGGATATCCAGGAACAAGCAAGTTCCTGCGGGCCCACTGCGGCCAGGGGCTGCGCATTCGATCTCATCTGAACTCGACAGTGATCATCTCCTTCTGGTGACTCGGAGCAGCTGCACAGAGGTTACCTGAATAGTCAGAGGACACGGCTGATAAGGGATCAAAATTAGATTCAAGCCTCAGGTAACTAACGATGCGATGAACGGGCATCAGTGGGTGACTGGAAGAACAGAAGGAGGAAGCTAGGATTTTTGTCTGAGTGTATAAAATAAGGGCCTACAAATCCGCCTGCGGTGCACGGAGACCTGGGTTCAATCCGTGAGTTAGGAAGATCCCCTAGAGTAGGACATGGCAACCCACTCCAGTTCTTGCCTGGGGAATCCCATAGACAGAAGAGCTTGGTGGGCTGCAGCCCAAAGGGTCGCCAAGAGATGGACATGGCTGAGTGACTTAGCACGCAGCGTGCACGTCTAAAATAATAGTTCCTTTGAGGAAGATGGAGTTGCCTGAGTGACGCAGGGGATGGCGGTGAGTTAAGACTATGGTTCTCAGTCTGGGATGATTTGTCCCTTCAAGGATGTTTGGCGATGTCTGGATTCATGTTAGGTTGTTGAGGATGGGAGGATGCAACGGGCATCTAGTGGATGGAGGCCAGGCACGCTGCTCAATATCCTGAGATGCACAGTGCCGCCCACAACAAAGAATTACTCAGCACTAAATGTCACTAGTGCTAAGGCTGCGAAGACCTGAATTAAGATGAAAGCAGGTTCTTAAAGGAGGTGTGTTGTTCACATATCTGGGGTCCAAGTGTGGAGACCCCCAAGGTGCCTGCAGACAGACCAAAGGGAGACCACAGTGTTGTGACCGCGAAGGGTAGCGTTTTTATTATACTGGGGGTTTCCGGTTACGTTTCCTCTGTTGACAGATTAGAGACTGTGATCCGGAAACTTCAACAAAAGTGTTTCCTTCAGACCTGTCATCATTCCTGGCTCAAAGTTGACTTTATCTTTGTACATTCTCTGTATTAAGTAAGACGTACTCTGTCTGTGAGCCCTGCGGTCCCATGGCGGCAGACGAGAGATCAGTGACAAGCGAGAGAGACAGTGTCCCCGGACCTGGGGGGCCAGGCTGGGGGCCTTTTGCTGTCTGTAATGACCACAGATGTGGGCACCGCTTGGGGCCTTCACTGGGATCTGACACTTAAGGACAAGTCCAGGGGCAGCAGTGGGTCCCAGGAAACAAGGTCCCAAGGGTTTAGACTGACTAAGTTTAGGGACGTTCCTGGTGGCTCAGACAGTAAAGACTCTGCCTGCAATGCAGGAGACCCAGGCTTGATCCCTGGGTTAAGAAGATTCCCTGATGCAGGGAATGGCTAGCCACTCCAGAATTCCTGCCTGGAGAATTCCCTAGACAGAAGAGCCTGGCAGACTACAACCCATATGGTCGCAAAGAGTCAGATACAACTGAGCGACTCACACTTTCACACACAAGTTTAGGGACACCATTGACTTTTTATTTCTCAGACTCTTCTTACTGTTTGCAAGGTTGGTTTGTTGGGTGTCTGCAGGCCTATTTGCAGTATATATTTGCAGTGTGTCCTGGAGGAGCTGGTGAAGTTTTCAGAGACAGACTCATGAATAAAAATGAATTGTGCAAATTCCTTCCTGTGCTAGGAGTATTTGCCAATGTTGGGGAGGGGGGCACTAAACTGGTGGCATGTGTCTTAGCCTAGAGGAGCCTGAAGAGAGTGAGGGATGTCTCAGCTGAGTCACTGTCAGGACCAGAAGGTGGAGGAGGAGTCCAGGAAGAGGGAGGAAGATGCTGGAAGGTGGAAGCAGCCAGGCAGAGGGGGGACTTGGCTGTGGGAAGTCAGCCTAGCCTGGGGCAGATGGATAGACCCAAGGCCATGGAGAACCAGCTGCCTCTGGAAGAGGGATCGCTGAAGTTTCAAGGGATTTATCTTTAATTTTTTTTTTACTTTGTATTTTTTAATACAATTTCTAAAGGTTACTTTTCATTTATTGTCCATTAGAAAATGTCAGCTGTATTCCCCAGGTTGTTCAATACATCCTTGAAGCTATCTCACACCCAGTAGTTTATGCTTCCTGATCCCTATGCTGTCACTGCTAGTTTATCTGTGAGTTTGCTCCGTTTCTGTTACATTCAAGAGTTTTTTGCATTTTTCAGATTCTGCTTATAAGAGATACCATACAGTATTTGTCTTTCTCTGACTTATTTCACTTAGCATAATGCCCTCCGAGTCCATTCTTCTTGCTGTAAGTGGGAAAATTTGCTTCTTTTGTATATACGTATCATATATATAGGGCTTCCCTTGTAGCTCAGCTGGTAAAGAATCCGCCTGCAATGCAGGGGACCCCAGTTCAGTTCCTGGGTCGGGAAGATCCCCTGCAGAAGGGATAGGCTACTCACTCCAGTGTTCTTGGGCTTCCCTGGTGCCTCCGTCGGTAAAGAGTCCACCTGCAGTGCGGGAGACCTGGGTTCAATCCCTAGGTCGGGAAGATGCCCTGGAGGAGGGCATGGCAACCCACTTCAGTATTCTTGCCTGGAGAATCCCATGGACAGAGAAGCCTGGCGGGCTGCAGTCCATGGCTTCGCAAAGAGTCAGCCATGATTGAGCAACTAAGCACAGCACCGCACATCATAGATAGATAGATAATGTATACACACACACACACAAAGAAACACACATATATATACACCGCACCTTCTTTATCCATCTGTTGATGAACACATAGGTTGTCTTCATCTCTTGCCAATTGTGAATAATGCTGCTGTGAACATCGGGGTGCATGCATTTACTGAGTTAGTGTTTTTTTTAAATAAACCCAGGAGTGGAATTGTTAATATCAATACCAGGTCCTATAGTAACTCTAGTTTTTTGAGAGACTTCCATGCTGCTGTCCACAGTGGCTGCGCCAGTTTTCATTGCCGTCAGCAGTGCAGCAGGGTTCCCTTCTCTCCACGTCCTTACCAACACTTGTTATTTGTATCCTTTCGATGACAGCCTCTCTGACAAGTCTGAGGTGATATCTCACTGTGGTTTTGATTTGCATTTCCCTGACGATTAGCAGTGTTGATCATATTTTCAGATGCCTCTTGGCCACCTGCATTTCCTTTCTCTCAAAGAGGCAGGATCCCTCCAAGAAGGCAGACCCGCTTCCAGCCTCTCTACGGTGGGCAAGCGTAAGGTCTCTCCAAGTGTTATAATAAAGCTAGTGTCCCATTTTACATCAAAAGAGAAGACGATTTCTTCATTGAAAAGCACACCTTGCTGGGCACCAGATACCCTTCCCAGAGGATGGGAGCCCGGGTGTTAGTGACCCCTGACCCAGCATCTCTGCCTCCTCACTGTGCTCTTGTGGGTCATTCACTTGATTTCTCTGTGTCGCAGTTTCTTGTCTGTAAAATGAGTAGAATACATCATTGTTGTGTTTTTTTTTTTAATGAGATGAAATGACTTAGCACAAATAAGTGAAAGTGTTAGTCCTTCAGTCATGTCTGACTCTTCAGGACCCCATGGACTGTAGCCCTCCAGGCTCTTCTGTCCATGGGATTCTCCGGGCAAGAACACTGGAATGGGTTGCCATTTCCTTCTCCAGGGGATCTTCCCAACCCAGGGATCGAACCCATGTCTCCTGCTTTGCAGGTGGATTCTTTACCATCTGAGCCACCAGGGAAGCCCAGTGCAAATAAAGTAAATCCTCAGTTAATATCAGCTAGCATGTGCCCTCTTTACCGTTTAAGGGAGGCAGTGGAAAAGAACTTGGAGAGAGAGTGTCAAGCCCCAGGCTGAGCTTGAGAACTGGCAGCCTGATGTGCTGCAATTGGCTGTCAGAAGTGCACTGTTTTTAACTGAATTTGAACGCCTTTGCCTGGGGCTGGCAGGATCCACATTCTATCCTGCACCCCACCCCCGCTCCCCAAACCTGTCCAGCCTCACACACTTAGTAACCCCTGACCTTGGCTCCCTGGACACAGGGGCAGAGAACAAGGAAGCTGTGGTCCATAGGGAGGAGAAGATATGGGGGAAACTGCAGGATTAGCCCTGAACTGAGGCAGCTGTCACACCCACAGACATGGGTGTGAGCCCTTTTGATAAAGTGGACTGTTTTCAAAGGCCGGATTCTGCCCAGATGCTCACTGATGGTCAGTTTCCATGGCAGCAGGTTCCCAGGCCAGGAGGGCGCCCCGCAAACCCAGATGGTGGTTGTGGGCCTGTGTCCAGCCTGACCCTTCCTTGCAAACGTGGCTCCCTCCTCCCACTCTCTTTTTCCATCCCACTCTCTCCTTGCACTCCCACCCCAGCACCCAGGGGGCACTCCAGGCGAGAGCCTCCCCTGGCATACAGCAGCCTGGAGAGTAGCGTTTGCGACAGAGCCGGGTGGGACCTCGCGCCCTGGAGAAGGCGGACCTTAGGCTGAAGTGTGACCTTGGGCAGCTTCCTCGAGCCTCACAGTGGGTGTGACATTCTGCCTGTGACATCAGGGTACTGGTTTGGCTTGCAGCAACTCTCTGTGATTGTTAGGATGCCAGAGACAGGCGGTGTGTACAGAAGGGACTGAAAAAACAGTCGGTATTTACTCTGCAAGGAATAGGCATTCAAAATCATTCAGTTAGCATTATTTCTCAAAGCATGGCCAGGCAGTCCACAGCCTAGGACTGCAAGGATGCATGTCTGTGCTGATTGGGGTAAGGGACCCAGACTGCCCTGGGGAGAGGGTGGATAGAAACAAAGGTATTCTATAGGCAGAGAACTTTTTTTTTTTTTTTTAAGTTTTAACCATGCATAGCTTATTTTTAATTTATTTTTTAATTGTTCCAGCTTTATTGAGATAATTTACTGAGATGGTAACGTGTCTGTCTACAACGCGGGAGACCCAGGTTCGATCCCTGGGTCAGGAAGATCTGCTGGAGAAGGAAATGGCAATCCACTCCAGTACTATTGCCTGGAAAATCCCATGGGCAGAGGAGCCTGGTAGGTACAGTCCATGGGGTCTCAAAGAGTCGGACACCACTGAGCGACATTCCTGAATTGATATGTAAGTGTGCTGGGCTGTCTTCAGAGTAGCAGTGGAGTAATGTCCTGATTTGGGACTGCTCTCAGGCGGATTCTGTAGCCTGGCGAAGAGTCCTCAGGCTCACTGGGACTCTGCTCTCCCAGCTCCAGGCTCAGCTTGTTTCCCTACAGGTGGGAAGTTGGGCTGCTTCTGGTACAAGGCGCTCTTCTTAGCATCCTCTCTGGCCTCCGTTACCTTGAGGAAGACAACACAAGCTCCTTCTGTATCTTATGCATCTAGGAGGGGAGGTTCTGGACCAAAAAGGAGTTTGAATCTCTGCTCTCTGCTCCTTGTCATGTGATGGGGAAGCAAAAGTATTTTGCCTCAAGCTCTTTATCCTTTAAAATGGAAATACTGGAGTGCAGAGCCCGCCTCTAGAAAACTGTAGGGACTGTTGAATGTGCTAACCCTGGTGAATGCTTAGAACACAGAGCACTCCATGAATATTCACTATCATGATGAAAAATAATCTGATATCTGTTATTATCATCATCTTTAGCCACTCTGAGTCCCATTCTGTCAGAAAGTAGAAATATAATGGGAAGGACTTCCCTGGTGGTCCAGTGATCATGTCTCTGAGTTCCCAGTGTCAAGGGCCTGGGTTCAATCTCTGGTCAGGGAACTTAAGATGTTTCATGCTGTAGGGTGGAACCAGAAAGAAAAAAGAAATATGATGGGAGCCACAAATGCAAGCTGTAATTGTAAATTTTCTACTACTTTAAAAAGTAAAGTAGCTACAGTAGGGAAAAAAAAAAAGTAGGAACAAGTGAAACTAATTTGATGCTATATTTAATCCAAAATAGCTACAGTATCATTTTGACACTTGATTGATACAGAAGGCTATTCACAATTGATACATTAGCTATTTCACGTTGTCCTTGGATACTAACTTTTTGAGACCAGTGTGAGTTACACTTTCAGTGCATCTTCGTTTGGACAGCTACGTTTTAATAGTCCTGTGTGGGTAGTGGGTACCTTATTGGATAGCATTGCTGTAACCATACACATGATCTGCTTCCAGAATGTGTCATCATCCCTTGAGACTTCCGCTTACCATACTCTTCCTCATCAGCGCCATTGTCTTTATTGGATAATTCCTATTTATCCCTCAGAGTGAGGTCTGGCATCAGATTCTCCTGGGAGAATTTTGTGACCCCCTAGTCTGAGATAGGGCCTCTCTGCCCATAGGTCCGGACTGTTGCCTGTATCCCGTGGGCTTTGGTGGATCACAGGAGCAGTGGGGAGGGGTGAAATGGAAGGGGTGACTGTGCACAGTTATGAATGGTAACCCAAAGGAGCATTGGCAGGCATTTTCATATTTACTTTCTATTCTACCTTTTTGTGTGTTTGGACATGGTTTATAAGCAGTGGTATTTCTCTATACTCATTGCTTAATACAGTCTCAGATTTATGTGATTTAGGTGTAGGTTTTAGGTGTATCAGATCATGTGATTTGGCTGAAGTCGGACTCCAGAACCTTAGATGGACAAACAAAGTCCACAAAAATTTGTTTTGTTCTTTGTTGTACAGTGGAAGAACAGAAATGAGAGAAGACATAAGGAAATGCTATGTTCTACATTTAATAGTTGACAGACTTACAAATAGTATCTGATTGGCCAAAAAGTTTGTTCAGGTTTTCCACGCCATCTTACAGTAAAACCCAAATGAACTTTTTGGCCAGCCCACTATTACTAGGATTGGCTACTGTCACATTTGTGACAACTAACCTGTGTTTTTTTCTTAAACATTTTATTTTGTATTGAGGTATAGCCAATGAACAAACAATGCTGTGATAGTTTCAGGTGCTCAGCGAAGGGACTCAGCCATACATACACATGTATCCATTCTTCTGACTCCCCTCCCAAGGGAACATAGGTATACCTATGGCTGATCCATGCTGATGTTTGGCAAAAAACAACACAATACTGTAAAGCAATTACCCTTCAATTAAAAATCAATGCATTTAACTGAAAAAAACTCCCCCTCCTATCCAGGCTGCCACCTAACACTGAGCAGAGTTCCCTGTACTACATAGTCGGTCCTTGTTGGTAATCCACTTTAAATATAGTATATGTACATGTCCATGCCTAACTATCCCTTCCCCACCATCCTGTGCCCCAACAACTGTAAGTCAGCTGATCTGATTTTGAGCCCTTTTCCATTCCCTGTGAGGCTTTTGCCATATTGCCTAGTCTTTACCTGTCTCAGTTTCCTTGCCTGCCAGCTGGGCATAATGACCATCTGAGAGAACTGTGATAAATAGAAAATACGTAAGTAGAGACTATTAATTTCCATCTGGTAGAGTTTGCTATTGTTTGCTTTTTAGTTATTCACATGTAATTTTGATAAGTCATGATTCTCTGTTTTTCTTTTGAAAAAAAAAAAATTATTGATCCAAGACTGAAAAAGGAGTACTAAGCTTGTTCATGTGATGCTGTTCTTTTCAATGTCTCCTTGTTGCTAATTTTCAGATGCTGAAGTAAAATGTACTTTCTTCATACCGTCTATCTTATATGAAATGACCTTGTTTGTTATTTTTCTTTTCTTTTTTAAAAGTCAGATTTTTTGAGATATTACCTCTGATAAAATGTACTCTTTCAAGTGTACAGTCTGAGTTTTGACAATTGTGTATAGTTGTGTGAGCACCCTTGTAATCCAGATATAGAAGTTCCATCACTGCTGACAATTGTCTCTGCCCTGTTCCCAGACCACCTCCTCCTGCTTTTCCTGGTCCCTGGCAGCTACTGGTCTGAATACTACCCTTATTGACTTGTCTTTCTCGAATGTCATGTGAATGGAACCATTGCGTATGTAGCCTTTTGTGTCTGACTTCTTTCATTCAGCTCGAGGCTTCTGAGATTCAGCAGTGTTGGAACACTACCTGTAGTTGATTCCTTTTTATTGCTGAATAATATTTCATTGTATAGACATACCAATTTGTTTATCCATATGCCAGTCAAGGGACGTTGGGCTGTTTCCAGTTTTTGACTATTATGAATAATGCTCCTATGAACACTTGCCCACAGTTCTGTGTTTTCATTTCTCTCTGGTAAATACATAGATGTGGGATTGTTGAATTTTATATATGTAGTACTTCTTTATGGAAATTTTATCTCATTTTAATATTGTTCTATTTATGTTGTCTGATATTTTTCTGTGCATTCTTGTATTTTTATACTTTCTAGGGCTTATATTTTATGTGCTTTGTCAAACAATATATTTGGATTATGGTTTATCTCTTTAAAACTCATTCTGGCTTTTTTTGGATTTCTCTCCTTTTATATGGATTTTATGTTTTGTGTTTGCTTATTTATATATTTTATCTTTCCCTTTATTAATTACTGGTGTGAATTAGAAGATTGTTTTTGATCCTAGTAATGCTTTTCATTAGATTGTAGACCTGTATTTCTCTAATCATTATGGATAAAAGGAAAAAAGCTAGGAGTAAGATCTTCCTTCCCATTGAAAAAATATAAGAAATTCATTGACTTTCTTCCTTTGTTGTTCAACCAGCCCTCAGCCAATTTCCAATTGTTAATATAATCTAAGGCTATAGTCTTTGATTCTGTATAGACTCAGGTTCTCACTGCATAATTATTTCTACCATAAAATACGTCTTCAAGCTCAGTTTTTGGTGTTCATACTCAATTTTTAAACCAAAATTTTAGCAGCCATTTATACTTCATTCTTTACTTTTAGATCATGTTATTGCTCTTTGCCTTTCCTAGTATCCTGGGACTTTCTCATTCTTGAGTTCCTGATTTTAGTTCTTGAGTATGTGTTTGAAATGTTCTCAGTAAAAGCATGTGGATGATGTATTGGATTGGCCAAGAAGTTGGTTCGGGTTATCCATAATGTCCTATGGATGAACCCGAACAAATTTTTTGCCAACCCGATCTGAGTTCCTGAGTATCAGAGAAGGCTTTGTGTTTCTTTTCACCTCAGTAATGAATTGCCCAGGTAGAAAACTCACTTGTCACAGTCATTTTTCCTGTCACTATGGAGCTGTTGTCTTTTGGTGGAAGAGTAAGCTAAGATCAGCTTGACCTCTGTTCCTTTGTATGCAGATAACATGCTGCTTTACCTTCAAGCCTGTAACCAACCAGCCATGTCCTCATGGTGCATGGCGAGAAGTGAACCATCTGTCCAAGGATATCCTGATACATTTCCTGTTGTCAGTGAGACACTGAGAGGAAGCGTCTCCTGGCAGCTCTAGAAATGGGTTTCATTAGGTTGTAAACCAAATAATAGCTCAGTACATTCTGGTTTAATTAGGGAGGAAAGAAAAAATGTTGGGAATGTACCCCAGGGAAATGGAGTCCTAAGACATCGCAGAAAAGAAGGGCCAGAGGCAGATCTTTTCTTTGCAAGCACACCTTACTAGAAATGCTTTTAATGGTTGAGGTTAAAAATATATTTTCTTGTTTTTAATATTACCAATACTTTTAAAAACTGTATTCACTTGTGTTGGCCGTGCTGGTCTTCACTGCTGCGCGGGAGTTTCTCGTGTTGGCTGTGCTGGAGTTTCTCGTGTTGGCTGTGCTGGAGTTTCTCGTGTTGGCAGTGCTGGTCTTCATTGCTACGCGGGAGTTGCTCGTGGTGGCCGTGCTGGTCTTCACTGCTGCGCGGGAGTTTCTCGTGGCCGTGCTGGTCTTCACTACTGCGCGGGCGTTTCTCGTGTTGGCCGTGCTGGTCTTCACTGCTGCGCGGGCGTTTCTAGTTGCAGCGAGCAGGGGCTGCTCTCTAGCTGCGGTGTGCAGGCGTCCCCTTGCAGTTGCGTCTCTTGCTGTGGAACCTGGACTCTAGGGCAGTCGGGCTTCAGTAATTGTGGCGCACAGGTGTAGCTGCCCCACGGCACGTGGGGTCTTCCTGGGTAGGGGACAGAACCCGTGTCTCCTGTATTGGTAGATGGGTTCCTTACCACTGAGCCACCAAGGAAGCCCAAAATAGCATCTTCCAAATGGTCCCCCCTAGCAGACTCTAAACGGGACAAGGGCAAGGGCATTGGCCGTCTTGTGTTTTGCTCATTGTTGTCTCCTCAGAACTTGCATGGGACCAGGCACAGGAAAGACCCTCACTCAGTAAATGTTGACTATTGACTCACATATTGAAAATGGAAATATTGATTCTTGGATCAGATGTTGGACCGGATAATCTCCTACATAAACATAAACAACGTGCCTTTTGCTTCTAGTTGGTTTCCTCCCATCAGCCCTTCGGGGGAGATTCTTAGATTTCTCAGATGCACCAGGGCTAGGAGGGATGTCTGCTGGAGGTCATTGGTCAAAGTCAAATCCATAAATCAGTTTCCAGAGGGTTTTTCTCACCCGTAAATTGTAGCCTCAGTCCTGCACAGCCCTGTCCTCCCATTATGGTTTATGAAGACGGATTATTTCTGATGTCGATATTTCCAATCCTTTAATTCTTTCTTTCCTCAGTGAACTAAGCTCCCTCATTCTTCAGTAAAAATGGAGCTGTGCATCAGTGCCTGGCATCAGCACAAGGGAAAAGCTTTCCGTGAGCATATGGCCTTTAGAATGAAAGCCAGTGATCTTTAGTTCTTAATTACCCCAACCACTGACTCATCTAAGCTCTGGTCCATATTCCAAAGAGGAGCAAAGGATCTGGATGTCAGTTTAAGTCTTAGCATCTGTTCTGTATTCAGGGCTCAGAGTATGGGAATGTGCCCTTTTTTTTTTTTTTTCTCTTCTCAGTGGAAAGTACTCTTTTTTCTGTTCCCACTAGAAAATTTGTACATGTATTAGAATTTTCCCACCAGAGTAGATTTAATAATTACCCAGGTGTTTACCTTTTGACAGCATATGCTAATGATTTTAGATTCATAGAAAAAATTCAAGTCATGATTCATTCAAATCATGAATGAATTCAAATGTGAAAGCTGCTGTTGAAAACAGGAGTTCAGGGGCCAGCAAACTATGGCCCACAGGCCAAATCCTGTTTTTGTCGGTAGAGCCTAAAATAGTGACTCTGGCCTTTTACAGGAAAACTTTTTGCCAACTTCTAATCTAGTTCAGTGCTTAGAGTAAGCTACCACCCTCAGCTACCCCATCTGCTCCTCTATCTCTACATCATCTCTCCCGTTGGTTCCCTAAATCGATGACCAGCCTCAGTACTCTTCAGTTCAGTTGCTTCTTTGTGTCTGACTCTCTGTGACCCCATAGACTGAAGCACACCAGGCCTCCCTGGCCATCACCAACTCCCAGACCTTGCTCAAACTCATGTCCATCAAGTCGGTGATGCCATCCTACCATCTCATCCTCTGTTGTCCCCTTCTTCTCCTGCCTCCTCACTTGGGCTAATTACCACTTATGAGTTCAGACCCATAATTTCACCTCTGATGTACAGATGCCTCATCTGCGCAAAGAGAAGTGTAATGTACTTCTTGGTGTTAAGCCTT
This sequence comes from Oryx dammah, assembly GCF_014754425.2. Lineage (NCBI taxonomy): Eukaryota > Metazoa > Chordata > Mammalia > Artiodactyla > Bovidae > Oryx > Oryx dammah. The sequence goes on from NW_024070200.1 coordinate 53,875,089, forward strand.
GTACCACGTTCGTTTACATGCATAAAGCACCTAGCATGGTACTTGGCAGTTAGGAGACCCTCAATCTATATTCCCCTTCCTTCTTGTTACCTCTTTGCCAATACATGTGACCGTCTATCTGTGCTAGGAAAAAAGTTAATGGCCCCAGAGTGCACAGAAGTGAATTTGCAGTCAGACAGCCTAGGTTTAAATCACTGCTTTGCCCCTTCCTTACCAGCTATGTGACCTTGACCCAGACATTTAGTCTCATTAAACCTGCTCCCCGAACAGTGATAATAATAGTGTCTATTTCCTAGTCATATTGTGACTACTCAGTGAATAATGCATGATAAGCGCTTAGCAAAATGCCTTGCACCCAGTATGTACTACGTGGCCCCACGTATCACTTTCGTCATCTTTTTATTACTGAAGTGCAGGCTGCTGGTGAGGATGGTGACTTTCACCAGCTCTGCTCCCATTCGTCAGCCTCACCTCTGCCCCTGAGCTCCGCTTCTACAACAAAGAAAGCAAGCGTCCTCCTGGGGGGAAGTGAAACTCAGTTTCACCTTCTGAAATGGGGCATCACTAAAAATAAAGGGGGTTCAGTGGAGAGGCAGGATTTGCACATTTCGTTTTTTATTCTATTTAAATGTTATTTTTGTTTTTTGTGAGCCGTTTTTTTAAGTCTGTATAAAATTTGTTACAGTATTGCGTCTGTTTTTTGTGCTGGGTCTTCACTGTGGTCAGTGGACTCTGTTGCCCCACACATGGGCTTCTCTCCTGTTGTGGCGCTTGGGCTCAGTAGTTGTCAAGCTTGGGCTCTCTAGTTGCGGTCCGTGGGCTTCGTTGCCCCGTGGCATGCAGGATCTTAGTTCCTTGATCAGGGATCAAACTCATGTCCTCTGCACTAGAAGGTGGATTCTTTACCACTGGACCACCAGGGAAGACCCAGCACATTTCTTTCAGGTGCACTGCCTGCTTGCCTTCAGAGTTCTTGCATCCTTCGCGGGTCCCCTGCATCTGCACTGTGCGCTTGGAGCTTTATGTCCCTTCCCAGCTCTCAGGGGACTGCTGGGGTGGGAAGAGGACACCACCCTCAGGTGGAGCTCCCACCCCACAAGTCACGTTCATTCATCTCTGTTCATCCATTCATTTTCTCACTCAACATTCATTTTACTCTTCTGTGCACAGAGAGATCAAGAGAGATGAATACTTAGCTCTGCCGTTAAGGAGCCCAGCATCTTGGGCCCCGATTTTGAGGATGTGTTGGAAAGGCAAGAACTCGAGGACTGGGGAAGTAGGGGGTTTTAAAGTAATCGGAGTGAAAGATGGTGAATGAATGAACAGAGTGATGGAGCAGTGATGGAGGGTTCTAGGCTAGGATGAAGCTCTCATCCTTACGAAGTTTCTCATCTTGTTTCCAGTGGGTCCCTTCAAAACACAGCTCCTTGACTATAAATCCCTCTTGCCCAGGGATCATTCTGCAGGGCTCATGTGTCTCTGCCTCCCTTGGGAGCATTCTCCCTTGCACGTTTCAGCTGTGGGTAATCAGAGGGCAGGCTGGAGTCACTGAAGTGTGAGCAAGTGTCTCTTCCTGTCCTGTGATCCATGAGCAGACCCAGCCCCCAGGAACACCTGCTTTCAGTGTTTGGTGCGTGCTGAACAGAGGCCATTGGCTGACTTTCCCCAGACCCAGGACATGGTGACTCCAGGAAGGAGAGCACCTACCCACCTTCCTTGTGCCCTAGGGGCCGGGAGACGTATGTCAAGCCCCTTATGGAACAGTGAGTCCCTTTGGGGTGGAAGTGCCCTGCAGCTGTGCCTTTCTTGTCAAGCACAGGCCTGGGAGAGCCAAAAATAGCCTGCCCTGGGACCAGAGCCGTCCAGGAAGTGGTGAGAGCGGGTTTCCTCCCTCCCCGGAGAGCCAGCCAGCATTCCTCATCCCAGGCAGCCTGGGAGGGTAGCATCCTGGGCTGGGGAGGGGTGACTTGGATCCTCGGGTTCCTGTCACATCAGCCAGGCCCACCTTCCTCTCCCAGCTCCCTGCACCCTTTGCGCCAGAGCTCTCCTCAGAACCCCCTGCTCCTGCTCAGAAAGCCCCGCCAGATGCCATCACCAGCCAAAGGGAAGCGTGACCCAGCCTGCGAGGTCACTTGGAGTGTGCCAGATTCTCTCATCTCCCATTTCGCTCCCCCTGCCCCCCGCCCCCGCCCCATTCCCTTTAGCTCCCACTGGAGTTACTCCTCAGCGTTTCCCAGACAAGCGCATGTTCCTACCCCGTGGCTTTTTGCTCTGGCCGTTCCCACTGTGAATACTTCCTGCCCCTGGACATCCTACAGTTCTTCAAGGATCAGCTCAGGTGCCAGGTCCTCCTGGCATGATAGGCATTATCGTTCACTTTGGACTCTTCGGAATGAAATTCCCAAACCAGAACTGCCTAGGCAGACCTGGCTGTGAATCTCTCCAAGAAGCTGTTGTGAAAAGGAGCGGGTCCCTCCCTTTCCTAGTCCAGTTACTTCTTTCTTTGTAAAACCCTTGGAACAGATGCCAGCCTGAATATGAACATCAGTGTAATGAATATGGACATCAGCGTAAATGTTCAGTTCCTGTCCCGGCGTCTCAGCTCCGTGGACTGCTCTCCCTTCCCCAGCCTCCAGCACAACCACGTGCTTGAAGGTCCATTCATAGAATCAGCCTGTGAGGGAGTGTGTTTGCCTGGGACGTGCCAGGTTCCACGCATGTTCCTCTGCACCACCGCACTGCTCAACCAGGTTACCCACATCAGCCCCAGAGGGGGCAGGCCCCTGCCATGAAGCCCTGGCACCCTGTTTCAGCTGGCAGGCCAGACTCTCCTGACTTCAGGCAGCTGCCCCAGGAGGTCCTGCCAAATTTGTGACAGGAAGAGTTAGCTGATGGTTGCCAGGAAAGGACCGCCTACGGGTCATGCCAACCACACATTCCTTGAGGTGGGAAACATGGCGTGGCTTCTTGTTTTGCATCGGTAGATCACTAAGCAGTCGGAGCAAGGCCCCCAGCTCTAAAGTGGCTTAGCCTGCACACAGGAGTGCCTGTTGAATTAACTTCACAGTCTGGCCTCGACTTTGAGGGGTGGGCTCTGGTGGTGCCATGGTAAAGAATCTGCCTGCTGGTGCAGGAAATGCAGGAGACTCGGGTTCGATCCCTGGGTTGGGAAGGTCCTCCTCCCTGGAGAAAGAAATGACAACCCCCTCCAACATTCTTGCCTGGAAAATTCCATGGACAGAGGAGCCTGGGAGGCTGCAGTCCTTGGGGTCACAAAGAGCTGGACACAACTGAGCGCACACACTCACTCGCTCTGTATGAGAAATAGTTGTAGGAAGTAAACTTCTACACTTTAAGAGCCCTGTTAAAGTTTCCTTTAAGAATTCACGAGATTAATTGCACCCAGAGGAATAATTCCCCAACTGTTTTTTTTTTTTTCCCCTTTTTTTAGCTAGGGAATCCTTTATTCAAACAAATTCTTAGGCAGACATCCAAAATGGAAAAGGATGAAATAGAGCTTTTCTGGGTGAAGGAGATGATGGGGCTTAAAGGTCCATGCATCCCCCAGCCAGCCCCCTCTCCTGAGTATCTGAGAAAACAGCATTTAGGGAGGAAGACCTCTGCCCTGGAATCACAGATGACTTGGGTGGCTAACGGGGGAGGCACAGGACAAGTGTGGCAGAAGAACAGGCGCTGCCCACCAGTCTTGCAGGAGGTGTGCAGTGAATACTGGGGCTGCCTGGATTTGCCCAGAACCAGCCAGCTCATTCGTGAAGGCACCCCAGTGAGTCCCAAGGCCCAGGCTGCCCACACCGCAGCCAGCAGGGGCACAGAACCCATCCGAGTGTGACTTACCTGCACATCCCAGGAACTGCATGGCTGCATGCCTTCCCAGAATGGCATCCCTGCTTGAGTCCATGGGAACCACAGCAAGAGACAGCTCCATCCCCAGGAGAGTGTCTTCTCCATGTTGCTGCTCTTTAGTCGCTCAGTCGTGTCTGACTCTTTTGTGACCCCACGGAGTGTAGCCCGCCAGGCTCTTCTGTCCATGGGATTTCCCAGGCAAGAATACTGGAGTGGGTTGCCATTTCCTTTTTCTCCAGGAGATCTTCCCAATCCAGGGACTGAACCCACGTCTCCTGCATTGCAGACCGATTCTTTACCACTGAGCCACCAGGGAGATCCCATCTCTGTATGTATCCCCTTAATTATTCCACGCTGCCAGGGGTGAGGCTCGTCAGAAGCAGCAGTCACGTTTTAACAAGTCACAGCTTACAAGATGCACTTGACTTCTTGCTATAGCAGTCGATGGTAACTGAGCAGGCATGGTCCTGTGTGCTGAGCATTTCATTTCATTTTTACAACACTCCCATGAATATTGCCTGGTTAAGAATTTTAATAACGAGACCTAGGTACCTTTTCCCCCACATTTTTCTCAGAGCACGGCCTTGAGAGTCATTGGGCGAGAGGAGAGAGTTGCTGCTTATTTCTAGAGCAATCCTCAGGTTGCCCCTGCCCTTCATCCTCATCCTTTGTCTGATCTAATGGGCATGCTGTCCAGCTGAGACAACCCAGCTGGTTTCTCTCTAATTCCAGCTTAATCTTTAATTGACTCCCCTGGACGGACTGAGAGCTAAAATCCATCAGGAAGAAACACAAGGCTGATTTTCGCCCCAGTGCTCAGCACACTTTTAAAAGTAAATTATTTATTTCCTTCTCGAGGCAGTAAAAGCACATTTGTTTGGCTGCAACATGGGGAGGCTGTGGGGCCTGATTTTTTACTCAGTGAAAATCAAGATTTAATACTTGTGACCAAAAGCAATAAAATAGTGTTGATGGACAGAAGCTTGATATCAACATGAAATTCACCATGGGAGCAGAAACAGGGTGGAGGGCAGTTGGAATTCACCAACGCGTGTATAGATCACTGATTGTAGAAGTCCTGATGAAAAGGTACTCCACCAGGGGTACATCCCTGAATCCTAGCAGCGCTCTAATTTGGGTCTAGATGCTGCCGTGTGTTGTAGCGTGAATCTGTCTATAGTAACTAGGCTCATCAATCACGGAGGGAAATGAAGACAGTTACTAGGGAAGAGGGGAGACACTCGGTGGGGGCGGACGCGGTTCCCGCTCACGTGGTTTTCCAGCTCAGCCACTGCACCTCTGCCCTACTCCCAACCAAACAAGAAATCTGTTTATCCAGACGAGGAGATGCAGGGTCAGGTTCGCTCTTGTATCGTCACCCTCTGAAAAGAAGGGTCTGTGCCTTCATCAAGGTTTGCTTGCTTGCCTGGCCTATCCAATTTGTTGACTTTTCTCAAGGGCCAGTGGTGGAAATCCAGTGCTGAGACCTAAATCTTCTTTCCAGACTATTTCTGAAGCTTCAAAGGGAGATAAATGTCTGTCTGATAACCTCTCTCTTCAGCTGTGTTTCCACAAGTAAAGAAAAAATGAAAGTTTAAAGAAGATTCCCTGGAGGATTCAACTGTCCTTCTTATTGGAGATTTATGAATAATTTTAAAAGTGCAAAATTTTCACAGTCTGGTTACCTTGGTACCCTTTTCCTGAGAGATAAGATGGTATATTTATGTGAACGCATCTAGATAAGGGTGTCCGAATGCTTTGGGTTAGTGAAACTTTGATCAGAAAGTTTCTGTAAGTGCCAAGAATAATAATCTTTATTTATATATAAATTATGCACTTGTATTACTTTGTTAACATAAAAGTTAAATTATGGAACAGACCAACACATAAAAAGAGGAGACATGAAATAAGCAGTATTTTTAAATGTCATCTAGCTAATCCTGATGGCTTCATACTATCAGTTCACGATGAAAATAGTGATGTTTATTATATTATAAATGATTTTGAGTATAAATCGATATTTCAAATTATTTTCTCCATGATTTCACATTTGTTGCTGATCTTTTTTGCCATTGTTTTTAACCTTGTAATATGTCTGACAAAAGTTTTGCTTAGGGAAATATGAGGCCTTAATATGAATTTTCATAAAATGTTCACACTACATTCCCACCACCCATATCAGGTAATGCAGCATGCAGAAGCTTCCAGCATGGCTTCCCTTGCCGCCACCCACCCACTTTCCCCCAAAGTAATCAATCCTCTGATATCTATTAATGTGGATAACCTTTACCTGTCTTTGAGTTTTATATTCAGGTGACCCAGCAACATGGGTTTAAATCACATGGGTCACCTTACATGTGAATACTTTTCAGTAGTAAATACTACAGTGGTATATGGTCTGTGGTTGGTTGAATCTGTGGATACATAAGGCCAGCTCTAAGTATGCAACAATCCTCATGTTGTTCAAGTTGTGCAAGGTGAAAGTCGCTCAATTGTGTCTTTGTGACCCCATGGACTATATAGTCCATGGGATTCTCCAGGCCAGAATACTGGTGTGGGTAGCCTTTCCCTTCTCCAGGGGATCTTCCCAACCCAGGGATCAAACCCAGATCTTCTACAATGCAGGCAGATTCTTTTCCAGCTGAGCCACAAGGGAAGCCCAAGAATACTGGAGTGGGTAGCTTATCCCTTCTCCAGCGGATCTTCCCGACTCAGGAACTGAACCCGGGTCTCCTGCGTCGCAGGCGGATTCCTTACCGAGGGAGCTATCAGGGAAGCCTATTGAAATGATACTGTGCATAATCTGTTGTGTACGGCTTCTTTTGCTCTGCACTGTCAGATTCACCTTGTTGGGTGTGGTGGTAGGGAGTTTGTTCTCCTGCACCCCGTGGCATGATGGGTACCACCATTTCAGCATCTACTTCATCCACCATGCTCTTGGTAGACGTGTGTACAGTTGACCAGTTAGGGGCTGTCATGATTACTGCCCTCTGTGGATGTTATAATGCTTAAGTTTTGGTCTGCATGTGTTTCTGTTGGATGTGTACCTGGGGGTGAAAGTCCTGGGTCATCAGTATCTTCATCTTTAATAGTTCTACTCAGAGGTTGTCCAATATAGTTGGACCAATTGCATTTCCAAGTGAGCAGACTTGGAAGACATTTTCATGTCTTCACAAACCCTTGGTATTATTGTCTTTTTCATTTTTTTATTTTTATATCATTTTTAAAGGTTACTTTCCATGAACATTGCAAAATATTGGCTATTTTCCCTGTATTGTACAGTCCATCCTTGAGCCTGTCGTATATCCAATAGTTTGCACCTTCCACTCCACCGCCATCGCCCCTCCCCACTGGTAACCACTTGTTTGTTCTCTACATCTGTGTCTGCTTCCCTTTGAATATATTCAGTAGAGCTTTCCCTCGTGACTCAATGGTAAACAACCCGCCTGCCAGTGCAGGAGACACAAGAGACGTGTGTTTGATCCCTGGGTCGGGAAGATCCCCTGGAGGGGAGGGCATGGCAACCCACTCTGGTATTCTTGCCCAGAGAATCCCATGGACAGAGGAACCAGGCAGGCTACAGTCCATGGGGTCGCAGAGTCAGACATGACTGACATATATATAGTCACTAGTTTGTTGTATTTTCTAGGTTCCACACGTGAGTGATAGCGTACAGTATATGTGTTTCTCTGTCTGACTTATTTCATTTAGCACAGTTCTCTCCAAGTCTATCCATGTTGCTGCAAAAGGCAAAATTTCATTCTATTTTATGACTGGGCATATTCATGTGTGTGTGTCTGTAAATATATATAGAGCACCTCATTTTTTGTCTTTTAACTTGAGCCCTTCTGGTGATACACAGTCCTTTGGTCAGACAAGGGGTACCCTAAGCCCTGGGCTTTACACGGCTCCCCTCCAGTGTGCCTCAGAAGGTGGAGTGATGAAAGGGTTACCCCCTAGAGTACTAGTTGCAAGGGGCCCTGGAGTTGCCTCTGCCAAGGACTGCCAGACCACTTCTAGAGCCTGCATGTCCTGCAGAGAGTGGCCCCCAAGGTGTGGCCAGAAGGTGCTGTCAGCAGTGGTGGGATGGAGCAGGAGTGAGTATGTGGAGCTTGGACCGCTGGGCTCTGGGATCTCCATGCCAGAGATGGAGAGAGAATGGAGCCCAGGGCGGGAGGAGGACCAGCAGGACCACAGGCCAGCTCTCTGCTCACCACAAGCTCTCCCCCAACTACCAGCTCTGCCCCAACTACCAACTCTCCCCCCATCACCACCTCTCCCTCCATCACCAGCTCTCCCTCCATCTCCAGCTCTGCCCCCATCACCAGCTCTGAGAATTCCATGTTTGGTCCTGTCTTCCAAGTTCAGGTTCTCTTGAGGAGCGTGGAAGGCAAAGCCAGTGGAGGTGGGCCCGGGGCGCACCTGTGGGCAGGGTCTGTGTGGGTGAGGGGCTGCTCAGCTACTGTGCCCTCTTTGCTGGGTGTCCAGGTAGTGGGGGCTTGGGGGTGGGTGATGGCGTGCAGGCAGCCAAGCCTTGGCTGGGAGATGAAGAACGTCCCCGAGTCTGCCAGCAAAGAGGACCAGAAAGTGGGCCTTAATCCTGAGGGTTTCCTGAGCCATCAGCGTAAGCAGCAGCTGGATACTGAGGGCAGTGTTCCTCCCCCATCCTGCTGTGGCCTCCTCGGCTGCATCTTCTGGGCACTGTTAAATCCCCCAGAAATAGAATGTGGGCCCCAGATGTAGCTTTAATTCTTTGGTGACCAAAAAAAAAAAAAAAAAAGATTACAGAGAAATAGGTGGAATGAATTAATGTATTTTAACCCAGTATAGCCAAGATATTTTCATTTCAGCAAGTGATCAACATACCGCTGTTATTGGCACGATATTTACATTGCTTTGTGTGCTAAGTTGTGAAATCCGGTGTGTAAACATGCCTGTAGTGCATCTCAGGTCACGCCAGAGGCTTCGTCTCCCCTACTAAATAGTGCAGCCCTGTGGTGAAAAGTGAAATCAGTTTGCTTTTGTCCTGCCCATGGTATTTGATGTAAGCTGTTGCTTCTGTATAGTTGGTTGTTATAAAGGTATAATTTAAAATGAGGCTATGAACATGTTTTACTTAGCAATTAACTTGTTTTAAACCCTTTAAAAAATGTATAGTTGATTTACAATCTTGTGTTAATTTTGCTATACAGCAGAGCGATTCAGTTACACATACATATATCTTTCCCATGTTCTTTTCTATTATGGTTTGTCACAAGACATTGAATATAGTTCCCTGTGCTCTACAGTAGGACCTTGTTGTTTATCATTCTATATATATAATTGCATCAGCTAGTCTCAAACTCCCGATCCACCTTTCCCTCACCTGTCGCTTCCCCTTAGCAACCATGAGTCTATTTTCTATGTCTGTGAGTTTAACATTTAATGTTAAGACATATGATGAGTGTGTCTCCATTTGCACTTTTTCTGTAGATGCGTGAGGTGGTGAGTGTAAGGAGTGGGGGTGACTCGAGCAGCCGTGGTCAGCTAGAGTGACCCAGCGCTGTCCAGGCCTGTGTGTCCACGCCCAGGCTCAAGCAGGGACCATTCTTACTCCTCTGTGGGGCCGCTCAGCATCTAGGTCTTTGCCTTTTGCACGCAGGTAGGTGTTTTACAAAGGAGATCAGAGCTGCCTTGTTTTTCTTTTGTATTCCGAGAAATGCTAATGTAATCCCTCATTCACTCAGCTTGTGTTAACTGAGCGCTCATTAAGTACTGGGTGCTAGGAAGCTGTTCTAGACTCTGAGGATACAGTGGTGAAAAGACAGTTCCTGTTCTCTTCGAATTTGTGTTGTTGATGAAAAGCCTGCTTGGTGGTTGTTGCTAGTAATAATAATAGTGCCACCACCAGTAGTCGACATGGCTCAAATAACACTCTGACATGTGACTTATTTTGAAGGCACTCAGGAAAAAAAAAAAAAAGCAATTATCTTGAGCCTTAGAAGATATAAGTAGCCAGCAGACACACCAGATATTCAAAGTGTCTATTAGAGGGGTTCCACTGGCCACGCTAGCGGGATGTGAGGTTTGGCTGGAGGACATGAAGAGGACTCCTTTAAGAACACCTGCTGTGAATCGGCTTTGGCCCATAAGCCAGTTTCTGGGCTGTTATCTGTGACCTGACAAATAGTTGTTTCTTGTTTACAGATGAGGGGGTTTCTGGGGCCTGATAGTGTTACCAACCAGGGTTCTTGACTAGAGGCCAGACAAGAAATTCAGGCTAGGCTTGCTTGGGGCCCCTGCTGCTGCAGGGGGAAGCAAGAACAGGTAACAGGTTCCCTTGGTTGCCCTCTCCGGGAGTACAGGTGAGCTTCCGCCTGCTTACACGAGTTCCTTATGTGCGGTGAGGGTAAGGGTGTGTCCAGGGTGTTTTGCCCACCCCTTGGGTGATGTGGTGTGCAACGGGCTCTCGCAGTATCATCTTTTGCTCCTGACACTCTGTTTTACCTCCAGGCTCTTCAAAAGTGGCAGTTGGATATTTTGTCTCTTTGTATCTTTGGGGTCTAGAAGTTGCCCCAACTGAGCATGCACGCAGTTATTTTTAGCCCCATACAGTTGCTTTGTATGTTGTTGCTGGAGGAGGGGTGTGTCCAGGTGCAAGCACTGCAGCCTAGCGTCCCAGCCTGTCTCAATGGGAAGGAGATATACACTTAAAAGGCAACACAGATCAGAAGTCTGGCCTCATCTGCCAAATGACAAGTAAAAAAAACTGACTTAATAAATTTACATGGAAAACGTAGTACTTAAAAAGTTAAAAATCAGGTGAACTATAGAAACATTTTGTTCCACAGGGTGGTTCTACACAAGGAGTTAAAAGGAGATGAAAGTTTGGAGCTCAGTTAGGAAAATAACTAGAACCTTTCTGTCTGTGTCGATGGCTTTCAGATGTGCGTGAATTCAGAGTCGCCTGGAGGACTCACTACAACACACATCGCTGGTCCCCACCTCCAGAGTTTGTACTTTGTAGTTCTGGGGTGAGGCCTGGAAATCTGTATTTCTGATAGGTCCCCAGGTGCTAGTGATCAGGTCCAAGAATCACACTGAGTCTAGTCTATTTCTTTACATTGCTGTTAGACACCGGAGCTTCCCTGGTGGCTCAGATGGTGGAGAATCTGCCTGCAATGCAGGAGTCCAGGGTTCGATCCCCGGGTCGGGACGGTCCCTTGGAGGAGACATGGCAACCCACTCCAGTATTCTTGCCTGGAGAATCCCACGGGCAGAGGAGCCTGGTGGGCTAGAGTCCATGGGGTTGCAGAAGAGTCAGATACGACTGAGCAACTAACACTTAGACACATGCGGTACCTCGTGCTTTAGTTTCACGTGGTTGATGCAAGCTTGGGCCACACACCCTATTATGCAGAACAAGGTAGAATACCATCTAATGGTGGGTGCAACAAATGCTAAGGGAAAAGCACAGCAGCTTCTGTCCGTGTTTTCATCACTGCCTTAGGCTGACCTTGGTGTCTTTGACTGAGTCACTCAGATGATCTGTGTTTCCCTGTAGGGGTATTAAAATTAGGCTCTCAGTAATCTGGCCCTTCCCTTCAGCTAAAATCCTGACACACTGACCTTCTGCAAAGTCTGCTAGAAACCAGACCCACCGTGTAGCTGTTCATCCAGCTATGTGTGTTGGTTGCTCACTCGTGTCCGACTCTTTGTGACCCCATGGACTGTAGCCCTCCAGGCTAGTCTATCCATGGAATTCTCCAGGCAAGAATACTGGGGAAGGTAGCCATTCCCTTTTCTAGGGGATCTTCCCGACCGAGGGATCGAACCTGAGTCTCTTGAATTGCAGGTAGATTCTTTACCATCTGAGCCACGAGGGAAGCCCATGGCCTTGCATAAATTGCTCCTCTCCTGCCTTAACCCACTGCGAGGTTTATTCTTCCACAGTGGCCCCCGTGCAGCGGCCACCTCGTGAATAAGCTCCTGGTTTTCCTGTCTTTCTCCCTCCTTACTCTTTCTTATATGTGCTTTGTATGGACTCTTGCTGCAGCACTTGTTATATTATACTTTGTAACATATGTTGCCTGCTTACTTGGTAGACTCTTCCTGGGCATCAGACCCAGCTTCTTCAGTGTCTAACCCCCCTCTCCCAGCTGATGTAGAGCAGAGGCACGTAAATATTTATGGACTACACAATTAGATGCTTTAGTGAAAGCATCCCAGATTTCTCAGTCTATGAAAGTAAGTAGCATGAAATCACAAGCAATAAATGGAATGCAGAGTGTTCAAATAACTGATATTTGGAAAAGAGTTGCAGAGTCATGGTGCAAATAAGATAATAGTGAGGATTCCTGAGATTTCCACTACATTACTCTGCATCCCAGTCAAGGCCAAATCTAACTCTGCTGACATTAATTGTTTCATGGAGGAACCAAAGTGTTATTCATCTGCGAATAGAAAGCAATTTGCTGATACCAGCCCAGGGGTATGAGTGAATGTTACAAAATCGTTATCCATAAGCATCCGTAATCTCCTTTATATTTTGGCCACAGTTGATAGGTTATCAAGAGAAACAGAGGACTGGTGTCTGAAGCCTCAGCTCCAACATAATCACTTGGGAAAATATTTGATGAGACAGGAAGATTACGAGAATGAAAATTTCTACCATTTACCTCGAAAAAAGTAGCTGCAGAACTGTAATCATCTAGAATATTTCAAAAGCCATTATCAGAGGGTCTGTGATCTCTTATGTGTATTTTCAATTACAGTGCTTATCACTTCTATGCTACACATACAAAAATTTAAAAAATCATACAGGATGGGTAGGACAGAGATTTAAGCCGAAGGAAAGCGGGGTTGGGAGGTGGTGAGGGGCGTTTGTTGTTTCTTTTTAGGAGACAAGCTTTGGCCAAGGTACTATTTACAGTGTTGACAGGGGAAAGCAGAATGTTTTGAAGAAATTGTGGTGTGCTAGAGTTTTATGAAATGCTTGGCTATGTTTTGTCTTTTTCTCTAATTCATTGCCTGAGATAAAACGATAGCTATTATTAAAAAAGGAGGATGTCCGGGGGAAAGAACGAGGGGAAGGGACAGTTAGGGAGTTTAACTGCTGTACACACTGCTGTGTTTAAAATGGATAACCAACAAGGACCTACCGTATAGCACAGGGAACTCTGATCAGTGTTGTGTGCCAGCCTGGATGGGAGGGGAGTTTGGGAGAGAATGGGTACATGTATATGTATGGCTGAGACCCTTTTCTATCTACCAGAAACTATCACAACATTGTTAATTGGCTATACCCCAATACAAAACATAAAGGTTTAAAAAAAATTTTTTTTAAAAAGAGGATGGCAGGGTTATCATCACTGTCTGTCCCAGGACTGGGCACATTAGTGTCCCCTGCCAGCAGCCCATGGCAAACTTGGTTTCCTCGTGCCCCCTTCTTGACTCACCTGTTCTCAAACTCCGGATCCAGTTATACTTCATCTGCCTCTGGGAGTCCCTGAGGCACTGTTCTTACCTCTGGCTCTTTCCTATATGTATTCAGTTATACATTTACAAATGCCACTGGGACCTCTCCACTTGGACGTCAGCCTTAAAAGAAGAGAAAAAGACAAAGATCCCTCAGCTAAACACGTGTGCTTTAACCCACCTCTCTTTCTGTATCTTTCCTCTTATGCAGACATGCCTTGATCAGCCCCTTCCCACTGTTTCTGCTCTTGCTTGCAATGCCTCCCAACCCCACTCTGGAATGGGGCTCTCAAATGCCAGAAACCAGGGAGAGAATTTGAGTGTGTGATGCTGGCAGGGGTGGAGGGACAATGGCAGCTGACAATTCGCTTCAGTGTTAGGGAGTGGTAGGGCCTGGTGGGGACAAGTGCCCTGACTGAAGCAGGGCAGCTCCTGTCCACCCTTGTGGTTGTTGTTGAGTCACTCAGTCATGTCAGGCCCTTTGCGACCCCATGGACTCTAGCCCGCCAGGCTCCTCTGTCCATGAAATTCTCCAGGTAAGAATACTGGGGTGGGTAGACATTAGCTTCTCTAGTGGATCTTCCAACCCAGAGACTGCACCTGTGACTCTTGGATTGCAGATGCATTCTTTATCACTGAACCACCAAGGAAGTCCCCTGGCCATTGGCCATCCTTACCATCTAAGAATGTGCAATCCCAGACCCAGTGTTACCAGATTGCTTTGTTTTTAAAGATAATGTAGAATCTATTTCTGTGTTTTGAATCACCTGATTTTATAAGTGATAATGTTGTTTGAAATTAAAAGCATCAGCATCCTTGGGATTGTATGAATACACTGCTATATTTAAAATATATAACCAACAGAGGCCTACTGTATAGCACAAGGAACTCTGCTCAGTACTCCATAGTAACCTCCATGGGAAAAGAATTGGAAAAAGAATAGATACGTGTGTATGTGTAACTGAATCCCTTTGCTGTACACCTGGAACTAATACAACATGGTTAATCAAGTATGTTCCAATATAAAATGAAAATTTTTTAAATTCCTAAAAGAGCATCCTTTGGCCTAACATTGAATAGCTCAGTATCTGTCAGTCCTTTGTGAACCTCAGCTGCCAGTTTGCGATCTCTAATTTAGAGATACCCAGTGCTATCTGGCAAAGAAGGCAATGGCACCCCACTCCAGTACTCTTGCCCGGAAAATCCCAAGGATGGAGGAGCCTAGTAGGCTGCAGTCCATGGGGTCGCAAAGAGTCAGACACGACTGAGCCACTTCACTTTCACTTTTCACTTTCATGCATTGGAGAAGGAAATGGCAACCCACTCCAGTGTTCTTGCCTGGAGAATCCCAGGGACAGGGGAGCCTGGTGGGCTGCCGTCTATGGGGTCGCACAGTGCTATCTGGTAAACCATAGGTAGGGTCTAAAATTGTCTGACAGCTACATCATAAAAAATAAAAAGGAAGAGGAGCAGTTCATTTTAATTTGTTTAAGTTAACCCAGTATTTCTCGAATATTTCAACATGGAATCAACAGGAAACAAGATGCTAGTGAGATACGCTGCATTCTGTTTTGGCACACTGAGTCATTGAAGTCTGGTGTGTGCTTTACACTTTCAGTACATCTCAACTGCATGAACCCCACGTGCCTACTGGCTGTTGTATTGATCATCAGAGCTCTGGTGGTGAAGGACAAGAATTAATTACATACACACAAAATAAGGTGAGAGTGTATTCATTATGCTTGCGTTATTGTTCAGTCGCTCAGTCATGTCGGCCTCTTTGCAACCCCACCAACTCTAGCACACCAGGCTTCCCTGTCCTTCACCATCTTCCAGAGTTTGCTCAAACTCATGTCCATTGAGTCACTGGGTGATGCCATCTAACCATGTTATCCTCTGTTTCCCCCTTCTCCTCCTGCCTCCAGTCTTTCCCAGCATCAGGGTCTTTTCCGATGAGTCAGCTCTTCGCATCAGGTGGCCAAAGTGTTGGAGCTTCAGCATCAGTCCTTCCATTGAATATTCAGGACTGATGTCCTTTAGGATTGACTGCTTAGAGCTATGCTTGCTTGCATAGAGCTAGGTAATTTGAATCTTAGGATAAACCAAAGTAGAAGAAGCAACTCTTGAGAAGGATGAGTCTAAAAATGACATAAAGAACTGTGTGGAAAAATTCTGGGTGGCACCAGAGTGATCAGACTTTCAAAGGCCCCTCATGCCTGGCTGATGGGAATTTTTTATAGGACTTCCCTACTCAGAGCTCTGCTTGTCACACAAGAGTTCACAGCTGATGTTTGAATTCACACTTCAGGGTAGGGTTACACTTTGGATTGTTACACAATGCTGTTGCCCTTCTGAAATGTCAGGGTGAGCATTTGTCCTTAAGCAAATTTAAAACAAAGTGAATGTCATAGAAGTCAGTGTAAAATGGGGATGAATATTCTGAATTCAGTGATGACTTTGTCATTCAATCAAGATTTAGCAAATATACTCACTGCTAAAGAGGAACATTTCCATTCAATATTTACTTTCACTGTAGTTTCCTGTTGGGGAGCAGAGCCCAGCAGCTGTTGTCAGCTTTGGCCTAGAGAAGATGGTGACCACTAGTGAACCCTTTCTGAGCCCCAGCTCCAGGTTTTTTAGGTTTTTTTAGGACTCCATCCATGGAACATTCAAGAATATACTGAGGCTGCAAATATGGAGGTCATGATGGTCAGACATTGGCATCTTCCAAAAGTAAAGACAGTGACAGGCCACAGAGTGAAACATTCTGGACACACTGTGCTTTCCTCGGGCCTCTGTCCTCCTAGTAAAGACCAAGGTCTGGTCATTTTTGCTCCTTTGCTACTGGAGAAAACCAGGGACAGTCTGGCAGTGTCTCTTTATTTTTAATGTTTATTTGGTAATTTGTTTGCACCAGGTCTCAGGAGTGGCCCGCAGGGTCTGTAGTTGTAACATGAAAACTCTTACTATGGCATGTGGGGTCTAGTTCCCTGCCCAGGGAGTGAACTCAGGCCTCCTGCATTGGGAGCTTGGAGTCCCCGTGCTTGGAGACCACCAGGGAAGTCCCAGTATGAGTTTCTCAGTACTGTCTGCCGTACCTGTTTATCTTGCGTGTAATAACCTTATATACATAAGTAACATAAAAGATACTCACCATCAGAAGACACTTAACATCAGTGCTTTCCAGGAGCCTTTGGTTGCATCTCTGGTAAGTCAGGGCAGTGGCAAAGTCAAGAATATCATTCTGGGTTGAACTGACAGTGCTGTTGGAAAGGCTGTCCTGGGGGTTGGTGGGGGCAGCTGCCATTACTGTGACATGTCCCCATGTCTTAAACCCAGGGCATGGATTTGACTTTCCCATGTTCTCTCAGCTGATAAGAAGCAGGAGTCAGGGACCTTGAAGTCACCCCAGATCCTCAGAGAGGTGGTGTTTCCCCGTCTTTGCTCCATCTGTCCCTTCTCCTGGGCCCCCTCTAGGTTTCAACCTGGCTCATCTCCTGTGCATGGCTCTGGTGGGAAGAGGAGGAAGCAGATAGTCTGCTTTTGTGCGGGAGGCCCTTTCCCACAATTGTCTTGGGACACACACTGGTCTCTACAATCGCATTAGTGCAGACATGTCAGTCAAGACGAACAATTTCAGTTGGCTTTGAGCCTTATGAATTCTGGTGATGATTTAGTTGCTAAGTTGTGTCCGACTCTTGCAACCCCATGGACTGTAGCCCGCCAGGCTCCTCTGTCCATGGGATTTCCCAGGCAAGAATACTGGACTGGGTTGCCATTTCCTTCTCCAGGGGATCTTCCCGACCCAGGAATCGAACCCAGGTCTCCTGCATTGCAGGCAGAATTCTGAATTCTAGAGGAAGTATTTCATAGTGATATACTTGGTGAAGGAGAAAGTTGCAGAGCACTTCGAGTTTGAGGTTACCCCTCTGAACATTTTTACAGAATGATTAAAATTTGAAAACTAATTTATAGAGAAAATGATTTCAAGTGGAAATTGAGACCTAATAGTTGCTTCCTTAGAAATGGCTTAGAAAGTGGATAGTAAAACAACAGAGAGCAACAGTGGAACTTAACTGCATCTGGTCTCCTGATAAATGCACATTGATTATCTCACCAAATGCCAGATGCTTAAAAGGCAAGGCCTTTCTTCATTTAGCTGACCTGGTGCTATGGTAAGCAGCCTGCTAGGTTGGCCTCCAATAATCCTTGCCTCCTGGTATTCATGCCCTCCCGTGGTGAATGGTGCTGTAACCAGTGTGATGATGGGGTAGTGATGACATGTGACTTACAAGGCTAGGTCATAAAAGATGCTGCTGCTTCTGCCTTGCTTTCTGGAATCACTTGCTCTGGGGCAAAGCTGGCCACATGTTGGGAGGACTCTTCTATGCGGAGAACTGAGGCCTCCTTTTAGCTGCAGTGTGCCCTTGCCAGCCATATGAATGAACTATCTTGGAAGCAGATCTTGCAGCTACAGTCAAGCCTTCATATACTTGCAACCCTGGCTAATGTCTCTTTTTTTTATTTTTAAATTATTTATTTATTTATTTGGTTATATCCAGTCTCAGTTGCCAGGCATTATCTTAAGACCTTTGCAAATATGAACCTCTTAACCCTGATAACAATCCTTTGAAGTAGGTACTGTTGCTGTTCCCATTTTATCCATGTGGAAACTGAGGCCCAGAGATGCCTTGCTCAAAGTCACAAAATTTGTAAAAGGCTGAAGTAGGATTTGAATTAAGCAGTCTGAGCAGAGTCCATGTTCTCAACAAGTACGTTGTATTGTCCTTTTAAAGGAACCACCTTTTTTCCAACTGTTTTTCCAAAACAGTTTTAGGAAATCAGTTCTGAGATCAGGTGGTTGATGAAGGTCAGGATTAAGATCTAGGATGGGGAAGAACTGGATGCTGAACTCACCCAGGATTGGGGGTGGGGGGAGGCATGGAGTTTGGGTGGAGTGGCTTCGATAAATCCCTGTCTAAGCCTCTGTCCACTCTACTGTAAAGCTAATAGCAGTTTCTGTTGGGGACTTTTTTTAGGGTTAAATAAGATAAAGCATGGAAGGCCTCTAGCTGGGGGTGGCAGGGATCAGCACACCTGAGTTCCTGTCTCTCGCCTAGCACCTTCTGTTTGCCATTGCTAAAGTAAGACTCGCTCATCTGACTGCTGTCTGCCCTGGTCCCTGCAGCTTTGCTCTTGGCCTGGATGCTGCCTGCTCTCTGAGCCCACGTGACCCCAGCTCTCCCATCTGGTACACTGCCCTGAATTCCCACATAGGAGAAATCAACTTCCTGATCATCCCCTGACCTTCGTTGCTAGGATGCAGGCTAATAACAGCGAACCATTTCCTGTGCTTAATTACATTATTCACAGTGCTCTGCAGAATGGGTGGTTTGGAATCCCAGCCACTAATTTACAGAGTAGTTGGGAAGAAAAAAATGAAACAAAGGAGAAGGGCTTTGGTGGCTCTGTAAGTTGGGCATTCTGAAGCCAGAGGTAGTTCTGTTGGGTGTACAGTTATCCCTGGTATTTGTGGGAAATTGGGTCCAGAACCCCCTATGGATACTAAATTCTGAAGGTCCCCAGGTCCCTTGGATGACCCTCTGGATCCAAGGTCCCACATCTGCAGACTCAGCCATCAGCAGATTGTAAACATAGTACACGATCGACACACGGCTGATTGAGGCTGGTTGAGCTATGGAACTGGCAGGTATAGAAGAGTGAAAGTGTTAGTCGCTCAATCACGTCTGACCCTTTTCAACACCATGGACTGTAGCCTGCCAGGCTCCTCTGTCCATGGGATTCTCCAGGCAAGAATACTGGAGTGGGTAACCTCTCCAGGAGATCTTCCTGACCCAGGAATGGAAGTGGGGTCTCCTGCATTGCAGGCAGATTCCTTACTATCTGAGCCACCAGGGAAGCCCAGGACCCATCATATTTGGAGATTGAGGGACAGTGCCACGAGCAGTGGAAAGTGCAGGGCTTGGAAGCCACACAGATGGAATCCCAGTTCCATCACTTTATGATATGAGACTTTGGACAAGTTATGTAACTTCCCCAAGTAGAATCATGATGCTGACCTCATTCATTCCTTGCGAGGTTCCCTTTCTCTTTATAATGACTATATATGAGCTTGTGTCATAAACAGCTAATGGTTGGGCGTTAAAAGCTCACATAAGAAACCCCTCTACCTCACAAAGGAAATAAAGGATAATTTCAGATCAAAACAGTATTGCCCGAGGCATTCCAACAGGCAGCTCTAGAAATGCTGCTGACCTGTGTAGTCCATGGAGGTACCTAGTGGAAGGTCAGCCTTGGATACTTAGACCAGCCTGGCTGGGGGCGTAGAGGTTTACTCTCTTCTTGTCTGTTTCTGACCCTGAATAAGAAAAGTAGTTACGCACCCTGACAGCTTTTCTTTAAAAATCTTGTACATCTTTTACATAAGGTAGGTGGGAGAAAATATTTTGCAAAGAATATAGTATGCATTCACAATAAAAAACACAAAAAACAAATCAGAAAAATCTGGACAAGTTAGAAATAGTAGGGAGCTTCTTATTCTGATTTTTAAAAAGTCTTAAAAGCTATGGTGAGCATGACACTTCATTGAGGAACCTCAGGAAAAATTTCAGGATGCTTTTGTTTCTTCCGTTCATTATAACATTGGATGTTCTAGCTACTTAATAAAATAAGAAAAAATGGGAGTGTAAAATCAGGAAAGAACAAAGAAATTTGCCCATAATTGCAGATGATATGATTGTCAATGTCAAAATGGAGAATCTGTAAACTATTAGTAAGAAGTTTGATAGATACAAGATCTGTGTCCAAAAATCAATAATGTTCCTACAGATTAACCCAAACCAAGTAGAAAAAGTTTTTTGTTCTTGTTTTAAAAGAACATTTACACCAGCAACAAAAACCAAAAAGTACATTAGGAAAAAAATTGACAAAAATAAGCAAGACCATAATGGACAATATTATTTAAAAAAAACACCCTGTTGAAGGGCTTCCCTTGTGGCTCAGCGGTACAGAATCCACACGGGGTCCATCCCTGATCTGAGAAAATCCCACTTGCCAAGGAGCAACTAAGCCCACGCACGACAACTATTGAGCCTGTGCTCTAGAGCCCAGGAGCCGGAACTACGGAGCCCGTGTGCCCCCGAGCCTGTGCTCTGCAACAGGAGAAGCCACCACAATGAGAAGCCTGTGCACCCCAAGCAGAGAGCACCCCCCACTCTTTACAACTGAAGAAAAGCCCACGCAGCAAGGGAGACAGCACAGCTAAAAACTCAAAACCCCAAATTTAGACCTTTGAGGAAGAAAAGAACAAACCTTTAAATAGAAGTTGATTACATTAAAATTAAAACCTTCTTAATAATATACACTGAATTAAAAGCATAATGTGAATGATTATAACAGTCGTCTGCATAATTAGTCAGGAATTAATATGCAAAATATGTAAAGAATTTCTACAAACCAGTAAGTAAAATGTTATGCCATAGAAAAATGGGTACAGAATGGGAGCGTGGAGAAGTCAGAGGCAGGAAACTGAATGGACAGTAAGCATAAAAAATGGTCCGACTCACCAGTACGGGGCTTCCCTCATAGCTCAGTTGGTACAGAACCTGCCTGCAGTGCAGGAGACCCAGGTTCGATTCCTAGGTGGAGAAGGTCCCCTGGAGAAGGAAATGGCATCCACTCAAATATCCTTGCCTGGAGAATCCCGTGGACAGAGGAGCCTGGCAGGCTATAGTCCTTGGGGTCACAAGAGTTGGACACGACTTAACGACTAAACCACCAAAACTCACCAGTAGTCAGGGAAATGTAAATTAATAACATAGTGAGGTATAATCCTACACATCTCAAATTTTGAATTTAAAATCTGGCAAAAGTTAAAATCCCAAAATACCAAGAGCTGCCAAAAAAAAAAAAAAGTAGAGATTTTCATACAATGCTGCTGGGAATGAAAAATTGGTCAAGTCACTTTGGAGAGTAAGTGGCAATTTCTGCTACGAATAAGCAATTCCGCATTTATAGGTACACTCCAGAGAAAGTCCATCTACAGACTGATTCCAGAGGAAATCCAGCATGTGTACATGAGGAAATATATTTGTGTAACTGTGTTTGCTATAATGTTCCTCGTGAGAGTTAAAAACTGAAACTGATCAAATATGCATCATTTAGAAAATGGATAAAGTATTTCATACATATAATACAGAATTAGTCTATAGCAGTTAACTCAGTGAGTTAGCTAAATCTGTTTATCTTATTGCTGAGTCAGAAAAGTTGCAGTCAAGTAGTATTATGTTTATGTAAATTTTAAAAAATAACATAAGAGAGAAGGAGAAATATTGTGTGACATGCCTTATATGCATAATCTAAAAAGAAACGATACAAATGAAATTATTTACACGACAGAAACAGACTCACAGACCTAGAGAACTTATGGTTACCAGAGGGGAAGGGGAAGGAATAGTTAGAGAGTTTGGGATGGACACGTACACACTGCCCTGAATAAAGTGGATAACCAACAAGGACCGTAGTGTGTGGCACAGGGAGCTCTGCTTAGTGTCATGTGGCAGCCTGGGTGGGGGAGAGGGGGTACATGCATATGTATGGCTGAGTCCCTTCTTGTTCACCTGAAAGTGTCATAACATTGTTAATCGGCTCTACTCCAATTTTTTAAAAAGTGCAAAATAAAAAAGAATGTGTGAAATAGTAGGGTTAGGGTTAGGGAAGCCTGGTGCTGCAGTCCATGGGGTCACAAAGAGTCGGACACAACTGAGCAACTGAACTGAATAACATAAGTACCAAAACTATAAAATTATACATGGAAAAGTCATGTAGGAGATCATAAAAGCAGTCTTCCCTGGGAAGGAAAGGTGAGAGGTTTGGACTGAGCTGAAGTAAAAAGGAGGCTTCAACTCTGTAAAGTTTTCTTTAAGAAAAATAGAATGAAAAGGAGAGGCCTGAGAGCAGGAGTAGAAAATATTATCAGCATTTGTTAGATTTAACCTCGCTTGTGTCTTGGTAATTGTGTGCTGTATTTATATGTTCAAAATCCTTCTGGAAGCAAGAGCCATCAGCACCCTTCAGGTTTGCCCAAAGGAGCAATGTGGAAATGAGTCCCTTGCTTCGGGGCGTGTCCCTGCTCACAAGGAGCTGTTGCGCACTGGACGGCTGCCTGTGCCCACACGTGTACAGGCATGTATTTGTTGATCAGCTGGTGTTGCCTTGGCAACTTGGGATGCCCTGTCATCTGTTGAATTGAGGGTAGGTGAATGACTTTGCATATCAGCTGTTTATTTCCTTCTGAGGGATTCAGTCTAAAGCAAGGGCGATCAGCCTGTCTTTGTCCTTGAGCCTTCTAAATATGCAGGGTTTCCCTGGTAGCTCAGATGGTAAAGAATCCACCTGCAATGCAAAAGGCTCAGGTTCAGTCCCTTGGTCAGGAAGATCCCCTGGAGAAGGGAATGGCTACTGCCTTAACTTCCCTGGTGGCTCAGACGGTAAAAGTGTCTGCCTACAATACGGGAGACCTGGGTTCAATCCCTGGATTGGGAAGATCCCCTGGAGAAGGGAATGGCAACCCACTCTAGTATTCTTGCCTGGAAAATTCCATGGACAGAGGAGCCTGGCAGGCTACAATCCATGAAGTCACAAAGTGTTGGACACAACTGACTAAGCAACAACAACATGCTTTAGAGACTGCAGGAGTGAGGTGCTGTATTTGCACTGTAGACCCTCTTCCCAACACTGGGGGCGCCACAAGGAGAGGAGGGGTGTGGGACTCAACCCCTGCAAATGTCATAGGATGCCGCCTAGTTACTGCTATAGGGTAGAGTCCTGGCTCTGGTTGCGGTGGTCCATGAGAACCTCCTGGCTTGACTTGCTCCTTATCCAGCATGGACTTCTGTGGGGAGATACCAGTACTTGCTGCTCAGCCTCCTGGGCCCACTGGCCTGCTGTGTGCACCAGTTCTTCCTGCCTGTCCTTGTAGTGATTGAGCTCCATGCTAGGAGCTGAAGGACAGAAACTGTTGTGAGAAGGACTGAATGAATGCTGGTTAGGCTCTTGATCTCAGGTAAACCTCCAGAGAAACATCTTGGTGGGTTCAAGGCTGCATAAAGTGCCACTAAATAAACATGTGTACTTTAAAATATATATATTTATTTTTAATTGGAGGATAATTGCTTTACAATCTTGTGTTGGTTTCCGCCATACATCAACATGAATCAGCCATAGGTATACACATTTCCCCTCCCTCCTGAACCTTCCTCCCACGTCCCACCCCATCCCACCATCTAGGTTGTCACAGAGCACTGAGCTGGGCTCCCTGTGTGATACAGCAACTTCCTATTGGCTATCTGTTTTACACGTGGTGATGTATATATTTCAATACTACTCTCTCAATTCGTCCCACCCACTCACTCCTTCCCCTGCTGTGTTCACAATCTGTTCTCTATGTCTTCCTTTCTATTCCTGCCCTGCAAATAGGTTCATCAGTATCATTTTTCTAGATATATATGCATTAATGTATGGTATTTGTTTTTACATGTGTACTTTTTATCGAAACAGAAGGGTTCAAATTCTTAGATTGTAAAAGCTGGTCATGTGAAGGATTTCTGGCTAACCTGACCATCCTTCCAACCAATGGTTACCGAGTTCTTTCTATCTGCCTTTAAAAATGGGAAGGCCCGAGTCCAGGGTGGTGCATGAATCCTTTTCTGTTAGCCAGGTTGGCACTTCACTCCACCCCGAGAGGCACTCAGTCAGTATAGCCCCTCTATCCTGCTTATAAGGGTCATCAGAGTGTCCCCTTTTCCAGCCACACTTCTGAGACCATCCCACAGCGCCCTTGGGTAATTGATGAGTCAGTCTTGAGCCCTTAGCTGCTAGGACTTGGGATCTTAAGCCAGTGAGGACATGGAGATTCTTAATCCGTGGGGCAGACCTGTGGTTTTCCCATCAGTATTAACCCGGATGCACATTCCCAGGGAAAGAAGGTACTGCCCTGTCACCACTGCAGACCTCAGTCCTGGTGCAAGACACCAAGAGTCGAGAGGCTTCCGATGCACTCTGTCCAGTGCCACTCTGCAAAGGCGTGTGAACAAAGCACTTGCTCACTGGGCGGAGGGATGCATTTTATGCGTCTGGTAACAGGTCTTAAAATTCTTTCAAGTCAAATATTGCGAGCAGCATAGCGTGAACATATTTAATTCCTTTTCTCTTGTTATTAAGGAAAACCACTATTAACATGTAACTTGAGTCTCTTGGTCCCTATCTGACATTCCGAGAGTTTCCCTTCTTACTGGTTATAGCCTTTCAAACAATCTTATGTGCTTGACGCACACTTGGTAAATGAAGAGCTGCATAGAATAGCTACTCCCAGAAATTGATAATAGCAATTGTCTCTCTGGAAGGGTCAGGACTGGGCAGGAGACTCAGTTTTTTATTGAATATCTTGCTTGCATTTGAATTAAATTTTCCCGAAGGTGTACCATTTTCAATTAAGTGAACTTGGTTAATTAAAAAGCTCTTTTGTTGTAAGAATGCAAGGGGTGCCTATGCTGAGAATATCGCATGCGCTAAATAGAGACTCTGTACTGCCATTTGCGCCCCCATGCCCCTGTTCCTATACTAACCAGCTTTGTGGTGGAGACAGCTACTGAAACCTCTGGAGTCTAAGTTCTTGAATCTGAAAAGAGGGGGTGGGACACTTGCTTATCCTCACAGTGTGTCCTAAAGGTGGGATGAGATATGTTTATCCCTCTTTCCGTGTTTAAATTACATTGGTAGCCTTCCTCCAGATCGTGTGTACTTGGAGAGTGGGAAATGCTTCGTATGCACCTTCGCATCCTTCCACCCCCACTGCATGTTGTGTAACTTCCTGATGGGAAGGGACCTTGTGTCTCGTTGTTTCCTGATACACCTCTGTGCCTGGAACAGTGCCTGGCGTGGTGTGGGCGTGGCGTCAGTGTTTATTCAGTGAATGCATGAATGCATGCATGCTCCATAGGGATTCAACTCATGGTACTTGAGGCTTGAACACCAATTTGCTGACATAATTTCCACACATTCTGTCTCATCTTCAGAGTTTAGCATCAATAGATGTCCTTGGCTCCAGAGAATATACAGTCCTTTTGCTTAGTTTCCATCATCTGGCCCATCATACATTAATCTTAAGTGAAGTCGCTCAGTCGTGTCCGACTCTTTGCAACCCCATAGACTGTAGCCTACCAGGTTCCTCCATCCATGGAATTTTCCAGGCAAGAGTACTGGAGTGGGTTGCCATTTCCTTTTCCAGAGGATCTGCCCAACCCAGGGATCGAACCTGGGTCTCCTGCATTGCGGGCAGACGCTTTACCATCTGAGCCACCAGGGAGCCACACTGATCTTGGCCTCACCTAGCCCTTCTGCCTGCCAGCATTAAGCACTGTTGGTCATAGGCTTCCCTCTCATCATTCCTTCAGCAGTTGCTCTGTTATTTTCTCTGCTCTACTGATGGGGAATCCCAGAGCTTGTGAGAAGGGCCAGGGGTTGGTGAGTGAGAGCAAGACCAAACTCAGTACTGACAAGCAGCGTGAACACCCCAGGTCCCCTGGGATTCACAGAGACAGGGCCAGAGGGTGGCACCTCGTCAGATCACAGCCCTTGCCAGTTGGCTCTGGCAGAGCGGTGCCGCGGTTGGCATCCCCTGGCAGTGCCACCCATTAGCATTGCACAGCTGGGCCGGGGACCAGCCAGCTGCACGGTTCCTGTGAGAGTCATGTTCTCACCTGCTCCACAGCTGGAGCTGTCAGCCTCTATCTCCGATTCCTGATGATATCCATATTAACTGAAATGCGCTGGACGGGCAAGTGCATTGCAGTGTGGTACCTGGGCCGCCTCGGGCACTTCATGTGAATGCAGATTCCTGGGCCGTTCTGGGAGAAGCTCTATGGGAGCAGAGTAGAGAGGCTTGGGAAGCACCGGATTTAACAAGCTCCAGTGGATTCTGACTCATGGGAGAGGTTGACAGTTATGCTGGAGTAGAGGAGAGTCTGGCATTCAGAGCTGGCCCGACCTGAGTGTGAGTCGAAACTCTGCCACCCGCCAGCTGGGTGGCTCCGGGCATGCAACTCTGCTGGCACCTCTGTGTCTTCCTCCGTATGAGAGGGATGGTGATGCTGGTGTCTGTCTCACAGAACTCCTAGGAGTCAGTGAGTGAGTGTGTGTGAGGCGCCATCCGTGTATCTGCCCTGCAACGAGCACTTATGAGTGTTAGTTGGTGACGCAGTGGTGATGTGCTGACGCTCACCACCCTGGGGGCAGAGTTTCCGTAACTCTGCTCCAGTGCAGAGAAGATGCCTGAGCGGGGATGAACTCTGGATGAATTGTGGGCCACTTTCTGACAACCTGAACACTAAAGACTAGAGACATAGCTCCTTGGATTAGCTGTCACTGTTGTCTGTGTGCCACAAACTCCCCAAAGCGATTTTTAGGGAAGCCTTGACTGTAGCAGAGGATGGATGCTTTTGATTTGGAGGGAAAAAAATATTTTTTTTTATGTGGACCATTTTTTTTAAAGTCTTTATTGAATTTGTTACATTATTGCTTCTGTTCTATGTTTTGATTTCTTTTCTGCCATGAGGCATGTGGGATGCTAGCTCCCTGGCTAGGGATCAAACCTGCACCCCCTGCATTGGAAGTTGAAGTCTTAACCACTGGACCACCAGGGAAGTCCCTAATTTGGGAATATAAAGCAGATGCAGCTGCAAAAGCATTCACAGGAGCGTCCTCTCCTTTGCCTATTAAATGCATTAGTCCCAGCTGAACCGTGATGATTTTTCTTATGTTAAAACATCTTTCTTTTATTTTGTGCTCTGGGAAAATCAGATTCTAGATGCCTCCAAGGCTTGCATTTGAGTGCTTCCCTAAAGCAGTGGTATCTGGCAATAGGTAAAATAACATGCAAAGCGTGATACATGGTTCCGAGCCCAGAAATGTTGGAAATTTCTTTATTGACCCCAAGTAAACGGTGATGCCTTAATTTGCTACAACTCACTAAGGAGCAGCATGTTAAAGGCCAAGTTCATAAGGTTTGCATTCTGTTTATTTTAAATACAGCCTAGTTCAGTAACTAGCCCAGGTTTCTTCTGGCAATTTGGAGAGAGCAGTATACAAAATTCCAAAGAGTGATTTGCTCATTTGGGGAAGGGAGCCTCCAAAATGTGATTGGTCTTTGACAAATTAGTAGAAAGCCACCAAGGTCACTCTGCAGGTTGGTCATTTGCATGTTGGTAAAGAATCCACCTGCAGTGCGGGAGACCCAGGTTCCACCCCTGGGTCAGGAAGATCTCCTGGAGAAGAAAATGGCAACCTACTCCAGTATCCTTGCCTGGTGAATCCCATGGACAGAGGAGCCTGGCGGGCTACAGTCCATGGGTTTGCACAGAGTCAGACACGACTGAACGACTATAGCACCACCCCCACGTGGAAATGAACCCTTCTGTGTGTTAACGCTCCTGGCGTGGAACTGCCACTAGCCCAGAGCTCAGAACTTGTGCTTAGCAGTGCAAGAATGACCACGTGTGGTCAGTTTGGGAGCAGCCAGAAATTGATGGCCCACCTGTCCCTGTCCTGAGCAGGCACATGGGCCCATCATCACGACATCCTGCGTGGCTCCGTGTGGGTATGTTTGGACTCGTGGTGGGTCTGGGGTATAGCCTGGAGCCTGCCCTCCAGTTGTCCTCATGTTTCAAGGCAAACCTGAGAGTGACCTGCATGGAGGAACACACATTAGGCTCAAGCATCTGTCTGAGTTTTGGTGCTACCTATTTAAAGGAGTGGCTTTCCAGGTGATGCTAATATTAAAGAACCTGCCTGCCAATGCCGGGAACAGGAGAGATTCGGGTTTGGTCCCTGGGCGGGGAAGATCCCCTGGAGGAGGAAATGGTAGTCCACTCCAATATTCTTGCCTGGAGAATTCCATGGACAGAGGAGCCTGGCAGGCTATAGTTCATAGGGTTGCACAGAGTTGGACATGACTGAAGTGACTTAGTGTGCGCACGGCACACACACATTTAAAGGAATACTCAGAAATGCCATCTGCCCTGCACCTGGAAATTTGGGGGAGCTCCCATCCTGTGAAGAGTGGAGTTTGGGTTCAGTCTTGCCCACTGGGGAGCCAGTTACTAGCTAGCCCGTTTCCAGGCAACCCTGAGGGAGTTCCCAGCCTCACTTGCTGGATAATCCTCTTGTGTCTCTGTTACCCTTGCCTATTTAAGGGTAGCCTGTCCACGGTGGGGAAAGAACACGAGCCATGGTGGTCCAGTGGTTAAAACTCCAAACGTTCAAGGCAATGGTCAGGGAACTGAGATCCCACATTCCATGCAGTGCAGCCTAAAAGGCAAAACCGATCCGGGTGAATCTGAATTCCACTCCTGTGTGTCCTGCAGACAGAGCTAGGGGCTCAGTGAAAGCTTCTGTGAGCCTCAGTTCCTCTAAGTGTCCCCTGAGAAATAAGCTGGTTAATTGGCCCTAGTGAAGACTGAAGAAGATATGTTGTATGTGAAGGCTGGTACCGTGGTAACGGGAATGCTCAGTGCCTCCTGGTTTGCTGCTGAGTGCTCTGTGGTCTCATGCTTGGGCATACGATGGGGTAATTTGCTAGTGTATTGTTTATAAAGCCTAGAAAGCAACAATAAGAAAATGTTCAATTCAGAGGTTAATGAGGTCTGTGCTGGACCCGAGGCAGGAGATAGACGGGCCCCAGGCTGAACAGCTAGAGTTTTTCCCATGTAGACAGATGCTCCAAGATGAAGAGGAGGAGAAGCTCAGCCCTGCCCAGAAAAGAGCTAAAGAGACCTCATGTTTCTCCTCCTCAAAGTCAAGGAGACCTTCCTGACTACACAAGCGGAGAATGGCTCCTTAGCGGTCAAAACGGGAGGGAGCGCTACTCTGTAGTAGCTGGAGTCCGCCTACCGGTAGACCTCTTTGCTAGAATCCATCTTGCCCGAGATATGCGTCCATACAGGGTAGGGCCTTGAGATAAACCAAATATGGATTTGTCCATATCCATCTCGCCAGGCAAAGCAAGATGACTGGCCAAAGGAGACCCAGAAGAAGTGCCCCGTATGAGTGATTCACACTCCTGTGAGGGTGTGATTCTCTCTGAGCTCACCCATGTGTGTCTATTCACACGTACCATTTTCCTCCTCATCAACACTTTACTTGTTTCACCACTTTCCATCTCTGTGGAAATGCATTTCTACAAAGCCCACAGGCGAGGGCGTTGTCACTGACCACTGGTTTCAGTGGCTAGGATTCGGTGCTCTCCCTGCCGCAGCCTGACTTCAGCCTCTGCACGGGAGTGAAACCCTGCTTCAAGCTGCTACAGGCCCAGGCTGCCTGAGATCAGAGTTGCATAAGACTGTTGCCATCCTCTCTTTCTTCTGCATCTGGAGGAAAGGCAGGGCTTCTCCCATCCTAGTTATAAGAGTAGGTGGTCTTGCCGTACAAAGATCAGTGAAGAGATGACAGGAGCTAAGATCTATGATATGAGCTAAGACTTCCACGCAAGCCAGATAACACAGTTTCCTTGTCAGACACAGTATGTGCGTGTGTGCTCAGCCATGCCTGACTCTTTGTGACCCCATGGACTGCAGTCCACCAGGCTCCTCTGTCCCTGGCATTCTCCAGGCAAGAAGACTGGAGTGGGTTGCCATTTCCTTCTCCATGGGATCTTCCAGATGGGGATGAAACCCCCATCTCTTGTGTCTCCTGCATTAGCAGGTGGGTATTTTACCACTGCGCCACCTGGGAACACAGGAATGAGGTTTACTGGACTTAGTACAGCTGCTGAGTTAGGTCAAGAGGAAAGATACTTTTCTGTTAAAGGAAAACAGTTCTGAGTTCTTGCTGTCAACTGCCTACTGTTCAGATCAGACGTATTTCTACCCAATCCTGCCTTTCATGCTCCCAACACTCCTGTCTGTCAAGTGTTTTAAAGTACACTGACTTTTTTTTTAATCCAGCTGGGGGAAAAAAAGAAACCTAAAATCAATTTTCTATTTGTTTGAAATGACTGCAGTCATTGATAAAGACTCAAAACGTGAGTCCCAGAGCCCCAAAAGACGAAACGGAGTAACCTTAATAAACAGGATGGATGAATTCTGTGGTGAGTCACTCATCTCTTTGCTGACTAAGTGTTCATTAAGTACCACATCCAGAAATGGAGTTCCCCTCTAGAGAAAATGCTAATTAAGATGCCTCTTTGAGCCCCCGCGTTTATCCTGTTAGCAGTCTCTCCCTTTATTTGATCTCCATTTCAGAAGGATGGGGCCCTTTATTTAGACGAAGTAATTTCTAAAGGAAGGAGCAGAAAGGCCAATTAAATGATAGTTGGGGAATTGTGTCACCTCGAGTTATATAACTTTCCGTGTTAGATCATACTGATTAAGCACTCATGCACGTTGTCCAAGAGTTTATAGATGAAATAAGCCACTTTCCAGCCATACCCTGGAGAGCTCAAGTGTGTGTGTGGTGAAATGTGTGGGCCAACGTCATTACCCATGAATCCTTTTCTAAATAAAGGCCTGATTCCTGTCAAAAAATTAGGAAGAGAATGCTGCTTCCCCTCAAACCTGTCTGGTTCATGTTAAAGCTGGTTGGATAACATGCAAACCCTAATTAGGTAGGCGTTGTTCTGTAGCAGAAAGTCAACAGCTTTCAAGCGTTGAGACTCGGAGCTTGAGTTGACAGCATGCAGGGCACATGGCTGGGATGTGAGGCTGGGGGGGCCTCTTTTACACTGAGCCCCTGAAGCCCCCAAGTAGGAGGTATGTGAGAGAGGAAGAAAGGGTGTCAGATGTAGTTTAAGGCCAACACAAAGGAAGGGGCATTGTTTTGAGTAGGGGGACTGTGGGAGGGGGTTGCCTGGGAATGAGTCACAGAACCTCTTCAGGGAGGTGCAAGGAAAGCAGATTATTATTATTTTTCATTATTTATTTATTTCTCTGGTGGCTCAGACAATAAAGAATCTGCCTGCAAAGCAGGAGACCTGACTTCGATCCCTGGATTGGGAAGATCCCCCTGGAGAAGGGAATGGCTACTCACTACAGTATTCTTGCCTGGAGAATTCCATGGACAGAGAAGCCTGGTAGGCTACAGTCCATGGGGTTGAAAAGAGTCAGACACCACTGAGTGACTAACATTTTCACTTTCATTTATTTAATTAATTAATTTTAATTTTGGTTGTGCCAGATCTTCATTGCTACATGAGCGCTTTCTCCAGTTGCATCGAGTAGGGGCTACTCCCTAGTTGGCGTTGTGCAAGCTTCTCATTGCATTGTCTTCTCTTGTGAAATGTGGGCTCTAGGGTGTGGTTGCAGGCTTAGTTGCCCTGCGATATATGGAATCTTCCCAGACCAGTGATCAAACCCGTGTCCTCTGCCTTAGCAGGCAGATTCTTATCCACTGGGCCACTGGGGAAATCTGAGAAGTGGATTATTTTAATTGGTGGTAAGAACCTATCACAGGTTTTTTGGAAGCCTTGGGGTCAGTAGGATCTTCTGAAAATCAGAACTGATTGGAGTGGGGATGGGGGTTGGAGGGAAGGAAGGTGCTACATTAGTTTTTCCTGTTCTGTAATTTTTGAGGTATCACAAGTTAAATGTACTAAAATAAGCCCTGAAATATAAAACAAGGCTATTCTGAGGTCAATATGAATATTTTACCCAAATGATGGAGATTCAAGCTCTCCTGGTGTGCAATGTACTAGTTCATAAAGAGTGCAAGGTTATTTATTTTCTAAATCTTTGAAAGAATCTCTCTAAGAAGTAAGTCGGTGGCTTTATTTTAAAAAATGAGCTGCTATGCATTTTTTAAATATTCGCCTGTTTTGCTGTCAGGCCTTAGTTGCAGGGTCTTTGCTGCCCTGACTCTGTGGCTGTCCCACGAGCTCAGCAATTGCAGCACACAAGTTTAGTTAGTTGTTCCGCAGTGTGTGGGGTCTTAGTTCCTGGGCCAGGGATCAAACCCCCGACCCTGTGTTGCAAGGTGGATTCTTAACCACTCAACCAGCAGGGAAGTCCTGAAGTTGGTGCCTTTAGGAGAGAAGCCAGATTGACAGCTGTTAGGGGATTTGCCATTCCTGAACTACTGGGCCACGTATCCAGTCTCCAGTGGGACCAGAGAGGTTGCCTTTGATAAAGAAGTGAGGTCACTGAACCAGACCACCCCATTGCTGATACCATTTCTTGAATGAACTGGGCAACCCCATACTTGGTCCACAAATGGCTCATGTACAAAATCTTGAGGGATTTTTCCGTTTCTGCAAATGCATGTGTGCACGCGCGTGTGCGTGCACACACACATACTTTGGAGCCTTGGAATTAGATATGGGTCCAGCTTAAACCCTGGTCCAACAACAGAGAACTCCTTGGAACTCATCTTTCTAGAGGAACACAGAGTGGGATTTACATCCCAGCTTCCCCACCTGAGTGTGCAGCGCCCCAAGAGCAAGTCAAGTTTTCTTTCTGAATTCCAGTTTGCTCTTCTTTAAAATCACGATGCTAGACTCATTTTGTATGAGTTTGTGATGATAAAGTAAATCTTTATGAAGTACCTAGCTGAGTGGCACGGGTATGTGTGCCAAGTCTCTTCAGTCATGTCTGACTCTTCGCAACTCCATGAACTGTAGCCCACTAAGTTTCTCTGTGCCTGAAATTCTCCAGGCAAGAGTACTGGAGTGGGGTGCCATGACCTCCTCCAGGGGATCTTCCCAACCACATACAGTAAGCTAAAAAATTATAGTTAACATTTTTCATTTTAAATACTTTGACCCATGACCTCCTTTCTAAGCTAGTTCATTAAAATGATCTAAAATGGACAGGTTTGGACAGTCAATATTGATAGTAAAATAATGAGTTAGGTTTAAAATTCGATGTTCAAGTTGGTAGAACATAAGGAGTGTATATATATATATACACACACAAACACATATATATAATAGACACACAGAAACACATATGTAACATTTGTAATAAGTACCATTGTTTTCTCAATGATACATTTCAATGAAAATTGACAAATGTGATTATTATGCATAGAAAAGAGTAATATGAACATTTACAGGCTAAGTGCAGGTGTAAAATTAAAACTAAGTGAATATTGTTATAAAACCAATCTGCTTTGTATAGCACCACTTGTGGTCAAGGAAGGTCAGTAAATTCCCTGCCTATCTGAAAGAGCAATGCTGTAGCTGTAAGACTCTATTTGGAGAGATTTTATGGATTTCTGGATTTCTGATGTGTAAAATGAGTTTGTACCATGTCATAGATGGAGTCATTTGTAGGGAGAATGAAAGATGTATTCCTTCTGACATCTCTTTTTGTTTTTGCAGTGACATTTGTATACCATGACATTTCTCTGCTCCAACTTATTTTCCTTCTCAGTGACCCCAACCATCATCCGAGGGCAGGTCAAGGGCTGCCCATTGCCCCAAATTTTGTGCTCTACTGAACCATCTGCTGAGTTACAGTTGGGAAGTCTGTGAACCTTTAAGTCTCGCCATCAGTGTTTTCAAGAGAGACAGCTCTGGAATTGAAAGAAACAAGAGCCAGTTCTGTCAGGGTTGTATGTTGGGGCCCACAGTTCCATCTTGGAGAACGCGTGCAAGATGCCCTGGGCCCTGCCCTGTCTCCATCTTTCTACCACTTTGGGGTCTGGTTAGGCAGCTCGGGCTCTGAACGGTGCCCTGAGTTAAATTCTTCCAGTTTACTTCATCTCTGGGCCTTGCTGGCCCATTTGATACAGTTTCCAGCAGGGCTTTCTGCCTCTTGGGCAGCTGTGCAGTGAGTTAACCAGGCCCTGGAGTATCAGGAAGAGAGCGTATTTTGACCCAGACCCCGCTGTGGGTTGGGCTCTGCCACCATGAGCCGTGTGATCTGGGGCAGGTCTCAGAATGTCTACAGGGCTCTCTTTTTCTCCAGTTTGAGTAACAGTACTCACCTCCTTCAAAGGGATCTTCTGAACTCCAAACGGATGGTACAGAGAAAGGCTTCCCAAAAGACTCCTCAAAGTTTCCTTAATGTTAGCTCCTTGGGAGCTGTAGTGAAGACTTGGAGGCTTTTGCTAAGTTGTATCCAACTTTTTGCAATCCTTTGGACTGCAGCACGCCAGGCTCTACCCTTCACCATCTCCGGGAGCTTGCTCAAACTCATGTCCACTGAGTCCTTGATACCATCCTACCACCTCATCTGCCTCCCTCCTCTCCTTCTGCCTTCAGTCTTTCCCAGCATCAGGGTCTTTTCCAATGAATCAGCTCTTCACATCAGGTGGCCAAAGTATTGGAGCTTCAGCATCAGTAATTCCAGTGAATATTCAGGGCTAGGGACCTATGTCAGAATGGCCCCAGAAACTTATTCCACATGTGCTTAGTGCCAGTAGGCAAGTGATGAGAGAAGAGGAATGTGCTTTAAAAACATGTGCAAGGACTTCCCCGACTGTCCAGTGATTAAAAACTCCATGTTCCCAATGCAGGGGGATATGGGTTCAATCCCTGGTTGGGGAACTATGATCCTGCATGCTACAAGGCATGGCAAGATAATGAATGAATGACTAAAGAGACATGCATTCCACAGAGGCCTTTTGCACATTCCTGTTCTCATGGAGAGGGCTACAGGGCCAAGGTGACTTGCGGAGGAGAGGCACTCTGCAGACTGGATTCCTCCAGGCTTTGGTCTCACCTTGCCACCTCCCCCTCCTCCTGGCAGCCTAGGGGGCAGAGAGATGGTAGATGAGGGAGGAGGTTCCCCCTGAGCCTATAAAACCACCACCTGATGCTTGATGTCCTTACTTCTCTTTGTTACCCCAACACTCAGCTCAGGACCGCAGAAAACGTTTGTGAGTTATGGGGTATTCGTGTACAGAGCAGATGCTCAAGTGATTTGATCTATCTATCCATTGTTGCTCTAAAGTGTTTCAAATAATACTTCTCTAGGAAGGGGCTTCATTAAAACAAAAACAACAAATAAGCTTGATAAAGGTTGCTTTTGGAAACTAATGATGCGCATGAATGTAGTAAAGGTCCTGAAAAGTTCTTTGCCAAAAAACCAGCTCAGTGTCATTTAACCCAGCGTTTCCCAGCTTCACTGTGATCTGGGAAACTTTTTTTCCCTTGTTTGCATGCATGTTGGGAACCACTCATCAATGGCATATTGATTGGAATTCATGTACAGTCCTCAGTCCTCATACAGTTACATATAATTGCTAGGCTTCTGTGTAGACATTTGCTTCCATTATGGTCTATTGTCCTCCCCTGGCTGCAAAATGAACTCCACGTAACTTGTCCCCGCATGCTTTGTTGCTGATGTCAGTGGGGATTGAGTGTTTGGCTAGGGTCATTTCTCCACTTCAGAAGCCCTGCTGATCTGTTTGCATGATGACCTGTTAGCTGCCTTGAGCCTTAAGTCAGTTGTAAATGATGGGACAAGACGCCCTGGGCAGTCCCAGAGAGGCCCTGATGACTTTAATAGCTGTTCCTGTAACTTTGTTGTGAAGATGCATCCAGGATGGGCCCCTACCTCTTTCCAGCCCCCTTACCTGTCCCCCTGCTCCTACTCTGTCTCACTTGGACCATCTCAGTAGCTGCCTAACCAGACTGTTCCCAGCACAGCAGCCCGGGGGTCCTGCAAACACGCAAGTCAGATCAAGTCACCCCAATACAGTATCCTAGAAACACGAGTGTCCTAATGATGAGCAGAGTCCCTGCCACCCTCCCAGTCCCCCATCCTGCTATGATTTCCCCCAGACTCCTCCCTCTTCTTAGAATGCTCCCGGCAGGGTCCCACTGTATGAACTTTGCATTTTCTCTCCCCTCTGCCCGAGGACACTCTTCCCATGCGATACCCAAGTGGCTTGCCTCCTCTCCTACTTCCAGTGTCTGTCCCATGCCACCTTAGTGGTAGGGCCTGCCTGTGCTGCCCTGGTTTATTCACTGCAGCAGTGGCTCTTGTTGGACAAGTGAGTTTTTAGAAAGAAACACATTCTAGTAACTCCTTGCTAGGAGCTCTCTGACCTTGGCCCCAGTTCAGTTCAGTCGCTCAGTCGTGTCCGACTCTTTGCGACCCCATGAATTGCAGCACGCCAGGCCTCCCTGTCCATCACCATCTCCCGGAGTTCACTCAGACTCACGTCCATCAAGTCAGTGGTGCTATCCAGCCATCTCATCCTCGGTCGTCCCCTTCTTGGCCTAACCAGGTAATAACAGGAATGCCCTCACCACATGCTTCACTGTGGTTAAAAGAGCAGCCCTCCCCCACCCCAACCCCTTCCCCCATAGTTAAACTCTACCCTCCTCCCTGCATCTTCCCCCTCTCAACACCCATCAACACGTGCTGTCTTTATCCATCGATGGTTTACTGTCCCCTCTCCCGCGGGGGTGCCCGCCGACTCAGGGCAGGACCTTGTTCCCCAGCTCTAGCACTGTGCTCGTCGCCATGTCGCCTAGGCAGACCTTAGGATCTGCCAGTTCAATGGATGAATAAGAGCCACCCCCCATCCTTCATGAGTGGCACTACTGGGACGAGTTACACGCACGGGGTTTTGAGCATCAGGGCACTTTCCAGGCTGTGGTGGTGTTGGGGGCTGCTCCTCCTGGTGGCTTTTCCCAGGTTCAGAGGGTGCTGCTGCTGAGTCAGGTTGTTCCAGCTGCAGCCTGGTGACAGCCGCAGCCTCAGAAGCACATGGGTAGGGACTGCGGGGAGGCTGGTGAGCAGAGACCACCCAGGGGAGAGGAGGCTCAGGGCAGAGCCTACAGAACTGCCGGCCCCTCCCCATCCCTTTCAGTGGTTTTCCTTTCATAATGTGCTTTTTGCAGGCATGCTTTTTGGCCAGAGTCTGTCCTTGTTGCCTCTTAACACATACCATCGCACCTTAAACTTCTCTTTTACAAACCTGAGATTGCAGTGGTTTACACCTAAGCAGAGTCACTTTGATAAACAGAGCAGAAAAGGGCCTAGTCTTTCCAGGCCTCAATTATCTTGCAGTGAAATGAGCAAATCTGAAGTGAAACCTGGGGACTTCACTGGTGGTCCAGTGGCTCCTCCAATGCAGGAGGCCTGGGTTCGATCCCTGGTCAGGAAACTAGATCCCACATGCCATAACAAAGATTTCACAGGCCACAACAAAGGTCAAAGATCCTGCTTGCCACAACTGAGACTCAGCACAGCCAAATAAAAAAATTTTTTTTTAAAGTAAAGGCTGCAAGGGGCCCCTCATGTCCTGGACATTCCATTATTCTAGGAATCAATTATCTCTAAGCTTGGGGCCACCTGTCATTCATTCCATGCTCAGCCTAGTAAATGGCAACTATGTCCTAGTAAATGCCTAAGAAATGGCAACTATGTCCAAAGATGCTGGTGGTCTTGGGGAGAGGACTTGCCACCGCCTGTTTGGCTCTAGAAACGGTTCAGTTCCGAGACTAGGGCTGCAGTGAAGGATCTCATCCAGGTAGAAGGGACCTCCTGTGATGGAGACACTTCTGAGTTCAGGCTGAGGAGTTGTTTCTACTCTTGGCCCCACCAGATTGAAGTGCAAGCAAATTCAGAGAAGCCCCAGGTGGTCAGAGAAAGTACAGAAGAATCACAGATGAATACAAGCCTGAAGAATTTTGGAGAAAGCCGTTATGAGAAAGAAGATGCATTTGTTGAACTTAAAGGTGCAACTCTGGTAGCAGCTCATTGCCCAAAGCTGTCATAGACAGTAAGCCGGAGGCTGGACCATTCTGGGTCCCATGACCTGTGGCCCCACGGTTCTGACAACTCAGATTCCATGGCTGGCCAAAATTTTGTCTTTCTCTGCCCACCAAAGACAAATAAAAATTACGGAGACAGAGTTGGGAAGAAATAGAAAGGTGGCCCTGATTATTGGCTGGCAGAGAGGGAAACAGAGTAGGCTTATGCCTCAAGAACTGCGCCCTCCCCACTCCATGAGGAGTCCAGGGGCTGAGATAAGATGAGGGGTCGCAGTCAGGAGTCAGCGATGAGGAGCAAAGGTGTCCGCATCTTGATTTCTTCCTCTTGCATGTTTCAAAGGCAGTCATAGGCTGTATCAGTAACCCCGTAGTTGAGTGTGGCAGTTCGTGGCTCTGTGGCCTTCTCTGATACATAACTGCGCTGTTGTCAGGGTAAACACCAGATATGGGATGTATTAACATAGAGCCCCTGGTGACTCAGGCAGTAAAGAATCTTCCTGCAATGCAGGAGACCAGGGTTCCATCCCTGGGTTGGGAAGATCCCCTGGAGAAGGGAATGGCTACCCACTCCAGGTTTCTTGCCTGGAGAATCCCATGGACAGAGGAGCCTGGTGCGTTACAGTCCATGGGGTCGCACAGAGTCCGACACAACTAAGCGACTAACACAAAGAAAAATGGATGTGAAGTGTAGCTCCTGCAGAGTTAGGGGGTAGAAAAGCAAACTTAGTTACAGACATGCAAAGTTAAGAGCAGTTAAAAAATTTTAAAAAAGCTAGAAATGTTCAGGCCTGCCCACTGTTCTCTTTATCTTCTTTGTTCTCAGGAAAAGGAAAGGGAAAAAAACTCATTTTTTTTCCCTTTCCTTTTCACCGCAACAATTCTAGAAGGACTAGTGTCCCTGCTAGGCTGGAGAAAAAGAGGGAGCCTCTGTGTAGGGGATTCCTGCCCAATAGAGTTTCAAGCTAGAGGAGAGAGCACCTCTTCCAGACTCCCTGAGGAGGGCCAGAAGGGGCCTGGCTCAGAACAAAGGGAGTGTGAATTCCAACATCAGATTCCACCGTTGACCCCAGTGTAAACTGAGGCAAGCCCCAAAAGATGAGCTGCTTCAGGATTTGTGGAAGAATTGCAACTCGGGACAAGCAAATGGAAGCAAGCCACAGGCCAGTCACTGAGGTTTGGGGACACAGCTTGTGTTTATGGGCAGGGAACATAAAGACAGGGGAGTTCAGGATCGAGTCAGTTAAAACAGAAACCAGTTTTGAAAATATCCAAAGCGGATCAGACCAGTCCCTCCACACAAACGAAACTCAATTCAGCCTGCTTGATGAGACTGGCCCGCTCTGGGTCATCTCTCTTTCGTGACGCCAGCAGGACTTCCCAAGGTTGATAAGAAGGTTGATTGCAAGGTTGATTGTGAATCCTCCAGAAAATTCCGCAGCTATCATTTCTCTGTAAACCAGGCATTTACTTGAAATCAGTCTGAGTCCTTCAGTTTTGTTTTCCTGAGGACACAAGAATGAGGTTCTGCATTTTATATTCTCTGGGTCTACGTTAAGTTGAAATTCTTTCCCATTTTTAACTCATCAGCTCTCTCGGCAGTGCAGAGTATTTGGTATGCTTGTCCCCATTTCACAGATGGGAATGTGGAGGCTCCCGGATGTGAATCTTGCCTTACACAAATGCTACTGCTAGCAAGCGTGAGTATTTCACTCTTCTGATATTTCTAAGATGCATGGCCTGTACTTTGGCCAGGTGCTGTGTTGGCTGCTGCCTTGATGGAAGAGGGAGTAAGATGTGATCCCAAGCCTGAATGCCATCTATGGCAGAGACTTCACTGTGGCAAAAGGCCAGATGGTGGACGGTGTGAGTTTTGTTCCTGTGATCTGATATGCTCCAGCGAGCCCTTAACTGGTGAGGCAAGCCCAGCCTGGTGAGTGGGATTGTACTTGTCAGCTAAGGACCTAAACTATTAAGAATAAGCAAAAGGTCATTTCCAGTGAGATAGAGATTGCCACTTAAAATCAAACTTTATTGCTATTGTTGAGTCGCTCAGTCCTGTCTGACTCCTTGCAACCCCACCAACTGCAGCATGCTAGGCTTCCCTGTCCTTCACCACCTCCTGGAGTTTGCTAAAACTCATGTCCATCGAGTCGGTGATGCCATCCAACCATCTCATCCTCTGTCGTCCCCTTCTCCTCCTGCCTTCAACCTTTCCCAGTATTGGGGTCTTTTCCAATGAGTCAGCTTTTCACATCAGGTGGCCAAAGTATTGGAGCGTCTGTCTTGGTTTCAAAGCCCACCAAGACATGGACCCATCATACAATTATGGCATCTGAAAAGATCTTCAAAGATCCCCCTTGGCAGAAGGATGTTGGTGGGGGGGGGGGGTTTGGACTTTTTCAGACACACAAGGGTTAATTCCTGGACCTGCCCCACACAGCGCTGTGACCTGGGCAGGACACTGAGCCCCTCTGAGGCTTAGTTTCTCACCTTGTCAAATGGCATAAGAATAGTGCTTTCCTGGGACTTCCCTGGTGGTCCACTGCTTAAGACTGCTTTCCAGTGCAGGGGGTGTAGGTTCACT
This sequence comes from Oryx dammah, assembly GCF_014754425.2. Lineage (NCBI taxonomy): Eukaryota > Metazoa > Chordata > Mammalia > Artiodactyla > Bovidae > Oryx > Oryx dammah. Next base: position 53,915,732 of record NW_024070200.1, read on the forward strand.
TCCTGGTCAGGGAAGTAAGACCCCACGTGCTATGTGGTGTGGCCAAAATTTAAAAAAAAAAAAAAAATAGTGCTCTTAGTGTTTCCTGATGGATGACAGAGACGTGGCCGGGATTGAGGAGGATAGTGTACTAAAAGACGAGGCCTGCTGGAGGTGCTCCCTGCACATAGAAACAGATGGAGAGGCCTCATGGGGTGCCCTGCTGTGTTTTCAATACCTGCTCCCAAGAGTGCCGCTGAGGCCTCCTCATCTCCCCCCACACCCGGGCAGAAGTTTCAGCATGCTGCCCTTTGAGCCTGCCGGGGTAGACACACGTGGGGGAGGGTCAGTGCCTTTGTTACCTCATTAGAAAACACCCTGATGCTGGGAAAGACTGAAGGCAGGAGGAGAAGGGGATGACAGAGGATGAGACGGTTGGATGGCATCACCGACTCGATGGATATGAGTTTGAGCAAGCTCCGAGAGAGGGTGAGGGACAGGCAGGCCTGGCGTGCTGCAGTCCATGGGGTCACAAAGAGTCGGAGACGACTGAGCGACTGAATAACGGCAAAGCAAAAGGAGGGGACATAGAAGCTGCTGGGCAGCTCTCCCCAGGCTCCTGCAGTTCGCAGGCTGTGTGTGTGGGCAGCCGGCTGCCCGCTGATTCCTCTAAGTGCCGCCCGGGTGTAAGCCAAACTCCTGGGCCCGGATGTGAAGCGTGGGTGCAGAGAAGCGGGGAAGGTGCTGGAGTGAAACCTGGTTCTCTTTGGAGGCCTTCGGGTTAGGGTTTCTTTCCAGTCCGGAAGTTTCAATTACAGCTGTAATTGATTGCTATTATGGGCACTGAACTGTATTTGCCCTGGGCCCTGGAAACAGGAAATCAGCCAGGCCTATTAGAAGTGGTGTGCAAACAGCTCTCCGAAGAAAGAGACTTCATGGTTCAAGAGCAGTGGGAGAGAGCCAACCTGCCCTTTCCTCCATCCTGGGAATGGCAGCATCCGCTTCCTCTGCTGCATTCACCCTCAGACACTTCCTTCAGAAATCTGCAAAACTTAACTGAATGCATAGTGTGCCAGGCTCTGAGCTGGAGGCAGAGGGGGAAATGGAAACTTATCGGACATTGACCTTCTTTGTAGAGGGATCGGGGGGGCGGGGCCCAGGCCCAAAGCATGCTGGGAACTCAGCGGCATGGCCTGATGGAGGACAGCAACGGGAGGATGGAGGGGGGAGGAGGAGGAGCAGGCAGCCAGGAGCTGATGTGCAGGAAACAGACCTGGCTGATGGGTAGGTTCCGGGGGGAAGAGGTCCAGGGTGCAGGCCCCCCCGCCGAAAGGCCTGATGCGCTCTGATTTGGTTCCGTATTTAAGGAGACACAGCAGACAGATGCCTCGGAAAGTGGGAAATATTTAAAGTCAGGGGAGCAGCAATGTCTAGATCCAGGTGGAGAGCCATCTGGAGTGGCATATGACAAGCTAGGTCTGTCCTCCGGGGGCCGGGCCACACAGAAGCTAGGCCAGGGGGTGAGCGCTTGGGTAGATGTCTTGCTACTAGATGGAGTCTTGCACACATCCCGCGAGTAGGCTGGGGTCCAGGGCAGCTTCCATCCCCGAGGGAGAGCTGGAATGCTAAGCTAGCAGAAAGTTGAAGCAGAAGCCAACTACTGCTTGATTCTACTCCTCCATGAGATAGCAGGTGAATGGGGTGCCCATGACATTGGGGGACTGCTCCTCTATTCCAGCTTTAAGACTAAGTCTTGTCCCTGCTTGCTGGTCATGCTGGCATGCCTGACCACTTGTGCTCATGAGCCAGGGAGGGCCTGAGCTTGTGGGGAAAGTGAAAGAAAGTGTTAGTCCCTCAGTCCTTTGTGACCCTATGGACTGTAGCCCTCCAGTCTCCTCTGTCCATGGGATTCTCCAGGCAAGAATACTGGAGTGGGTTGACATTTCCTTCTCCAGGGATCTTTCCGACCTAGGGATCAAACCCAGGTCTCTTGCATTGTGGGAAGATTCATTACTGTCTGAGCCACCAGAGAAGCCCCTTGGGTGGGAATGGCTTCTGAAACAGTGGCCAGGAGACCTCATGAAGGCAGGAACTGAAAGTTTACTGAGAGAAATAAGACCATAAGCAAAGGGCAACTGGAAGAGCTCTGATGAGTTGGCACATGAGTAATGACCAAGTGAATTGAGAAGCCCTTGCTTGTTGGAGGGTTGAAGGACAGCAGGAAAGGATTTCTGGCAGGGATAGTTCCAGGAAGGGCTGAAGTTTCAGCTGGGCCTTAGAGGAGGGAGGGGAACATTCTAGACAGGGATGCAGTGTGGAAGAAGCCCAGGTGCGGAAAGCTGGGAGATAGCAAACCATGTTTGGATGTTGCAAGTTTGTGGGATGTGATGTGGAGAGGCTCTAAAGGTCAAGGGAAGGACATGGTCCTGTCCCCGGTGGGACTCTCTGGCTTTTATAGGTGGATGTGATAATAGCGTCAAGCATGCTACACTGTGGGTCACTAGGTAGAGAGCAGCCCAATGGGAAGAGCTGCTGTGTGGGCCAGAGAATGAATCAGCAAGCGTCTGGATGAGGAGAGTGGAGTAGAAATGGAGAAGGGATGGACTCCAGAGATCTATCAAAGCAAGAGAGGAAGAGACTGGGGGCAAAGCCTACGAAGATTGAGCAGCAAGTGGTCACAGTCATGAGGAGGAGGAGATTAGGAGAAAACAGTGAGGAGCTCTGAGCAGGTGGATTGACCGTGGCCACAGGCATCTGAATGTTGATATCTCAAGGTGAGTTAAATGAGGTTAAGCGGCAGGAAAGGTTAGACCGGGTTGTATATTTGAAAATCTCTGCTATGGCATAGATCTCACATAGTTGCAGCAGAGACTGCTTGCTTTGAAGAGTATAGAAAGAGAATACAGCCACTCGATACCAGGTGTGATGGGCCAAAGAAGGAAAGTGAAAAGTGAAAGTGTCAGTCCCTTAGTCATGTCCAACTCTCCAACTATAGCCCACCAGGCCCCTCTGTCCATGGGATTCTCCAGGCAAGAATAATAAGCAGCTAAAGGAAAAATCCAGAGTTAAGAGGGAGCCATGCAAAGCAATGAGGTGCTATTTGCAAAGAGGGACAGTGTCCAAAGAAGAAAACATCAAGCGTGAGCAGTTTCAGCTGCTGCTGGGGGATTAGAGGAAATGAAAATCCATTTCTAGTTATTAGAACTGACACCTCAAAGGTCTAGATCAGCAGTCTCCAACCTTTTTGGCACCAAGAACCAGTTTTGTGAAGACAGCTTTTCCAAGGACAAGGAGAGAGAGGCAGTGGTTTGGAGTGATTCAAACACATTACGTTTATTATGCACTTTATTTCTATCATCATTACATCAGCTCCACCTCAGATCATCAGGCATTAGGTCCCAGAGGTTGGGACTCTTGATCTAGAGGATGTTTGAGTATGTTGTTTCCATAGAGTCAGAGGAGCTGGGAGTTAAGGAGGTGGTAGTAACCTTAAGGGTAGGGGGAAAGAGTGGGTGGTATTGAGAATAGCCTAGGAAAGGATGCAGAAGGGTCACTAAATTTGCAAAGCTGAAAGTGAGACCAAATTATGTTCCCAGATGCAGAGGAAGATGAGTTGAACAGGTTGGAGAGAAAGGAGTCCTGCAGGAAGCGTGTTCTGAAGATGCCGTGAGCAGGGAGTTTATCCTTCGGAGGGCAAAGACACTGGCATTCTTAGAGGCTGGGCAGTAGAAGAAATGGGATCCAAGTGAATATTTGGGGGTGCAGAGGGCTGAAAAGGGGGTTCTACACCAAATAGCCACTGCCTTCTTAGAAACAGGCAAGGAGACAGTGGTGGCCATGGGTCGGGGCGGGGGAGGATGAGAGAAGGCAAGAGGGGCATTGGCTCAGGAATCCGTGAGAGGGGAGAGAAGAGGGAAGCGAGCCTCAGGGATGCATGAAGCTCCTCGTGATGGATAGTCAGGAGAAAGTCCACAAGGGGTGCTGAACTGAGTTCTTGTTTCACCAGACCAGGCTGGAGGCTTCCAGAGGGCTAGGTGAGCCTGGGATGTACATGAACCAGCTGAATCATATGGAGAGGGCCCAGACGATGCAAGGTTTGGAGAAACTGGAAGGGAGCTTCTTGAAGGAGGGAAGCTAAGCAGGTGATGGGAAGAGAAGCCAAAGGGGAGGAGAAGGGGGATGCAGGGGAGAGGACCACAGAGATGGAGCAGAGAGGGTGGTGGTGTGGGTCAGGGCTGCGCAGGGGCCGACACAGAGCCAGGTGGGAGGGACCAAGGCCCCTGGGGGGCTGAGACCCACAGGCAGAGCTGAGAGGTGCGAGGCCAGGCCTGGGGAGGGGGTGTGTGTGGGGGGTGTAGTCAGGAAGGCGTTGACTGGGAGTCATTGCTTCCATCTTACCTACAAGTAGCTGTCTGGCCTTGGGCAGGCTGCTTGCATTTGCTGGATAAGGGGCTCCTGTCAGCATCACTCCTTACATTTCTCGGGCCCAAAGGTACCCTGGAGGGGCTTCAGGGTGGCTGCCAGGGGTGCTCTTCACAGCCAGGACTGGCACCCCTTACAGCCTGGCTCCCATCCCGTCCCTGCCCTCACAAGCCTTGCTCACGGTGTCAGGAGCAACAGCAGGCAGGCAGCACCTCGCAATATGGCCCCTCACCTTCTGCAGGAATCAGTGGCTCTAAATTTCACAGCTGGGTTTAAATTATTGCCCTTCACCAACCTCCCCCTGGAGGTAAGCCAAGGACCCCAGAGGGAGTCAGGAAAAGTGAGGCAGGAGTGGGGGTGATGGGGAGGAGTCCCAGGGTAGGGGTGCCCCCAGCATCCTCCAGGTCTGAACCCACAAGTCTCTGATCCTATGCGCTCAGACCCTGCGGCTGTCGGGTGCCCCCCACGCGCCCCTCAGTGACAGCAATGTGACTGCAGCATCTGATGTCGCTTCCGGGGAGCTCTTGTGCCCGGCCTGGAGACAAGGCAGTAGTGTGGGGACATTTTTTCCTGGGAGGCTATATTTAGAGTGCTTCAGCTGAACCGCTGCTGTGAACTGTACGTCTTAAGTAGCGGTGTGTGCGTCATTAACAAGGCTGCAGGTGTGCGCGTCCTGGGAGGGCTGACGCTGTTCCTAACAGGATGGGTGTCTATGGGCTGCTTCCTTTAGAAGTGCCGTGGCAGCTTCGTGTATTATATCTAACTCAATGAATGGAAGCTGTATCCCTGGGTGTGAGAGTCAAACCTTCAAACCTGGGCTCTGCTACTTAAAAGCTGTGTGACCTTGGGCAAGCTCTGTACTTGACCTCTTTCTCAAACCTCAGTCTACTCATCTGTAAGTTGGGACAAAGAGCCAATTCATGGGGAAAGACGCTGATGCTGAGGAAGATTGAGGGCAGAAGGAGAAGGGGGCTACCGAGGATGAGATGGTTGGATGGGTCCATCGACTCAATTGACACAAGTCTGAACAAACTCCAGGAGATGGTGAAGGACAGGGAAGCCTGTCCCTGGGGCTGCATGCAGTCCATGGGGTCGCGAAGAGTCGGACACAACTGAGAAGCTGAACAACAAAGCTGGGATCCTGACAGGGATGATTTCCTGAGATTCGTGGGAGAGTCGGATCCGGGGAGGCATCAAGGTCTTCAGTGGTCAATAAACATGAGGCCCCACCCTCCCCCCGCCATTTTCTTTTCCTTAGAAGCTTCTTTTCATTTATCAACTTGGTTAATCACTTCTATGGCCAAGCCCAGCCCAAGGGCCACGTGTGCTGTTGGACGCTGACAGGCTCAGGGGGCAGCAGGGAGACTTTTGAGCTGAGGCTTAAGGAGTGGTCAAGAGTTTGGTGGCAGAGATTCAGGGGTTAGGGTCAGAGAGAGCATCCTCCTCTCTTCATGGGCAGGCAGGAAAGAGAGGCCTTTGTCCCTTTCCGTGAGGGTTGCCTCCAGTCCCCGAGTCAGCCCCACACAGAGCCCATCAGCAGCCCTTGGAGAGCCTGCCCTTCTTGTCCGGGAAGACGCACCCCTGGTGCTCGCGGGCTGGCTCTGCCCTGCCTGGCTCTTCGATCGGGCACCCTGTGGGACAGGCTTAGGGTTTCCGTGGGTCATAGTGGCCTTCATGGCAGGGCAGTGAGGACTGCATGTGTGCGCAAGTGCTCACTCAGGCGTGTCCGACTCTTGCGACCCCACGCACTGTAGCCCGACACACTCCTCTGTCCATGGGATTCTCCAGACAAGAAGACTGGAGTGGGTTGCGATTTCCTCCTCCAGGGGATCTTCCCCACTCAGGGGTCGAACCTGGGTCTCCTGCACTGCAGGCAGATTCTTTACTGCTGAGCCACCCGGAAAGCCCACCCAAAGAGCAGCTGCTCAGTCATTATCCTTTCCCTGGGAGTATGCCTCCAGCTCCAAGGCGAGGACTGTTGCATGTCCAGTACAGGAGGTCCTCTTTAAGTACGGCAAGTTTTTCACCAGTCATGTAGATTTATAGAAAAGACAGTATTTCTTCTGCAGCACCCCCGCCCCAGCACACACCTTTGTTATGTCCTGAAAGTTCCGGTTGGAAGCAATGTTGAAATCTGTCAGCTCCATGAGTGAACACTCCATCTCAGCAGAGTGATTTGACAGAAATACTAAATTCCAAAAATCACGTGGGCTGGCCCGCATGAACCCTGCCCTGGGAGAGTTTAAAAACAAAAATACACTGCAGGTTTTGGGGGCTAACTAGCATTGAAAAGCTGTCGTTTTATTTTTATTTTGTTGTCTCTGTGCCGTGACCACATTGGCTCTCCTGTTGCGTTCTGTGAGGCCAGAATTAACGAAGGATGAGAGCAAGGTCAACAAGATGAAGGAGAGATGCCCAGTTCATGCTCTACCCCATCCCCCGCCCAGAAGAGAAGACTGACTCGACAGGCAGGGGACGCAAGCCCAGCTGCCTCCTTTTTGACATCACTGCTCAAAAGAGACCTGTTTACCCGCCTTATCACTGTAATCAACAGGGGAGAATTTAGCAAATGCAGAAGGTAGTATCGTGTACAGGGCAGCATTTTCCAAAAATATAACCTCTCTCAAGCCACCTTAGAGTCATTTTTAATGATTTCATTATTTCCGACGTATATAATCAAAAGTGATTTAAAAAAAAATTTGGCCGTGCTGTGTGGCATGTGGGATCTTAGTTCTCCGACCAGGGATTGCACTCGAATCCCCTGCATTGGAAGCATATAGTCTTAACCACTGAACTGCCAGGGAAGTCCCCAGAAGTGACTTTTTTAAAAATTCTACTGATTGATTTACTTTGGGCCATGGTGGATATTCATTGCTGGGTGGGCTTTCTCTGTTTGTGGCCGGGGGGGGCGCTCTCCAGTTGCAGGCTTCCCATTGCGGTGGCCTCTCTCGCTGCAGAGCACAGGCTCTGGGTGCACAGACTTCAGCGGCTGCGGCTCAGGAGCTGTGCTCCTGGGCTCTGGAGCACTGACTCAGTAGTTGTGGCACACAGGCTTAGCTGTCTCAAGGCAGCTGGGATCTTCCCAGATCAGGGACCAAACCCATGTCTCCTGCATTGGCGGGCAGATTCTTTACCACTGAGCCACCAGGGAAGCTCCCCACAGAAGTAATTTTAATGACAGGTTAAAAAAAAAAAAAAATCCTGGCTCCACTGGTCTGTGATGTCACCTCAATTGCCTATTCTTTCCAAGCATAGTCCTTATCTGTTCAAGGAATGTTAAAAATGGGGTACCTACCCCAGAGAATAATTTGTGAGGATTAGATGAGATAATATGTGGGTTTTCCTAGACACATAACAAGCACTTAACAAATGACAGCCACGTGTTTGTCACCATGATTGGGGTGCCTGTTGTCCTCATCGTGCCCTCACATTGTAGGGTGGCCCAGGTGTACTGTGGGCTTCCAGGTGGCTCAGTGGTAAAGAATCCACCTGCCAAAGCAGGAAACTCAAGTTCGATCATTGGGTCAGGAAGACCCCCTGGAGGAGAAAATGGCAACCCACTCCAGTATCCTTGCCTGAAAAACCCCGTGGACAGAGGAGCTTGGTGGGCTACAGTCTGTGAGGTCACAAAAATACAGACATGACTTGGCAACTAAACATCAACAAAAAGGCATATTTTACATTGAATGGTGTAGCATCAAAGACGTGGTCTTCATTCATTCATTCTTTCATCAGAGAGTTAATGAACTCCTACATGTGCCAAGGATTAAGACCACAAAAATGAGTGAGACACAGCCCTGCCCTGAAGCAGTTTCCTCTCCAGAGAGATGCTCGCAGAAGCAGACACATCATTTTTTCGCTCTATTGATGACTCCAAGGGAAGCAGGCAGTAGGGGCATTGGGAACCTAGGGAAAGGGAAGAAGTTGGCGGGAGCAGGCAGAGTGTCCGAGTCCCCTTTCCTCGCCACTCCGTGCCATTTCCTAGATTAACGCTCGGATTTTAGAAAACAAAAGCCAAAACTGATTTGTAATGAGGGACTCACACTTGCTGGGAGTGGCAGGAAGGCAAAGTCAATACATTTTATTGCTCTGGGACTCGACTGAACCAGAAGGTGTAGAGATGAGGCAGGAAACCCTGTCTGAAGCCAAGCTTCCCCATCCATTGGCATAAAATCCTGATGAGCTCTTAAGGGGAAGGGAAATAAAGTTTTCCTGAGAAATCCCTGACTTTAAAAGGGTGAGATTTTTAGCAAAGGAAGTTGGATATTCAGAGGTGCTTTCTTTCCCCAAAATTATTTTTAGCCCCTAGCATGTAGTTTCTCTTGCCCACTTAGGTTCAGCCTGCAGATTAGGCCAATTGTGTTGGGAACAAAAACAAGCCACATCCTCCTGTTAAAGGTCGGAATATTTTAAGGCACGTGCATGTGGTGGTTGTGAAAGGGCAGCACTGGAGTGAGGTGGGGCGGGGCAAGGTAATAGTCCAGGGTAATTGTTGTTTTAGTTGCTAAGTCATGTCCGAATCTTTACAAACCCATGGACTGTAGTCTGCCAGGCTCCTCTGTCCATGGGATTTTTCAGGCAAAAATACTGGAGTGGGTTGCCATTTCCTCCTCCAGAGGATCTTCCTAACCTGGGGTTAAAACCCACATCTCCTGCATTGGCGGGTGGATCCTTTACCACTGAGCCCCCAGGGAAGCCTTGCCCAGGGGAATAGTCACCCGTAAATAGTTACCAGTAAAACTCTTAAGAGCATCAGTGGCCTTAGCCCACTTGCTCTAAAGTGTGGGGAGTTCTGGGATGGAAGAAAAAGCTCATGCCGTGTCGAAGTGGTGATTTTCTCAAAATGCATGATTTTTGCCTTATTATTAAGTGCTTGTGTGAAAAGACATAAAATGAAATGTTCTTTTGTTTCTGAATTCATCCATCGAGGGTTTGCCCAGCTCATCTCTCTCTGAACCGGGTCTCTTGCTCTTGGGGGCACAACCAGAACTGCAAATACACAGTTATAAGCGGCTTTGACGAGCAGCATAATAAGTGCATGAAAAGTTGAGACAGGATGGGGGAGACTTAACTGTGTGGTCCACCAGGGAGTGTATCTTTGAATGACTGATGACATGGGAACCAGAACTTCCAGAATTGCCAGGAGGTTGCCAAGGAAAGAAGGATGCTGGACAGTGGGAACTGTACAGTACTGACGTGCCTTCAAGGGAAACTTGGGGGTGTGGACCCTGGAATAGAGCTGCCAGAGAGGATCTGATTCCTGGAAACAGAAATCATGGGCTCACTGAGCATATGGTTATCTTGGCAAAAAGAAAGTAAAAGTGAAGCACTCAATCGTGTCCGTCTCTTTGCCACCCCATGGACTGTTGCCCACCAGGCTCCTCCATCCATGGGATTCTCCACGCAAGGATACTGGAGTGGGTTGCCATTCCCTTCTCCAGGGGATTCTACCCAACCCAGGGATCAAACCTGGGTCTCCCGCACTACAGGCAGATTCTTTACCATTTGAGCCACCAGGAAAGCCCTGTCTCAGCAAACCCGTTCATTTTATAGGAGATGGAACTCAGAGCCAGTGGGTGGCTGGCCCAGGTTCCCACAACTACAGGGAAGAATCTGAGACAGAATCGGGATGAACCCTTTGGGGCTCGGTTTCTTCAAGTGTGACGTGAGGGCTTGGGTGGTAAGTGTGCTCAGGCCTCTGAAGGGTTTCTTGATGCTTCTCTGCAGCCTCCCAAGGATAAGACTCAACTTGAAGGGAATCCACTGTTCTTTACAGAATATACAAGAAAAAAAAGTCAAGTAGCCATTTATATCCTCAGTGGCCACATTTGTGCCAAACAGCCAAGCCAGTCCTGTTTTCAAGATGAGGGGACTGAAATTCACTGCATTAAAAAAATGTTTCTTCTTTCTCATCTTTTGTTAATCTATGTGAGAAGAAACCTGGAACTTTCAGAAAGTAGAGCTGTGGAGGAGTGAGACTGATGTTTAATAAACACCTTTGAAAGTGGAGTTGGTTCTTACCCTCCTCCATTGGGAAGTCATCCTCTGAAAGCTGGATTCTTATCCCTTGATCTTTACCCTGAATGGCTTTTGAGCTCTGTCTTTTGGGGCTGAAACCTTTTTCTTTGCATTCACCCTGGTGGCAGGGAGGATGTGTTTTCTATTGAGCTTGGTGTGCAGTATTTGGAATAATCTAGTGAATCAGCCAGGCAGTCTGTTCCCTGGTACTTCTGCTTGGTGGGTTCCCAGGGCATCCCACCATGCCTGGTTAGCATGTACTTGTGCATGGGTTTAGTCCTGTACAACTCTTTGTGACCCCATGAACTGTAGCCCACCAGGCTCCTCTGTCCAAGGGGTTCTCCAGGCAAGAAGATTGGAGAGGGTTGCCATTTTCTCCTCCAGGGGATCTTCCCTACCCAGGGGCCAAACTGGAGCCTCCTGCATTGACAGGCAGATTCTTTAGTGTCTGAGCCACCAGGGAAGCCCACTTGCATCTTAGGCTCTTTTTTAAGGCCACAGATGATACTTCATAGCTTTCTTGTGAAGAATAGAGTGGTGGGCGGGGTGGGGGCCCTTGTAGGCACTGAACGTGTGAGAATTATAAACGGCAATGCCACTGCGGCTAGCAGGCATACTAATGGCCACTGGTGGTTCGAGAGCAGTGCTAGGCACTGGGCCAGGCCCTGTAAATCCTTGGTTTCTCATTGGTGACCTAATTCTGAAAGGCAGGTTCATCCTGTTTCACCTGAAAGGGACATAAGGCCATAGTTCCGGCCACTGTCCAGTCTCCTTTTTCCCTGCCCATCCTCGCACAGACTTCGTTCTTGTTGCCCTAACCTGGGTGACGAGATCATCTTCTCAGTCCCGGAGGAGGGAGGTTGTCCTGGTGATCCCATCCGTGAGTGGTTGCTAGCCACGTTGCCAACACCGTGTGATTGATCACAGGAGCTAAAGTTTCCCAGGGGCCCTTTAGCAGCAGCAAAGACTTAAAAGAGTGGGACAGAGGTTTCTAAGTGACTTAGATTTTCTGAGCCGCTAATTACTTCATAAAAGCGTTTTATTGGGCTAGCGTGATCAGTTATTGGCACTGTCTGTCTGCGTGTCTCAGTCCTTCTGCCCCAGCCAGTGCATTACTGGGAAGCTCTGCTCATGTCCTGCAAAGGACATGATGTAGTTCTCTGCCATGCTCACACACAAGCCAGTGTCTGCCACTGGTCACCATCTGCGGGGACAGGGGCTCTGGCTCTGTGCTCAGTGAGTTACTTGAGTTACTGTCAGTAGGACATTCCAGCAGGAGAACTACAGCCTGGGAGGGTGTACCTCTTGACCCGATTGATATCACTGCTTTGCCAGTGGACAAGAGCCTTGATTTTTACATCTGCAAAATGGGGTTAAGGAGGAGGAAGAGGGGCTGGCTGCATTTTCTTTGTTGGTTGGTTCTTTGACTGGGTTCTTCTCCCTCTGAGTATTCAAGGAGTTTCTAAGGGCACAGAAATGACCAAAGTAGGCAGTAGGTTTAACATCCAGCAGAGAGAAAAATGGAACTAGCCTGATCCTGTTTCATTTTTGTTTTCCCACTGACGAGAACAGCTTCACATGAACAGGGTGGGGCAGGCAGGTGCACAGAGCCACTGGCGTCCATGGCGATTACGAAAAAAGCAACAGGCTCCTTGGGGCCCTCTGAGTCCTGTTTTCTCTTTCCTTTTAGAGGATTTGGAGATGTGAGTGCAGAGATCCACTGCCTGGTTCTTTAAAAAGAGGAGGAATGAGGAGAAGGGGGTGGGAAAGTTGTCATGGTTTTATTAAGCAGAGGATGGATCTTAGAAGCAGACAATACATACAGAGAGTGGCAGGCAGCGCTGCTCTCAGATGTCTGGAGTGGATCAGCAAACAGATGGGAGCGTTGATAGATTACTGGGAGTTGTCATGAGCACTCTGAAAACAAGCAAAGTCAAATAAATGCTTTAAAAAAAATAATAAATGCTTTACATTTTTGATCTGGTTGCTGTTATTCAAATAGAATGTTGTCTCCTGGAGACGTCTAACAAATGTTCCTTTAGTAACCTTATGAAATTGTTAAACAATAGTACTGTGTTTCGATTTCTTGAGAGAGAAGTTGTCAGAGGCAGGCTAAGACCCTTTGATGGCACTTGTCCCCCAGAATCCTCCAGTCATTGTTTTCCCTGTATTGTGGATGATCAGTTTGAGGCTCAGAGAGATGAAGCAACTTGTCCAAGGTTGCACAGCCTGTGAGGGCAGAGGTGATGTCTTACCCTGGATTCTCTGCTTCCTCCACCCCTACTCTTGACCATGACACTACACTGCCTCTCAGGGACTATTGAAGCTACACAGTTTACCCTCCAAGCATTCACTAATGGATTGACATTGGTCTGGAAAGTGTATCGTGCCATCCGTTCAGTTCAGTCACTCAGTCATGTCCGACTCTTTGTGACCCCATGAATCACAGCACGCCAGGCCTCCCTGTCCATCACCAACTGCCAGAGTTCACTCAGACTCATGTCCATCAAGTCAGTAATACCATCCAGCCATCTCATCCTCTGTTGTCCCCTTCTCCTCCTGCCCCCAAATCCCTCCCAGCATCAGAGTCTTCTCCAGTGAGTCAACTCTTTGCATGAGGTGGCCAAAGTACTGGAGTTTCAGCTTTAGCATCATTCCTTCCAAGGAAATCCCCGTGCCATAGGCGTCTCCTTTTGCTTGGAGCAGTTCAGTATTTTTACCTATGACCCTAGTGAAAACATAAGGGAACACTCTTCCATATATGCTAAACCAGTGGTCCAGGTTGGAGGATCCCAGATCATGCACAAGATGGCAAAAATAAAAGTAACCTCACCTGTCCCAACAGTGGGCAGAAACCATGGGAGCCTTTGCAAAGTGTACGTTTGTGTGTCTTAGATTTTAGTTGAATCTTTGGCACTCAAGAGTGAAGTCCATGAAAGGGATGAGGACATTGAAGAGCCTCTGTTGACTCAAGTCCTCCCATCTCAGCTGCCTTCTCCATCTGCACAAGCCACCTATTTGAGAACTGAGAAATGGAGTATTTCCTGCCATATCAGTAAACAAGGATGTCACAGTCATCAGCAGTTCCAGCCCTCCAGGGCAACCAGGAAGGAAAACTGCAATCTGGCAACCCTTGGGCTGCAGCCACTCACTGCGGTGAGCACTGAGCAAAACCACAGGATACTGGCGCCAGATAGCTGAGATGCGTACAAAAGGAATGGTTGCATTGAGCCCAGACTCTTGGATCTTTCCTTACATAGAAAGCGCTAAATTTCTTAATTCAAGAGACGTGGTTTTCCTTACTTAACAATAATCTTTTGATGCTCAGACTACCTGCCCCCTGTTGCAAACTTCTATATAACCTGACTCCTCCACCATCACCCCTGCCCCCAACGTGGCCTCCCAGGAGCAATTCTCTCAGAGCTACTTGAGATGCTGTCCCCTGGGCTTAGTCCTAAAAAACTTCCCCTGAATAAAACATAACTCAATTTTTAGATTTTGATTATTTTTTAAGTCAACAGAATCTTCCCCAGTATTTCTGCTAAGGATTAACAGTGGGCAGAAGACTAGTCCATTCTGCGGATGCATTGCCTTTGATACTAGATACCTCCAAGGAAAGGCTGATCCAGAGTGCCCAATGGAAAGAGAAAATGAATCACAGAGTGTGGAAAGCTGATCAGTCTTATGTTGGGTGATGATGGAGCCAGAAGGCGAGGAAAACAGTGCAGGCGTGCAGGCAGCCTCGGCAATTTTGCTTTCAGTCTCTGAGGAGAGAGTGGTATAGTCAGACGATCCCAGGCCCCTGGACCCCGTTTCTACCATGGGGGAAGCTGTAGCTCGGAAATCTGATTCTTCAACCTGGTCGAAATTCTAGCCCTGGGGATGGAGGCGTTTATCGGTTTCTTGACACTCACAGGACCCTTCCCACCATGCTTCATTCAGCAAATGTGTTTATTCAGTAAATACTGGGTTGGCCAAAATGTTCATTTGAGTTTTTCCATTAGATGGTACAGGAAAACCCGACCGAAGTTTTTGACCAACTCAATGTTTATTGGCGGCCGACAGCACCAGACAATGTTCTAGGCCCTGGGGACATTTCTAATAAAATAAAAATAGAGAAGAGGAAAGAAAAAGACACAAGTACCAGCCCTCAAAATTGGGAAATGTTCTAACCCAGAAGGAAGATGGTTGGGATATTGGACATAATGTAATATTCTAACAGCTCAAGTAGACGATACGTTTTTTAGGTGAGAATGCAGAACTTGGGCTTTTTTCCTTTTTCCTTAAGTGGTTTGTATTCCACAAAGAAATCACTGCTTCTCATTTTCATCGAGAACATGCAGCACCTGGGCCTTTGTCCATCTCTTCCCAGGCCAAGTGCAAAAATGCCAGAAGTTCGGCATTCTCAGGGATTTTTGTAGGATCTAGACATGAGAGTTTTGCCTTTTACTGGCATATCAGTTAGATATCTGGACTTCTTGCTTCAGGGGTGTGTGTGTGTGTGTGCGTGCGTGCACGCATGCCTGTGCTCACCTGTGTGTGTTTAAACTTCAAAGCCTGACCCACCATAAAACAACCCTCCAAACTGTCCATTGCTTAAAAAAAAAAAAAAAACACCTTCATTTCCTTCAGGCTCAGAGGGCATACATTTAAGTAAATAATTAAATTACATCCTCCTGCCAAGTAATTTCTTAAAGAAGAGGCAGTAAATGGCATCCCTTCTGGGAAAGCTATGCTGTAATCACGGGATGGCTTTCTTCAAGAGGAAAATGTTTGCTTGAAAACTCTTGACAGCCTAAAGTATTTCCATCTCAGTTCTCTGACCCAGGAGAAAGAAAGAAGCTGTGTTCACTTTCAGAGGATGCCAAATTTAGCATTTGTCTCTGGCGACGTGGGAACAGCTGTCGGGGACTGTTTAGCCTTCCGGCCAGGCCCTTCCACTGCAGTGAGCAGGAGCCACAGGGCCCCTGTGTTTGGGGATTAAAGATATTTGCATTGGACCAAAGCACAGATTATACCTGGCTTTGTAAGTGTTCCTATACAAACGTTCCATTTTGCATCTTTTACCTGCTTGTATTGCATGCTCAGGTGCTTCAGTCGTGTCCAACGCTTTGCGACCCCATGAACTGTAGCCTACCAGGCTCCTCCGTCCATGGACTTCTCCAGGCAAGAATACTAGAGTGGGTAGTCATTCCCTTCTCCAGGGGCTCTTCCAACCCAGGGGTCGAATCTTAGTCTCCTGTATTTCAGGTATATTCTTTACCTTGGAGCCACTAGGAAAGTCCTTTACGTGCTTAAATGTGGTCATTTGCCTGAACAAAGACCTGTGCAACTACTTGTTATTGAAAAATGTTTATATTTTCTCATAAAGGAACACATACTTCCCCCCACTGACAATCTGAAAACATAGTAAAGGCTAAGAAGGAAAATAAGAATCATTCATTTTCCCACATCCCAGGGATAAAGTCCTTTTTTGTCTCTTTCCAGTATCTTTTTATCCCCTTCAACCACATATATGCAATTGAGCCAACACTATGTAAATGAATTATTCTCTGGGATTTTGTTAAAAGGGAAGGTGAATGCCCTCCACCCCAAGGAGCTGGGTCCCTCTTCTAGCTGAGGTCTGCTCACTTGCCTTCATGCCATTTTAATAGAGCTCTTCCATCCGCCATTATGAAACGTAAAAAGAGCTACGGTTCAATTAGGCACAGTTGTGGCTCAAGTGAAGAGTCTGTGAGCCGAAAGGCCACAGGTCAGTTTCCCTGGAGCGGTTCAGAATTGCAGCGCGCCCGCCCCGTCATACTTCTCAAGGTGCATTATTGCTCTAATAAAGTGTTCTTGGCTATAATTTTGTAACAGTTGGTAATAGGAGTCCCAGAGGAACTGGGCATTTATCTAAAACACAGACTGTGCCCAGGCCCCCACCCGCATAGCAAAGTTTGCTTTAATGATGTTCCTTTGAATAATTTAAATACTATTCTCCTGTTGATTGGTTTTTGTATATTTTATGCTGTAAAATGCCCCAAAGGGTTAGTTGGTTTTCAAAAGCCGAATGTTAGACACAGTTGGATTATTTTTTTCTGTCTCTGGCCTTGAGATTTATGCCTGGAGGCTCTTCTTAGAAAAATACCAGAGGGAAAGACCTTTGTGAAATACAAAGTTTCATCCTGGGAACCCACAGTGGAGGATTTCTCACCTTCTAAGCAGTCCATGGGGTTGCTAAGAGTCGGGCACAACTGAGCGACTTCACTTTCACTTTTCACTTTCATGCATTTGAGAAGGAAATGGCAACCCACTCCAGTGTTCTTGCCTGGAGAATCTCAGGGACAGGGGAGCCTAGTGGGCTGCCGTCTATGGGGTCGCACAGATTCGGACATGACTGAAGCGACTTAGCAGCAACAGCAGCAGCAAAGCCCCTCTGGCAGGAGCTTCTCCATGGGAGGGGAGGGGTTGTGGTGATGGGCGGGGCTTTTCCACCCCCCACCCCCCTCCAGCCCATGCTATGTACCCATTCTTTACTGACTGAGCCCCCAGGGAAGCCCAAGAATACTGGAGTGGGTTCCCATGCCCTCCTCCAGGGAATCTTCCCAACCCAGGGATCAAACCCAGGTCACCCACATTGCAGGCAGATTCTTTACTATCTGAGCCACCAGGGAAGCACAAGAATACCAGAGTGGGCAGCCTATACCTCCTCCAGGGGATCTCCTCGACCCGAGAATCGAACTGCAGGCGGATTCTTTACCAGCTGAGCTACAAACCTAGAGAGCGTTTGAAAAAGCAGACATCACTTTGCCAACAAAGGTCCATATAAAAGGTATAGTTTTTCCAGTAGCCATGTAAGGATGTGAGAGTTGGACCATAAAGAAGTCTTAGCACCAAAGAATTGGTGTTTTGGAATTGTGGTGCCGGAGAAGACTGCTGAGAACCCCTTGGACTGCAAGGGAATCAAACCAGTCCATCCTAAAGGAAATCAGTCCTGAATATTCACTGGAAGAAGGACTGATGCTGAAGCTGAAGCTCCCTGATGTTGGGAAAGATTGAAGGCAAGAGGAGAAGGCAGCGACAGAGAGTAAGATGGCTAGATAGCATCATCAACTCATTGCATGTGAATTTGAGCAGACTCCAGGATACGGAGAAGGACAGAGGAGCCTGCAGTCCATGGGGTCTCAAAGAGCTGAAGATAACTTAGCAACTGAACAACAACAATCCCATCCCCCTTAAAAATGATTTAACAAGGACCTACTGTATAGCACTGGGAAATCTACTCAATACCTTTTAATAACCAATAATGGAAAAGAATCTTAAAAAGAATGGAAAACAATCTGAATAACTTTGTACACTAGAAGTTAAGACAGCATTGTACATTACTGTACTTCAATTAAAAAAAAAAGTTCATGTCAATGTATGGCAAAACCAATACAGAATTGTAAAGTAAAATAAAAAATTAAAAAATTAAAAAAAAAGATTTAGCAACCTCAACTGCTGATTCAACCTGGGAACCCTGTGTGAACTTTGAAGAGCTCTGCCCTCAGGGATAAAAAAAATTAGGAAAATTTAGATCTAACAGGGTCTGTGAGGCTGTCTCTTCTAAGACCTAGGATTTACAAATGAGGAAACAGCTTCTGCCAGGATTAAGGACCATGTAGTGAGCCACCGCCATCATGCCAGAGGAGGGTGAGAACTCACATCTCCTGAAACCCAAGCTAAGCCTCTCCTGTGCCTCCAGGGAACCCCTCCATGCCCAAGTTCCAAGGACACCAGAGATGTATCACCAGGGTACCATGGAAACAAGAAACACCCTTTGCTCAGGGATCAGATTACTTGAAATAGAGATTCCAACCTATGGAATTCCTGCTTTGTGACTAATTGGAGTGAGTGCGTGCGGAATGGGGTACGTTTCACGAACATCATCTTTTAGCCTTTCAAAATAAGGTTCTGCTCAGAGAATTCCCAGGGCCTGCTGGGGCCTCATTTACAAGTGCCAGGGGCAAAGAAGAAAAAGACAAAGGAAATCGATGGAGCCTTGAATGAGACAAAAGTTAAAGTAACTAAACACGATGGGGGGTGCTTTCAAAGAGATGAGTCAGTGGAAAAATAATAGTGGTATAAAAAGAATTTGAAAAGCTTGTAAAGAGTGTTAATTATGTTAACCTTTAAGAACTCGTGCAGCGTACATTGGATCTGGAGCCTGTTTTGTTTGGTTGGAAGCGGCCATCTGATGATAAACACTTTCCATGACCCAAAATAAGGGGGCTGCCTTGGCTGCTCAGTTGCTCTAAGAAACCCTCATGCTCCTTAAGACCTCCAAAGGCGGGAGGTGCATCCCTCACCCACTTTGCAGTTTCATTGTGCAGAATATAGAGGTCTGGTGTGTCTGTGGTCAGTCTCTCCGTGTGCCTTTACCACTTTCACTCCTGGGGAGGGGTCAAATGTTGTGAGGAGAACACAGTCTTGGGAGCAAGACTGAGAAGGTTCACCCTGGGTTCTGCCCCTTACCAGCTATCTGATGCTGGCTGAGTGGTTAAGACTTCTGTGCCCCAGGAGAGCAGCCGTAACTGGAATGTCAGCTGTGTCCTCTCAAAGGATGGGCGTGGATCTTGGTGCTGAATGAGTTCAAACCTTCAGCTGAGTCTCACCAAGAACATGTGGGGTACTCCTGGAGAATGCAGGACCCCAGAGTTCTAAAGCCAGAGGAGGCTTTGGTGTGGTGGCCTCGGTGGAGGGAACAGTCAATCCTAAAGGAAATCAACCCTGAATATGCATTGGAAGGACAGATGCTGAAGCTGAAGCTCCAATACTTTGGCTACCTAATGCCAAGAGTCAACTCATTGAAAAAGACCCTGATGCTGGGAAAGATTGAGGGCAGGAGGAGAAGGGGATGACAGACGATGAGATGGTTGGATGGCATCACCGACTCAATGGACATGAGTTTGAGCAGACTCTGGAGGATAGTGAAGGACAGAGAAGCCTGGCGTGCTGCAGTCCGTGGGATCACAAAGAGTCAGACAAGACTGAGCAACTGAACAACAAGCTGATCCATGGGCATCATGGTGGTGGTGATAGACTGCTCTCACCCTTGGGCCCTTGCCCATGTGGTTTTCGTTTTGTGTTAAGTCTCTGCAGTATCATTGGCCAAGAGAGGGACCAGGAGGTATAGTTCCATAACAGAGGGTTGGTGTTAAACTTTATCCAAAATTGTCTCAAAGCCAGAGGATCATGGTGCATGCAGACATGTGACCAGGTCAGAAAAGGGGGAGCAGCAGGGGTCAGTTGTGAGGACAAAAGCTGAGTCTCACCAACAGCATGTGGGGTGCTCCTGAAGAATGCAGCACCCCAGAGTCCTAAAGCCAGAGGGGGCTTCCACGAGATGGTCTCAGTGGAGAGAACAACCACAGGGAGGGCTGGAAGGTTGAGGTTGAGAGTCTCAGGTCTGTGCTGTGCTCCCACCACCGTGGAGTAAATAAAGGGGCAATGAGGGCATAAACAGAGTTGAAGCTGGAAGGGAGGGATTTGGGAGAAGGCCGTGGGTTTTCAGATTTTTCTATGGATGCAATGGGTGAACCATGGAAGCTGTTCACTAGCAGAGATGCTCTGGGTTTTTGGCAAAAAGCTCTGGCTGTCGTGACTGAGTGAGCTGGAGTGGGAAACCACTGCAGATGTGGGGCCCGTCAGAAGGTCTTTGTGATTCTCCTGGCAAGCCATCAGGAGGATGGGGACCCACTCAGAGAGGCAAGGCGGTGAGGAGACAGCTTTGAGGAACATCACAGCAGCAGTATGAGAAAGACTGGGAGTCTGCTTGGATTGGGTTTCTAGGGGACAGGGAAGTCATGGCAATTACTGTGCGACTTCAAGTCTGTGTAGCTGGTGGGCTGTGATAGGAGGTCAGGGTGGGGAAAGAGGGGAAGGCAAGAGAGAAAAACAAGTCATCCTGAGCATTTTGCCTTTGAGATGTCAGGGGAAGTGTCCTGGAGGCATTCATACTTTAGCAAGTCCACACCGAAGCGCCTGACCCCCGCCCCCAGACTTGCTTTCCCTGCAGGTGCCCCCATCCTGTTACTAGGGGCCCCCACCTTGATGTCTCCCATCCCCCACTCTTTACAAAGACATTAGCAGGAGACTTGGTCAGTGTTCCCTTTACACTATGCGGCCTGCCCCCTCTCCCAGCCCCCAGGGATCTCTTTGCATCCGTGCACGGAGTACCCCCACCGTCCTCCTCGTACCTTCACAGCCCACTGTCAACTGGATACCTGGGAGCCATCAGATCCCATCATTTCTCTGCTCAGGGCCTGCCATGGCTCTCCATCCTTCTGTGTAAAAGCCAAGATCATGCCAACAGTCGGCAGGACTCTCTGTGATTGCCATGTCCCCACTGACTCTGCACTTCTCCCCATCCCTCAGTGTGTCCGAGCCAGGCTGGCCACTCTGCTGCCCCAGCAAAGCGGGAGTGCTCCCAGGTGTGCTCCCAGGCCTGGGCCCTGGATGCCCTGTCTGGAATGCTCATCACCGGACAACCTCATGACTTGCCCCTCTCCCTGGAAGTCCTTACTCAGGTATCCCCATGCCAACAACGAGTCCCAATCTCCATCTACCCCCAAACTCGCCCTGCCCGGCACTATTATGTTCTCTCCATTTTTTTCCGCCATCAATTTAGGAATCACTGGTGTAGAGATGGTACTTAAAAGTCTGAGGCTGGATGAGGTGGCCCAGGGAGAGGGTGTGGCTTAGAAAGGGAGCCTGGAGCACTCCCTTGCTGAGTGGGCACAGGAGGCCAGCCTGGGCCACAGACCAGAGGGAGCAGCGGGGAGGCTGGAGTAGGTAGGATCCTGGCAGCCAGCGGGCAGAAGCGCTTCCAGGAGGAGGAGGGTCACCTCTGTCCAAGGCAGGGTGACAGTGGCCATCGGATTCCTCCATTTTCAGACCGGAGGAGGCCTCCTTCCCACGGCCCCTCCAGCAGTGACACAGAGCTGTCGTTAAAGACCCAGGAAGAAGAATGCCTCCCTTGGTCAGTTACACGCCCGCTTTTATGCCCAGGGCCCTAACTCTCACTTCCGGATGTACTGTGGGGTGTCACATGGTCCACATCCAGCCTCTCACTGATTCTCCCTCACAGTGCAGTGAGGTTGCCGCCTTTTACAGCCCGGGAACTGAGGTTCAGTGGCTTGTCCACGGTCCAAGTTAAAGGGGCAGAACAGAACGAAGGATCCAGGATAGCCTCCCAGGTTGGACTGAAAATATGGGTTTTCAGGCTGGGCCGGTTAATCCTGAAGGAAGGGAACAGTTCCAGAGAGAGCCGCCCACTAAACTCCCACACCAGAGCCGGCCACACAGGAGACCTTGAAAGTCCCTGGAGGCCCTTGGATGAATCTATATAAAGAAGTAAGACCAGCTCAGTAACGATGCTAATAAAACTCCCTCCGTGTCCATAGCGATGCAGAGGTAAACTCTGCCAGAGGGAAATGTCAGTCTTTGCTCTTTCTCTTGCCAGAACCATGTTAGGTAACAATCCCTGTTGTAAGGCCCGAAGGGATCTCAAAACCCAGATCTGTTTAAATATAAAAACTTAAGTAAATATGCACACAGAGAACTGTGAATTTTAAGAAGACTCTGTCAAGGGCAATGATCTGCCGGAGAACTAGGAACCAGTCTGCCCACTGCCTGATTGCAGTTACTGCCAGCACCTGGCGGAGGCAGAGGGCTGGGTTCTGCCAGCCCCCAGGAAGCTCACTCCAGGACAGCCTGGAATTACCACCAGGAGTGAGTTCTCACTCCCAGCGACCCCTCACTTGCAGAGGCGCATCCATCCACGAGCGGTCCCTGAGAACCTGAGTGTCTGCTCATCCAAGGGCCCTTCCTGACCCACGAAAGCTTCTGGTCTGCTTCCTTCCTCCCCCGGGGTGGTGGGTACAGCTTGCTGCTGTCAGCAGTGCCTTTGGGGTGTGGGGGCTGATGGTGGGAGAGGACGGAAGTTTCCAGTGGCATCCCAGTTTGGGATCCTGGAGGCTGGTCCCCATGCTGAGCTCGTTGTCAGGGACAGATGGTTACGCAGGGCTTTGTTCCAACTGTGGATTCCACCAGGGGTGGCCAAGGACTCCACTGAAACGGAGATGATCTCGGGTGTAACTGGGCAGGGCCACTGCCAGGCTGGGACCAGCACCACCAGGAGACTCTCCAACTGCAGAACCTTCCCCGGGCCATGTTGCAATTAGAGGAAGATGCCCATCTGTTTTCTGGATTCCTCCTGCGTGTCTGACAGTCCTAGCCAGCTGGGTTTCACGAAACCCCAAAAGGGTCTTGCCTGAAGCACATTCTTCTCTCATTTTTAAAGCTGGTCTGAGAGTTTGTTCCGGGAAATCTCATCTGTGCACTTCTTTTGCCAGCCTTTTGTTGAAGAAGGGCTGTTTAGTATCTGAGAAACCTCCTGGGACGTTTTAATGATTCTGTTCAAGTTTTTCTTCTCCTTTCCCTGAAAATTCCATTGCACCAAGAATTAAGAGGCTTCAGCTCCTGAGAACTGTCCTTGGGTTGAGAAAATGACAGGCCTGTGTCCATCCCACCTGGGCAAAGGCATTAATTATCATTTTTAAATTGTATTTATTTATTTATTTTTGGCTGCGCTGAGTCTTTGTTGCTGCGTGTGGGCTTTCTCTTGTTGCAGCGCTGGGGCATCTCATTGCGGTGGCTTCTCTGGTTGTGGACCATGGGTTCTGAGGCATGCAGGCTTCAGTAGCTGTGTTGCACAGGCTTAGTTGCTCCATAGCATTTGGGGTCTTTCTGGACCAGGGATCAAACCCATTGTCCCCTGCATTGGCAGGCGAATTCTTAACCACTGGCTCACCCGGGAAGTCCCAGGGACATTAAGTAATCCAGCCTTCTCACTTACCTTGATAGGGAGCCATATGCCTCTTTCAAAGCCGAAGTTTTGTTTTGCTTTGTTTTATTTAATTAAAAAAGTAACATTGCTTCAGTAAACACTCCCTAGTTCTAAGTACTAGCTTTGCTGGTAAACAGTTACATAACTAGGAATTCACCTCCCTGACCTCATCTTCTCTCTGAAAGGGAGAAATCAGGCAGCATGTGAAATTTCCCCTAGCTCTTGTGGCTATGTGGAATCACAACTCCGCATCCTGTGCTGTGCCAAAAAGCCCCCAGATTTCTTGGTGAAATAACAATCTTCATTCCCCAGAGCATTAGAACTTAAACAAGCCTAGGGGAGGCAGGCTGTGGCTGTTATGGTTAACATTTCTTGAAGCCCTGTTCCCTGGGGGACCAACTCCAGGTATTTGTTCCTTTTTCCCAATAAATAGCGACTGAATGCCTTCTAGGGGCCACCCACTGTTCTGAGTGTTGAGGACACAGCAGTAAACAAAACCAAAAAAAGTCAGTACCCAGGGAGCTTGTACTGCAGCAACACACCCTGGATGCTTGATTGCATCCTGTAAGCCTTGGGGCCTTGACCCTCTGTGACCTATCTGCTGCTTACAACCATCCTTTTTAAGATCCACAGACATTTTTACCCACCTGATGTTTTGGTAATCATGTCTATGCCAAATGATGTGTTTTATGGCCAAACTGTCTTTTTAATTTTTTCGACCTGACTTTTTGCACTAAAATTCATGCATTATTCATTCGACCCTGCAAACAACTCATTTGTGAGTAGACAGAAACCCAGAGTCTCAGAGGCTGGTGCATGGTGACACTTTTAAGAAATGGTCAAGCTAGCTGGCCAACCCAGAGTTTTAAAAATTCTAAGTCCAGGCTTCTTCTGATGAAAATCTCAATAATAAAGTTGTGTTCACATGTAGGGAGTCAGTTTCTAGAATACTAGACCTCGAACTTGTTGCACAGATCCGGTTTGCCAGCTTTGCCCCTCCACCCCTAGCATCAGTCAAATTCCTAACAGATTTGAAGCTGTCCTGACAATGCTATGACACCTGTTTTGAGTTGCCAAAATCCCTGCCATCATGTCACTTCATTCTCATTCGGCGTGAAACTGACTGCAGGATCCCCTGGAAGACACAGCCTCAGACCCGAACTTAGCAGCTCACACTGCCTTGTTCCATCAGTTCATTCGGTTGCTAGAGCATTATCAGGCTCCTGGGACCTACTTATGCATGAGGCTTCCTTTCTCTCAGCTTTTGTTTTTGATTCCCCTCCCACCCACATCACTTTCCAGCATAGCAGCCTTGTAGTGAGTATTTCAGCAGTCTTGACTTCAACACCATCACCTGGGTCTCTGTTTAACTATAGGGTGCCTGCTGAGAAGTCTCTTCAGTCGTATCTGACTCTTTCAGTTGTATCTGACTCTTTGCGACCCCATAGACTGTAGCCTGCCAGGTTCCTCTGTCCATAGGATTCTCCAGGGAAGAATATTGGAGTGGCTTGCAAGCACAGGAGGCAGGCAGCCCTCGGTTCTCTGAGCCCTGTCAGTGCACGAGTCACACGGCTGAACTGCCACCACTCAGCAGGTGCTCATCCGGGTTGCGGTGGGGGGCACCTTGCTCAGCAAGCACTGCAGGGCCCGGGAGCCAGACACAAATGATGTGGGGGATATAGTTGCCAGCACCGTGGATCGGAGGTGAGACTTCAGTTGCTAAATGGACAGAACTCAGGAAATCAGCTAAAATGCAGCAGAAGACTTAACCATGCAGATTCGGGAAAAAGGAGAAAGCAGTGGCAGGTTTCTTTGCTTCCGGGATGAACTGTGCCTCCTTTGGTCACATATGTTTTATTTTATTTTTAAAGAAATTTTGATTTTGTAATGGGGTATAGCCGATTAACAAGCAATGTCATGATAATTTCCGATGAACAGCGAAGGGACTCAGCCATACATATACATGTATCCATTCTCCCCCAAATTCCCCTCCCATCCAGGCTGCCGCATAACATTGGGCAGAGTTCCCTGTGCTAGACAGTAGGTCCTTGTTGGTTATCCATTTTAAATGTAGCAGTTGATGCATACATTTTAAATGCAGATGGAGACAGGTTTCTCCGAATGTATTTGTATACATAGGATTAGAATCAGAGTTTCAGGATCTGAAGGGATCTCACACTCACCCAGAGGCACCCCCCCCCAATCCTTTTTACACATGCCGAGTGTTGAAAGTCAGAACCCTAACAGCCCACGGTGCTGCAGTGTCTTGGGTGCTAAAAGAGACTAAGAATTTGAAGCGTATAAACACAGAAGGTAACTGGAATGATGTTGAGATATTTAATTTTAATCTTTTAGAAAATCTATGGGCCAAGCTGGTTTTAGAAAAGGCAGAGGAACCAGAGATCAAATTGCCAACATCCGCTGGATCATGGAAAAAGCAAGAGAGTTCCAGAAAAACATCTATTTCTGCTTTATTGACTATGCCAAAACCTTTGACTGTGTGGATCACAATAAACTGTGGAAAATTCTGAAAGAGATGGGAATACCAGACCACCTAACCTGCCTCTTGAGAAATCTGTATGCAGGCCAGGAAGCAACAGTTAGAACTGGACATGGAACAACAGACTGGTTCCAAATAGGAAAAGGAGTACATCAAGGCTGTATATTGTCACCCTGCTTATTTAACTTCTATGCAGAGTACATCATCAGAAACACTGGACTGGAAGAAACACAGGCTGGAATCAAGATTGCTGGGAGAAATATCAATAACCTCAGATATGCAGATGACACCACTCTTATGGCAGAAAGTGAAGAGGAACTAAAAAGCCTCTTGATGAAAGTGAAAGAGGAGAGGGAAAAAGTTGGCTTAAAGCTCAACATTCAGAAAACGAAGATCATGGCATCCGGTCCCATCACTTCATGGGAAATAGATGGGGAAACAGTGGAAACAGTGTCAGACTTTATTTTTTGGGGCTCCAAAATCACTGCAGATGGTGATTGCAACCATGAAATTAAAAGACGCTTACTCCTTGGAAGAAAAGTTATGACCAACCTAGATAGCATATTCAAAAGCAGAGACATTACTTTGCCGACTAAGGTCCGTCTAGTCAAGGCTATGGTTTTTCCATTGGTCATGTATGGATGTGAGAGTTGGACTGTGAAGAGGGCCGAGCTCCGAAGAATTGATGCTTTTGAACTGTGGTGTTGGAGAAGACTCTTGAGAGTCCCTTGGACTGCAAGGAGATCCAACCAGTCCATTCTGAAGGAGATCAACTCTGGGATTTCTTTGGAAGGAATGTTGCTAAAGCTGAAACTCCAGTACTTTGACCACCTCATGCGAAGGGTTGACTCATTGGAAAAGACTCTGATGCTGGGAGAGATTGGGGGCAGGAGAAGAAGGGGACAACCGAGGATGAGATGGCTGGATGGCATCACTGACTCGATGGACGTGAGTCTGAGTGAACTAGGGCAGTTGGTGATGGACAGGGAGGCCTCGCGTGCTGCGATTCATGGGGTCGCAAAGAGTCAGACACGACTGAGCGACTGAACTGAACTGAACGGAACTGAACTGATGGGCCATAGATTCCTAGCTAAGTGATGCTGAACACATGCTAATCATTTAATTGGAGGGTTGGCAGGCGGGAGTGGGGAGGTTTATTAATTTATTAGCCATGAGGCTCAGCTTCAGGCTGAGCAGAGTTCCCACTGGTTCAGTGGGAGTAGGCAAGTGGTTTCTCTCCACTGAGCCCCAGGGAGCTCAGTGGAGTTCCCTGGGGGAACTCCATTGGGGTTCCTTTAGCTCTCCCTGGAGCTGTGCCTCCAGCCCCTCTCTCCTGCCAGTTGCAGGAGGACCCTCTGTATCCTAAGAGTCGTGGGTTTGATCCCTGGGTCAGGAAGATCCCCTGGAGGAGGGAATGGTAACCCACTCCATTATTCTTGCCTAGAGAATCCCATGGACAGAGAAGCCTGGTGGGCTACAGTCTATAGGGTCGCAAAGGGTCAGACATGACTGAAGCACCATAGCATACATGCGTGCATAGTATCAAAAACATGCCAGGCAGAAGCTGTGCAAAACATCCTGGGATCATTTTGCTTTGTGAACCTAAACTTAATTTCAAAAGCAAGATGTTTCACTTCTGCCTCCCAAATCTCATGCAAGTTGGAGGAAACTACCATAGGAAATGAAATTTTCAGCATTCCAAACCCTACAACAGAGGAAAACATACTAGAAGAATGATCAAATAAAAATTGAATTAGCCAGTCCACCATGCCCACCACACAGAAGGAAAGACTGCGTTCACCACGTTGAATGGTCACTATGGAATTACCAGGTGAGTCACATCTCCACCCGGTGCCTAGTACAACATCCTGCACCTATTAGATGCTCATCAAAAATTTAATAAGTGAAAGAATGAGTCCATGAATAAATGCACTGTGGATGTCACAAAAATGAACTGTAATGGTGGCTTTTTTCTTTTAGTCTCCTTTTAAAAAATTATTCCTAAATGATGTAATGATAGTTGTTTGTTCACTTATTTCAAATACAAACTAAAATATTAAAAAAAAAAAGGCAAGATGTTGAATATTGAAGACAGTAGTAGAAGATGACTTAAAGAATTGGATGTGACTGTTTTGCTGCAGTATCTGGAAAACACTGGGGCATGCAGATGTCAGGCGAGTTCACACAAGGATAGACTCTAAGGTCATGAGTTGTTCGTGTGCCTGGGAACACTGATGAGCCTGGTGGTGAACACTCATGAGCCTGGTGGTAGGCACTGTGAGAGGCAGGAGGCACTTCCTGCTTCAGAAGAGCTCAGAAGGGAACCCCACGTTGCCTGTGCCCAGTGAGAGCACAGATTGCTGAGTTTGGACTGGAGCCATGGGGGTCTGCAGGTGAGGGGCACAGGAGGCCTCACAGAGAGGGTGCGGCTTCAGCTGAGCCTCTAAGGGTGAACAGGAATTCACCAGTCAGGCAAGGGAGAAGGACAGATGTCCCATGCGGTGGGGGTGGCATGATGCAAACGTGTAGGCTGATGAAAGAGCAATGCTCATCGAGAACCCAGCAAGCAGAGGACAAGGTCGGGAGACTGCAAAGTCAATGTCATGTTAGAGGGCGCATATCCACCCGAGGGGCTCAGGTGATCTTGGCCACAGGAAGTCATCAGCAGGTTTTAAGATGTATGTTTTAGGAGGACGACTCAGGTGGCCACAGAGTGGTTAGAAGATAGGGGAGAGATTCTAGAAACAGAATGGCCAAGCAGAACTCTTCAATCCTGGGTGAACTGTATGATTTCTTGTGACCTGCCTCTGTGCAGTCATCACAGCTGTGGCTGCCAGATCAGCTGAGGGTCATTGGCCCCATTGTTTGGGCTAAGATGTTAGTCACTGGCCAAAGGCACGTATTGGCTTTTCATAGATTCCAGTCAACCTGACTCTTTTCCTTGGAGAGAGCCAGCCTTCTGCACATAGCAAGACCTTAGCCCAGGGACCAATGGTGGGAGGAAGAGCTTGGACCAGAAGAGCAGACCCATGGGACTGTAGATATTCTTCATCTCCACAGTGCAGGCCGTGAAGGCAAACAGATGCCAAACAGCCTTCTCCTGACAAATAGTCAGTATCCTTAATGCATTCACTATGTGTTGGCACTACTTGGTTTTGAGTCCAAACTCAGAAAGAAGCTTTTGATTCATTTGGTGGTGGGTAGACCCAAGGTTTTTGAAGATCAGAAGAATGAGGAATAGAGTAAGATCCATCCTTGGACCACCCTGTCCATCCCCAGTGAAGAGCTCGGTATCACACACACACATCCTCAGCTACCTTTTCGTTCAGTGATGCTCAGATTTGAACGTGTGTGGGTTATTCACTCAGTCATGTCCAACTCTTTGCAACCACATGGGCTGGAGCCTGTCAGGCTCCTCTGTCCATGAGATTTTTCTCAGGCAAGTGTACTAGAGTGGGTTGCCATTCCCTTCTCCAGAGGATTTTCCCAACCCAGGTTTCAAACCTGGGTCTCCTACATGGCTGGCAGATTCTTTACTGTCTGAGCCACCAGGGAAGCCAAATTCACCAAATTTATATGCCAGTGTGGTAAATGGATTGTATACACAAAAGAACTGAGCTTCATCGGCAATCTTTTCCAATGTGAGGATCTCACCTGGTTCCCAGTTCACTTTAGGATCTACCACCTTCTTGAGCATCTTCTCTGGTTATCTTCATGTAATGACAGTCACTCCTATGCATTGTCTCTTGTGCCAGGCATTTTACATGTAGTAGCTCAGTCCTTCCCCAGAACTGGCAGAGGTCGAAATTATAACCCTAGTTCTGGGGATCAGTCTAGGGAAGCTCAGAGCAGCTTAGGCAACTCTTGGCCTCCCTCCTTGTCTCTCCTCCTCTATCTCTCAGTAGTGTTTGCCATCCCCGATGAGGGCCTTCTGCCTTCAGACACACTTCTATCACTTCTACCTCCCCTCTTTTTTGTATTTAAATTTTTTATTGAAGTATGGTTGAACTACAATGTTGTGTTAATTACTGCTGTACAGCAAAGTGGTTCAGTTATACAGATACATACATTCTTTTTCATATTCTTTTCGTTATGGTTTATTTAAGCTGGCTTAAAACTCAACATTCAAAAAACTAAGATCATGGCATCCAGTCCCATTGTGCGTATGTGCTAAGTCACTTCAGTAGTGTCTGTCTCTTTGCAACCCCGCCTACCAGGCTCTTCTGTCCATGAGATTCTCCAGACAAGAATACTGGAGTGGGTTGCCATGCCCTTCTCCACGGGATCTTCCCAAGTCCCGTCACTTCTTGGCAAATAGATGGGGGAAAAATAGAAACAACAACAGACTTTATTACTTGGATTCCAAAATCTTTACAGACGGTGACTGCAGCCCTGAAATTAAAAGATGCTTGCTCCTTGGAAGAAAATCTATGGCAAACCTAGACAGCGTATGAAAAAGCAGAGACGTTACTTTGCCAACAGAGGTCCGTCTAGTCAAAGCTATGGTTTTCCGGTAATCATGTACGGATGTGAGAGTTGGACTGTAAAGAAGGCTAAGCGCCAAAGAATTGATGCTTTCGAACTGTGGTGCTGCAAAAGACTCACATTCTCTTCCTTATGGTTTATTGCAAGATATTGAATATATAGTTCCCTGTGCTATCCAGTAGGACCTTGTTGTTTATCCACTCTCTCTTTTAAAGGGAACTTTTCTCTTGACTCAGCTGCTCCCTCCAGCTTCAGCCTGGGTCTCTGTTTCCCTTCCCCTTCCCAGCACCGTACCCAACAGCTCCACAGCCCAGGATACACATTCTTGGCTTCTTCAGATGAGATTCAGCCCCACCTGTCAAAGGTGACGCCCTGTCTCATCACCATCATTACCCTCCTCCAGGCCATGCTCTCCTCTCTTGGGCACCAGAGGTGGGGCAGCCCACTTCCTTCCCCCCTGGTGGACCCTTGCTCCCTTGCTCCCTTGCCCTCATCCTCCCCTCTCACCTGTCTTCCTCCTCCAACCCCCAAAGGATGAGGACGTGTCCTGGACCCCTGTTGCTGCCTCTCCCAGAGCGCATCCCTTCCCCTGACCAGATAAGCCCCACTCCAGGCATGCTCTGGACCGGCCTGCAGATCCTTTTCCTCCTT
The DNA here is from genome assembly GCF_014754425.2 of Oryx dammah. NCBI lineage: Eukaryota > Metazoa > Chordata > Mammalia > Artiodactyla > Bovidae > Oryx > Oryx dammah. The sequence continues at coordinate 53,946,658 of NW_024070200.1, forward strand.
GGTGGGTTTCTCGGGCGGCGTGGCTGCTTGTGCACTCACCCTCTCAGGCCAGCGAAAGGGAGGCCCCTTGGCTGTTCCCTGCCTTTCCCTTCTTCCCAGAGCAGACGGGATGTCCTGCTGGATCTTCAGTCCCAGAGGCCTCCCAGCCCCAGGTCTTCGTCCTCTGCATCCCAGGACCGTCAGCGGCTCCTCTTCTCCCTCCATCTCTACCCCCAGGGCTTCAGGGCATCCCAAACTCAGGGGCTGTATCCACATTATATTGTAGATAATGTCTACATCACGTTGTCCCCCTACTTGAGAATCTGCCATGGCTCCTCGGTCAGCGGTCGCATCCAGTGCAGCCTGCCAGACGCTCCAGCTTCTTTCCAAATGGCCTCTCAGTCTGTCCAGTGAGATGTTTCTCCCCCGGCTCCCAGCGGGCTCTTCAGCTGCAGAAGGTAGGGCCTCAAGTGCCCAGCTGCACCCCCACACCGGCTCTGTCTTCCCTCTGCTCCGCCTTCCTCCCTAGCTGGAACCCCTTCTCTGCACCCATCTGCCTCCTAGCCACTCACCTAGCGTTGCCTCCAACCCTGCTTCCTCTTGTTTCTAAAACTTAACAAGCAAAATGTACCAGCTCTTCCAGTTCATCCCGCACCCCTACCCCATGTCCCTTTCCTCCACACCTTCTCCAGCATTTATTTTTTGTAGATTTTTTTATGGTGGCCATTCTGATAGGTGTGAGGTGATACCTCATTGCAGTTTTGATCTGCATTTTTCTCATAATTAGTGATGCTGAGCAAACATATAGCTGATTCGCTTCACTGCACAGCAGAAAGGAATACAACATTGTAAACCAACTGTACCCCGATTTATAAAAATAAATTTTTTTAAAAAATCAGTTCTTAGAATAACACATACTCATTGTAAAATGCGTTTTAAAGTACAGAGTAGTATATAGGAGAGGAGAAAAAAACTTAAAATTTTACCACCCAGAAATTAAGATTATAATTTGTGTGTCATTTCCAAGATGAAATGCACAGGCATATATAAAAGTATAGGTTATTTCTGCATCATTGGTGTTGTGCTATTTGTACATTTTCTCTTTCTCTCTTCACTTATTGTCAAGAACTTTCCCATCCTACTAATTCATCTTTAAACCGCAATTTTTAAAGCCATGTAATAGCCCAGCATATGGATGTGCGTTTGATTTATTTAGCCCGTCTCCTGCTGTAGGTCAGGTCCTGGCTCCCAGCTCTCCGGTTATAAATAACAAACATCCTTGTCCCCTGACTCGAGCCATTTGTTTCTGTGTCATATGACGTGGCAGTTTTTAATAATGCAGAGGCCAGTCGCATTTATTGAGCTACTACTGGGTGCTAGCCTCTCTGCTGACTGCTTTTCCTTTCTTCCTCAAGCCTCACAGCCTCCTTGCAAAGCAGATATCCTCAGGGTCTCAAGTCACTTGACTTAAGTCACCCGCTTAGTCGGTTGATGAGGTCCCATCATGAGATTCAGGCTCAGCCTTTGATCCCACACACAGCCCCCATTGCTGTGCCCTCCGCAATGATGTTCAGAATGCATAGCAGTGCGCATCTGAGGGCAGACGCTAAGACTTAATGAAGGCAGTGGATGGCCTCATGGATTTTACCATCATTTCCCAGCTGGATTATAAGATGCTCTTAGATGCCTGATGCATACCTCTAGGCTTAATCTTCGACCTAATTAGAGCCAGCCGGGACTTGCTCATCTTATAAATGCAGACACCGAGAGGCTTAACAGACATCTGCAGTGTCAGGGTGTCAGCTCTATTGAATAGCCTTATGATAGACATGTGAAAAGTGATCTTTAAAGACTTATTGTGTTTATTATGTAGACTTAGCTCTCCTGTGCTCATGTATTAGAGTCTGTAGCTATAGTGATGTGTGAAAGAAGCTGTCTTGTCCAATGCAGCGTAGACCGTGGCCACCGAACCATATTAGCATTGGAGAGTCGGTGCTGAGCCTTGCAGATCCTCAGCTGCATATGTGTTGATTCCAGGTAGAGCAGAGTCACGAGAAGAGTATGACCCCGGCCTAGAATTTTATTTCCCTAATTGTCAAGAATTTTCCCATCCCACTAATTCATCTTTAAACAGCATTTTTTAAAGCCATAGAATAGCCCATTTTATGGATGTGCAGTTGATTTATTTAGCTCATCTCCTGCTGTAGGTCAGGTCCTGGCTTCCAGCTCTCCAGTATTATAACAGGTTTTGTTTGTCTGTCTGCTTGTTTGTTTTGCTGTACCCAGTGTCTATTGTGGCAGGCAGGGTCTTTAGTGGAGGCATGCAGGATCTAGTTCCCTGACCAGGGATCAAACCCCTGCCCCCTGCTTGGGGAACGTGGAGTCTCAGCCACCACTTCACCAGGGAAGTAGAAGCCCCATCATTTCCCACAGTATTAAAATCTGATTTTCAGTTGCCCATTTGCTGGGGGTCTCTTTCCTTTAGGCAAGTGCTTCTGACACTGTCAGTTACCTGGAGGCCCGATGCTGGCCGGGCCCCTTTCCCTTCTGATTCGGTAGGGTTGAGGTGGGGCCTGATCGTTTGCATTTTGGACAAGCTCCCAGGGGGATGCTGTTGCAGCTGGCTGGGGACCACACTTTAAAAACCACACTCTTAGGCCTTTAAAAGGATATTGGAGGGCTGGCCATGCAATTAACTAAGGCATCATTATCCTTTCTGTTTAAGATGGCAAAACCCACGTGATTCAAATCATTCACTCAATGCACCACTTGAAACCCACAGTGCTTTCAGCTTTCTGCTCAGCTTCAGGCCCTCCTGCTTCAGTGTCAACCCCACCCCATGCCCGAGTCCTCCCCAAGTCTGGCAGTGTGGCAGATACCACATCTGAGCAGCCGGCGGAGGGCGAACTCACCTTGACGCCCAGAGACTGGGATCTTGAGAGCTGGGGTGGGCTCCACAGGACAGCTGTGTGCTGGCTGAATGACAGGGCCCGCAGCCACCCACCTGTGCCCCTGAAGGACCCCAGCCACTCACCTATGGACAGCCCTTGACCGCCAGCTTGCCAGCCTCGGACCCTCTCTTCTTACAGAAACTGCTTCCCTGATCTCTCCCTAAGTGGAATCTGAGGTCTGTCTGAACTGCTGCAAGCCTCCCCAGAATCCCCGTATCTAACCCCCGGTACGCACTGTTTCAGTGTTGTCTGGAGCTGCTTCTGCCATCCTGCTCCTCCATCAGCCCCAGGAACAGGCAGCCAGTTGGGATGGAGTCAAGTTTGCCTCACCCCATTTGACTCTGAAACAGGACTGCACCCTGCCTCTTCTGGGGAAGTCCTGGAAGCTGCCTAGTCCTGGTGCCCCCCTGCCACTCATTTCCCTTCTTCTGTCCATCCTTGTGAAGTACCCCAAGTACTCCTGGCCAGAACCACCCGGAGTACAATCATCTTTTCTCCTTTCACCCCAATATCTAAAAACACCCCCCTTGGACTTCCCTGGTGGTCCAGTGGTTAAGACATCACACTTCAGTGCAGGGGCACGGGTTGGATCCCTGTTCAGGGAACTAAGATCCCACATGCCACATGGCGTGGCCCCAAAATAAAGCCACCACCCGCTTCCCCAGAGATGTCGACTTCCCTGTGGCCCTAAGTATGCATCCACCCAGCAGGAAAATGATGAGACCTTCCACATAGAGCTAGAGCATCTAAGGGTCTTTGGAAGAACAGCCCCAGACATAGCTGAACCGGTGTGAGAAGTTCAGGTCCTGTGGGCTGAGACTGATGAGAAGTGGAGGCCAGGCTCATGCCGTGCCCCCACCCCCCACCCCAGATGGCCTGGCTCCCCTGTTGGCTGCGAGCACTCTTGGTGGGTTCCATGTACCACCTCCCAGCTTTCTTTCCTCCTTTTCAAGCCAAAGACATGAGCAAGTAAGTGTGAAGCCCTCACCCCTCGGTGCTCATTATCTGGTCCCCATGGGCTTCTCCCAGAGAAAGGAGAGTCCCGACCAGAGCACGGCTCAGGGCACTTTCTTTCCCCCCAAGAAAGGGAGGAGAGTGGTGGGGGTAGAGGGGGTGGGAAGGATCAGGGGGCAGAGGGGGAGTCGTAGGGAAGACAGAGGGTCTCACAAGGGGGAGCTTTGAAAGTGCTGTATGTGTGTGTGTGTGTTGCTCAGTCATGTCCGACTCTTTGCGACCCTGTAGCCCGCCAGACTCCTCTGTCCATGGGATTCTCCAGGCAAGTATACTGGAGTGGGTGGCCAGTTCCTTCTCCAGGGGTACTTCCCAACCCAGGGATCGTATCTGATTCTTCCACAATGCAGACAGATTCTTTACCCTCTGAGCCGCCAGGGAAGCCCTAACTGTGCTGTGACTGGTGGGAAATGTGGCCACGGGTCCCTGGCCCTTGTTCGCAACAACCCAGGCTTAGTAACAGAGCTTCTTCTCTTTGGCACCAATGACATTTGGGGCTGGATAATCCTGTGCTATGGGGCTGTCCTGTGCATTGCAGGATGTTAGCAGCATCCCTGGCCTCTAGATGTAAGTAGCCACCTGGAAGATGTGATCATCACAAGTGTCTTCAAACATCACCATATGTAACTGCTTCCAAATTGAGAGCCAGTCAACAGATATTATTGGGAAGCTGAGTGCCAAAGAATTGATGCTTTTGAACTGTGGTGCTGGAGAAGACTCTTGAGAGTCCTTTGGACTGCAAGGAGATAAATCAGTCAATCCTAAAGGAAGTCAACCCTGAATATTCATTGGAAAGATTGATGCTGAAGCTGAAGCTCCAACATTTTGGCCACCTGATGCGAAGAGCCAACTCATTGGAAAGGATCCTGATGCTGGGAAAGATTGAGGGCAGGAGAAGAGGGCAACAGAGGATGAGATGGTTTAGTGTCATCTACTCAGTGGACATGAATTTGAGCAAACTCCGAGAGATAGTGGAGGACAGGGGAGCCTGGCATGCTGCACTCCATGGGGTCTCAGAGTTGGACACAACTTAGTGACTGAACAACAAAGGGAAGCTGGTGGTTTTCCCTACATCGATCGATTAAATCCCCACTAACCTCATGAGGTGTGGGGCATTAGCCCCACTTTACAGATGTGGAAACTGAGGCCTGGAGGAGTTAAATGTGAATAGATAAGATGACATATAGTATCAGAACCACACCTTGAATCCAAGTTGCTCTGACATCAGAGCCCATTATCTTAGAATGTATGGTTGCAAGAAAAAGAAAACTCCCTGGCAGGGTTTATTTTAAGGATACAATGGAATATTTCACAGGAAGCTCAAGACGGGAAGTGAAGTTTGACTGGTTCTCACAGAGGTAGAATTGAAAGGTTGAGAGCTAAGTTTACACTCTCGGTGCTCCATGACGGTGTTTATGCCTGCATCTTTCCACGTGGTGACTTCTCCTCCTGGTTTCTGTGTAGATGCCAAGTCCCCAACCTTACTATGCCTTAGTCCCTTTGGAAATCCAGATTTCCAGGAGAAACAATGTGATTGGTTCAGCCAGGCTGAGTGGTTTGTTCCTGGCCCAATCAGCTGAGTGTGTTAGGGGTGGGGTAGGTGAGGGGAGGAAGTGGTTGGCCTCCGTGACTCCCTGAGCTCTTGCCACTGCCCCTTGCTCCAACCATCACCATGGCAACAGAGGCCAATCTGCCCAGCACCTGGAAGGGGGCAAGGATTTTACCCTCCAGGACCTAAGCTAACATCTCCTATAAAGTGAAGCCGCAGGGGATGATGAAAGCAGACACATCTGTCTTTAGCAAACAAGTGAAGCTGAATCACCTCCCCGCCCCACCAAGAAATTGATCTTTACCAACACTTAATGAAGAGTTAGCTGGTTAATAGCCCATGACAAATCTGAAGGCTGTTAAGGGTCGGACATCCCAGACATTAACAGCTGCAGTAGCCAGCTTCCAAGAGATTACTGGCATTTGGGGCCATTCATGAAGACATCCAGGGGAAAATAGTCACAGAGCGATTTCGGCACAGTGAGGAGGGGAGGAGCCTGGGCGGCAGCATGGTAATGTACGGTGACATTGGCATCCCTGGGCAAGAGCACGGTTTGCTTGCCGAGCCTTGTGGTCACAGGAGGATTAAGAACAGAAGGAGCAGCAGATCTGGGTAGAGTTCCCTAGAGCTCAGAAGGAGCCCAGCAGGCCCCCAAAGACCCAGAAAGCCTTGGTGCCATTGAGGCTGTTTGCAGGGGCTCTCTCCTCTCCTTGTCCCGTGATAGGCTGTGTTAAAGTCGGTGTGACTGATCTCTAACCAACACACTTTGTGTCTATCGCATGCAGATAAGCACCTTCTGCTTCTGAGATGTTGCCCCGTCCCTCTCGGTATTGTTTTTTAATCTTTATTTATTTGGCTGTCCCTGGTCTTAGTTGTAGCATGCGGGCTGTTTTTCAGTTTTTTTTTTTAAGTCGTGTCATGTGGAATCTTTAATTGGGCATGTATCATCTTTAGTGACAGCATGCAAGCTCTTCATTGAGGCACGTGGGAGCTAGTTCCCTGACCAGGGATTGAACGCGGGCCCTCTGCACTGGGAGAGCAGAGTCTTAGCCACTGGACTCCCAGGGAAGTCTCCTCACTTCTTAGTGTTGTCAGCCTTCAGTAGGCATTCTGCACATGTGATAGTGCAACCACTGTGGGCCACCCCCTCAGCCTGGCCCCTGGCCTCAGGGGCCACAGAGGGATGCCCGATTTGAAAGCGAAGATGACAGTGCAGTGTGCTGTGAGCTCCAGTGGAGACAGAAGCAAACACGGAGGGTGCTCAGGTCAAGGCGTGCTGCTGTGGACACTGTGATTACACAGAGCCAGCACCCTCGGAGGCGTGGTGCGCTGTCCAGAGTCGTAAAATAGGCTTCTGCCACCCAGAAGCTCACCCTGGGTATGGTGGGGAAGTGCTGGAAATCTCTTGCCTCCACTCCCTGCATCTCATCCATCAGTGAATGCTCTCAGGGCTGTCTCCGGATTGCATCTCAGCCCACCACCTCTCTCATTGCCTGTCTGCCGGGTTGGTCCAGTGTACCATCACCACCACCACCATCTCCCGCATCCGCCCCGTAATCCATCACTCAGCAGCCAGAACTGTCCTCATGCCTGCCAGGATGGGTCCAGTGGCTTCCTGGCCCCCTTAGCAGAAACACAGGCTGTTTATCTTGAACTGTGAAAGAGAATCCGACTTCCTCCCTGACCTGTGCCCTTCCACTCTGCCCCTGCTGGTCATGATGCTCCTAAGATCCTTCAGGTTCGTGGCCACCTCAGGCTTTCGCACTCCCTCTTCCCTCCACGTGGGATCTTGGCCCCGGAAGCTGCCTCCTCCTCATCTCCCAGGGCCCACCTCAAACCCTTCTCCTCGGAGCAGACCTCTCCAACTACCCCTCCCCCTTGCCTCCCACCCCGTGGCCCTCTGTCACATTCTCCTGCTTTTTTCTTTGTAGTTTCTGGAATTATTCATATCCAGAATCCATATTATAAATGAATTATAAATATTCATTTATTTTGTTATAATAGAGATGCAAGCAGTCAGAACTTGGTAAGAAACACGTCACTCTCAGGGACAGCGGGGAGGTGACGTTTGAGCTAGACCTTGAAGCAGTGGGGTGACTTGCCAGGGCATGAAGTGGATGGAAGGGATTTCAGGAGAGGGAATGGCAGAAGCAAAGGCCCAGAGGCCAGTGAGTGTACCAGTAGCCCAGCTGCACCAGAAGGCGGCATGGGTGTTGATGGGGGCAGAAAACTCGTGCCAGAACATTTGAACCTCATCTTACGGGCAGTGGAGGGTGTCCGCCATACACAGTGGACGCTGTTGCATAGACCTCTTAAATTTGCTTGATGGAATCGGTCAGTCAAAGTTAGAAAGTGAAGCTGTTTTTTTTGAAACAGGCAGGAGTCCCTGGGAGTCAAGCTTGGCAAGGGAGGGAGAATGCGCTGAGATCAGGAGCTTCAGCTTAAAGTAAGACTCGAGGAAAAGCTCTGGGCTGCTGAGACCTTGTTTTCTGAACACGTCTGGACCCAAGCAACTACTTTGGCATTCTCTTGTGGGGTGGGCAGAGCCATGCCGATCTTTGAGAGACCAGCCAGGCACGGGGAGCCGCCGTGAAACCAGCCAACTGACTGTGCCAGGAAGACACACACATTTTCCACCAAAGGCTTTCTCCCTCCCCTGCTGGCTCGAGCCAGACAAAGTGCCACGTGACGAGGGTCACATGCTCTCAGTAATTCCACAGTGATGAGTCCTTGTTGTAACGTCCAGATGTCACTGCTATTTTGGGCAGATGTTCCAGGGAGCAGTCGCTGATGACCTCACGGGGGTGTGACTTTAAAGAGCAAATGACACGGCTGCTGTGAGTCAAGCTGGTCTCTCCTGTCCTGGTCCCTGTATCCCAGGACCCTGAAGTCAGAGCAGAGGCAGTGGCCCCATGTCAAAGTGTCCCCACACTGACCCTGACCGGAGCCACTGGCGTATCCTCACCCACTTCCTGCCCCAAGTTGCTGAGTGAGTTCACAACTTGTGTGATTGGCCGAGGGTCTTTGAGAGTTTTCTTGGACATAGCACCCAGCTGGGTGTACCTTGTTCCCCTCCTCCAACTTGGGAGGGAATCAAACCTGTGTGACTATGAGGCAGCCCCTTAACCTCTCTGAGCCTTTGTTTCCTTATCTTTAAAAAGAAATACCTATGTGGATGAGCTAGAGAAGAATCAGGCGGGATCATGTGGGCTGTGGCAGGTTGCCTTCTATAAGACATCACACAATGTTATAATAAGGATCATGGCAGCAGCCTCCTGAAACATCAATCCTAGACTCAGAGAAGTGGTAAAATTGGATGGAACTTCAGTGGTTTATCCAGTCTAAACTCTAAACCAGTAAAAGAGCTCCTGCTCGGGGGTCACCAGCTAGGGTCACTGGCCTCTGCTTAGACTCCTCCTGCCTAGGTGGAATGGCTTTTTAACAAAGTTTTTACTGGTATATAGTTGCTTGCCTGCCGGCTCCGATGGTAAAGAATCCTCCTGCAATGTAGGAAGTCTGGGTTTGATCCCTGGGCTGGGAAAATCCCTTGGAGGAGGGCATGGCAACCCATTCCAGTATTCTTGCCTGGAGAATCCCACAGACAGAGGAGCCCAGCAGACTGAGTCCAAGGGGCTGCAAAGAGTTGGACACGACTGAGCGACTAAGCACAACACAGTTGCTTTACAATGAGGTATTAGTTTCTGCCATACAGCCAAGCGAATCAGCCATACGTACACATATATCCCCTCTTGTGTGCATTTCCTTCCCATTTAGGCCATGACATAGCAATGGGTAGGTTCCCTGAGCTATACAGTAGGTTCTCATTAGTTACCTGTTTTATACATAGTGTGTGTATATATATGTGTGTATGTGCGTGCATCAACCCTGATCTCCAAGTTCATCCCATCTCCCCTTCCCTTGATGTCCATACACTTGTTTGCTGTTTCTGGGCCTCTATTTCTGCTTTGCAAATAGGTTCCTCTGTCCCCGTACTTCTAGAGTCCACATATGTGCATTAATATACAGTATGTGGTTTTCCCTTGATGAGCTTACTCCACTCTGGGTGAGAGTCTCTGGGTTCATCTGCGTCTCTGCAAATGGCACAGCTTCACTCCTTGCTGTGGCTGAGTGATGCCCCACTGTGCATCTGGGCCGTATCTTCTTTGCCCACTCCTCTGCTGGTGGGCGTCTAGGCTGCCCCACGTCCTGGCTGCTGTAGACAGTGCTGCAGTGACCACTGGGTGCATGTTGGGTGAGACGGCCCTTTCCCCGGGTCCGTTATTCCAGCCTCACTCAGGATTCAGTGCTCAGTGCATTCCCTTGTGTGGAGCCTGGCTCCTTGAGCTCCCCGAGTTTTGCTTTCAGAGCATTCTAGAGCCATGTCTTTAGTACAGAACCCACAATGCATGTGGCCTCTGGGCACTTGGAAGTATGACAAGTCCAAACTGAGGCATGCCGTCCATGTAACACACGCTGGGTAACAAAAACTTACTGGGAAAAAAAGAATATAAAATCTCCTGAATAAGTGTATATAGATATCAGATGCATCTGTGTTTATGTTAATCCATTTTATTTTAATTTTTATCTTTTACATGCTGCAACAATAGTATTAAATATAATATTAAAATAAACTATTTTATGATCTTTCGGCTTTTTCCTATTTTGCTTTTACTTTTCTAATGGGGCAACTCAGTTCAGTTCAGTCGCTTAGTCGTGTCTGACTCTTTGTGACCCCATGAATCTCAGCACGCCAGGCTTCCCTGTCCATCACCAATTCCCAGACTTCACCCAGACTCATGTCCATCGAGTCTGTGATGCCATCCAGCCATCTTATCCTCTGTTGTCCCCTTCTCCTCCTGCCCCCAATCCCTCCGAGCATCAAATTCTTTTCCAATGAGTTAACTCTTCGCATGAGGTGGCCGAAGTACTGGAGTTTCAGCTTTAGCATCATTCCTTCCAAAGTAATCCCAGGGTTGATCTCCTTCAGAATGGACTGGTTGGATCTCCTTGCAGACTCTCAAGAGTCTTCTCCAACACCACAGTTCAAAAACATCAATTCTTCGGCGCTCAACCTTCTTCACAGTCCAACTCTCACATCCATACATGACCACAGGAAAAACCATAGCCTTGACTAGATGAACCTTAGTCGGCAAAGTAATGTCTGTTTTTTAATATGCTATCTAGGTTGGTCATAACTTTTCTTCCAAGGAGTAAGCATCTTTTAATTTCATGGCTGCAATCACCATCTGCAGTGATTTTGGAGCCCAAAAAAATAGTCTGACGCTGTTTCCACTGTTTCCCCATCTATTTCCCATGAAGTGATGGGACCAGATGCCATGATCTTCATTTTCTGAATGTTGAGCTTTAAGCCAACTTTTCCACTCTCCTCTTTCACTTTCATCAAGAGGCTTTTTAGTTCCTCTTTACTTTCTGCCATAAGCGTGGTGTCAACCTGCATATGTGAGGTTATTGATATTTCTCCCGGCAATCTTGATTCCAGCTTGTGTTTCTTCCAGTCCAGCGTTTCTCATGATGTACTCTGCATAGAAGTTAAATAAGCAGGGTGACAATGTACAGCCTTGACGTACTCCTTTTCCTATTTGGAACCAGTCTGTTGTTCCATGTCCAGTTCTAACTGTTGAAGAAGTTAAACCATGCACGTGGCTCCTATTCTTCTACTGGTCAGTGCTGCTCTCAAGTCGTGCGCACAGTCAGCTGGACGCAGTCCTTCTCCCAGCAGCCGTCCAGATAATCTAACACGCCCCCAGTCGTATCTTCTCGACAAGTATCCGTGAAGCACGTGCTCTGTGCTAGGCACCGTGTCAGGTGCTGAGCTGGGATGTGATGATGAACAAAAACCTTGTACCCCTGGGCTTCCAGTTTGATGGGGGAGAGAGATGTCACTCGAAACTCTAACAAGCAGGACCATGGTTCCTGGGAAGAAATTCAGGGCTGTGCTTCCACAAGTGGGCTCTCGAAGCCCCATTTTGCTCTTTTCTAGTACACTTTTTATTTTACAGTAGATTTACATTTGCAGGAAAGTTAGGAAGACAGTACAGAAAGTTCCCACATATCCCAAACCCACTTGCCCTTTTTATTAATGTCTTATAATAGTGTACACTAAGTCCCAGACATACCAACAGGTTCTATTCTGAGAACACATTCGCAAGTCCAATTTGTTTGTATATCCAACAAAGGTACTCAACTAGGTAACCCAACCAAGAACTAGGTACACAGATGACATAATCAGCTATATAGCGCTGTACTATAATCGGCTTATAGTATTTCTCACACAAATAATGTATAAAAACCAAAAAAACAAAACATGTTTTAATCTTACAGTACAGGACCTTGAAAAGCACAGTAGGACCGCACAACAGCTGTGAACTCAGGGGCTGGCACGGAGTGAACAGGCCAGAAGAGTTCCTGATGGAGGAGGGAGAGAGTAGAGCTGAGGGTCATCAGCAACAGGAGACGAAGGGCAAGCTGCCATGTGACAACGTACGCCAGACACATGAGCTAACTTACGTGATTGGGCCTGCAAATGTCTTTGAAAGTTCACGACCTGAAGATTCGTATGTGTGGGACTTACTGTATTACGTTTGTCATAACTAATGAACCAATACTGATACGTTATGATGAACTCACGTCTACCCTTTGTTCACATGTCCTTGGTTTTTAGTTAAGGTTGTTTTTTATGTCCCAGAATCCTCTACAGGACCCCACATCACATTAACTACCCTGTCTCCTTGGGCTCCTCTTGGTTCTGACAACTCTCCAGACTTTCCTTGCTTTTGATGACCTTGAGAGTGTCAGGATTGGTGGTCAAGTATTTTGTAGGACATCTCTCACTTGTGATTTGTTCACTATTTTTCCATGTGATTAGATGGAGGACATGGGTTCTGGGGAGGAAGACAGAGGTCAAGTGCCGCTCTCATCCCACCTTATCAAGAGCACACACTACCAACAAGACTGGTCACTGAATGTCGACCTTGATCGCCTGGCTGGGGGAGGGCTTGTCACATTTCTCCACTGCAGAGTGAATCTTTTCCCCTCTTCTCTGTACTGCATCCTCTTTCGAAAGACATCACCACACACCACCCACAGTTGAGGGGTCAAGAGTTCTGCTCTACCTTCTTGAGGATGGAACAACTCTAAGAATGATTTGGAATTCTTATGTATGGGAGGTTGTGTCTTCTACTTGTTAATTCCGTTATTGATCTATATCAGTAAGGACTCATGAATATTTATTTCACACATTCAGTTATAATCCAGTGCTCCTCTATTTTATTGTTTAAATTGTTCTAACTTTAGCCATTGGGTACTCTTTTCAGCAGCCTCTGTGTCCTTCTGACATACCCTACCTAATCCAGTGAGGTTTGGGGCTTCTTTTTTTTTGAGCAGTTCTCTACCTTCTGGCACTACTAACTATAAGACTAATCTTGTATTAAAATAGAAACTTTTTAAAATTAAAACGTTTTTATTTTATATTGGAATATAGCCAGTTAACAATGTTGTGATAGTTTCAGGTACTAAGCAGAGGGACTCAGCCATATATATGTGTATGTTCAGTCACTCAGTTGTGTCCGACTGTTTGAGCCCACCAGGCTCCTCTCTCCATGTGATTTTTCCCAGCAAGAATACTGGAGTGGGTTGCCACGCCTTCCTCCAGAGGATCTTCCCAACCCAGGGATTGAACCCATGTTTCCTGCGTCCCCTGCACTGCAGGTGGATTCTTCACTGCTGAGCCACGGGGGAAGCCCCAAGCCATACATATATGTGTATGCATCTCCCCCAAACCCCCCTCCCATCCAGGCTGCCACATAACACTGAGCAGAGTTCCCTGTGCTAGACAGAATGTCCTTGTTGGATATCAGTTTTAAATATAGCAGCATGTGTATGTCCATCCCGAACTCCTGAGCTATTGCTTCCTCCCAACCTTAGCCCCTGGCAGCCGCTAGCTCCTTCTCCAAGTCTGTGAGTCTCTTTCTGTTTTGTAAATAAGTTCATTTGTATCATTTCTTTTTAGATTTCTTAGGGATGTCATAACAATATTTCTCCTTCTCTGACTTAACTTCACTCAGCATGACAATCTCTAGGTCCATCCACGTTACTGCAAGTGACATTTAACGCTCATCATCACACACAGTTGCAGACTTTTGTTCTGAGAACTTTTAAGATCTATTCTTTTAGCAATTTGCAAATATTCAGTATAGTTAACACTAGGGCTTCCCTGGGGCTCAGACCATAAACAATCTGCCTGCAATGCAGGAGACCTGGGTTTGATCCCTGGGTTGAGGAGATCCCCTGGAGAAGGGAACGGCTACCCACACTAGTATTCTTGCTTGGAGAATTCCATGGACAGATGAGCCTGGCGGTCTACAGTCTATGGGGTCAAAAAGAGTCGCACATGAGTGAGTGATTATCACTTCACTTTCATAGTTAACTATAGCCACCATGCTGGACATTGCATCCCAGGACTCAATTTATTTTATAACTGGAAGTTGCTACCTTTTGACTCAATTCAACCATTTCACCCACCTCTCTATACCTCTTTAAAGATGCTTTTAAAAGCTGCATCACTACCTATATCACTGCACTGACCTTTTAGTCAAGCCAAAGAGACCCAAGGTTTTGTTTTTCATGGAAGCGCCTCCTAAGTCCAAGCTCCCCGTTCTGTAGTTGCGCTGTTGATTTTTCCCTCTAGTAAAGAGCTTTCTTCTCCTGGTCATTCTCATCTCGATTCCACTTCATCCTGGCAGCCTTCCAGCCTCCTGTGGTCTGGATTTCTGGATTCCACTCCATGCCCTCCGCCTCCATGTGACAAACCAGATCTACCGTGCAGACAAGGCAAGGACGGGCGCCTCCTGCAGCCCCTCTGGCTTGCTGTGCCCAACAGTCAGCAGGAGCTGCATGTGGTCCTCTCCAAGCAGCCTTTCACCATCTTTTAAAAAAATATCTTATTTATTTATTTATGGCCATGCCCCATGGCATGCAGGATCTTAGTTCTCTGACCAAGGATCAAACCCATGCCCCCTGCAGTTGAAGCAAGGAGTCTCAACCACTGAACCGGTAGGGAAGCCCCAGCATTTCACCATCTTCAATCAAGACCATCAGGAAAGACTGTCAGATAAGATCCACTCTCTGTTGGCTTTCTGCTAGATTATGCAATCTAGTGACCTCATGAAGAAAGGAAATGAGGTTTGTTGGATTCAATTTGTTTGCAGGGAATCCATTTTCAACCATATTTATTGCCATTTTTCCCTTAAAGGTCCATAAGCCATTGGTTAAATCCCCTCTATGATTCCACTAATGTGGAAATTTTCAGAATCTATCAGTCTTTAAAAACCAAACACTTGCCTAGTGCCAATTTGGTGATATTTTCTCGGTGGTATTTTTACACTTCTTTCCCCATGGTCTCTGTGTGCTTCTGAGCTTTTGTTCACATTTAGTTTGCAGAGCAAGCAAAGAGCCTTGAAGTCATTGGAAAGCATGTTTAGAAGTCTTTTCCTTCATTTTTCTTTATTTCTGGATTCCAGTTCCCTCAGAACCACACTTGTTCAGCCTTTTGGGGTTGAAGAATATTTACCCCAACAGAAGAAAAAACATACAAAATCATAGTTGAGTACGCTTTCTTGCTGAGTCATCTGCTCTAAATCGAAGATGCCACTTCCTCCTACTCCAGAAACGCCTTTCTGGGGTCTTTCCCTTTTAAACCTCAGCCCCTTCTGCACTGTAGCGGTGCCAACACTCTGCTTAGAGGTTCCTGCTACACTTTTATAACTGTGCTTCAAAACAAGTCACTCATTAGCAACCCTAAGCTGATCTCAGAGTTCCCATTTCAACTATAGACTCAGGTTGCCATTTTCCTCCTGTGAGGTGGTAGCAATACTGTTTATCTGGAGGGTTGGAGGTCTTCTCTCCAGTCATATTCCCCATAGGTCCCCTTTCAGACTGTTTGCCATCACTGCCCTAACTCCCAGAGCTGACCCTCCCTTTGATGCTGGGACGCGGTGGGTCCATCAGATCTTCCCCAGTGCCCTCATTGGTGAGAAGGTGTCCCTCTTGTCAGCCTAAGAAAGCCTCACCAGCAGCAGGGTTGTCTGGGTTTGTAGGTTCCTGGACATCGTGACCCTCAGGTCAGCTCCATCACCTGGATGTTCAGGGAAAGAACAGCTTTGCCCCTTCTCATTTTCGTCTCCAGATGCATTTGCCTTCCAGTCCCCTTTACCATGTCACCCAGTCAATTCTTTCATTGTGGATGGATGAACATCATGCCACCTTTGCCCCTCTGGCCAGAAAAATACATGCTCAAATATCCAACTGTCTCCTGGTCTGTCTCCTTCCAGGAGGCGGTGCTCGCCTGGCAGCTGCCCTTGTCTTTTCTCAGAGCTATTGTTTAGAGCTAAGAATGTTGGCAGGCACCAGCCTTGCATGTAGCACTTGGAAAAGAACATATACAGTGAATTTTCAATCAGAATATTGAGATGGGTCTCAGGGACTGAGACCAGAGTGGCCAACTGGCTCCTCTGCTGTGCCAGCCTCAGGAAGCCCTGCGGCTCGTGAGTCAGTCCTCTGCTTCCTGTTGCTGGAAACGGGGTGCTGGGCCCAGCTTCACCTGCACTGCTGGTGAGAGGGCTCGGGCCGAGGGAAGGGTGGATCCCACATCCGCTTCCTCCTACAGTCCGAGCAATGCATCATTACACTGAACAAAGGGACCCAGGAAATGCTAGCTCTGGGTGACAGGTTCTGATAGTCGTTTTCTCATTGCTTTTGAGCTACTTGCTTTTTCTTGAAAATAATGTTCAAAGCCAAGAAATTGGCAGGCACCAAACATCACATGCAATGCTCAGAGAAGAAAATATACAGTGGATTTTCAATCAGAATATTGAGGTGATGGAAGCAACCTAGGTGTCCATCATCAGATGAATGGATAAAGAAACTGTGGTGCACTTATACAATGGGATACTACTCAGCCATAAAAAGAACGCACTGGAGTCAGTTCTAATGAGGTGCAGAGTGAAGTGAGTCAGAAAGAGAAAAACAAATATCATATATTAATGCATATATATGGAATCTAGAAAGATGGTACTGATGAACCTATTTGCAGGGTAGCAATGGAGATGCAGACCTAAAGAGCAGACTTATGGAGGGGACAGGGTGGGGCGGGGCAGGAGGAAGAAGAGGGTGGGACAAATGGAGAGATTAGCATGGAAGCATCTACAGCACCTTGTGTAAAACAGACAGCCAATGGGAATTTGCTGTGTGACTCAGGGATCTCAACCCTGGGCTCTGTAACAACCTAGAGGGATGGGACGTTCAAGAGGGAAGAGGCACGTGTATTCCTATGGCTGACTCATGCTGATGGACGGCAGAGGCCAACCCAATGTTGCAAGGCAATTTTCCTTCAGTCAAAAATAAGTTTGGGGGGAAGAATATTGAGGTGACTCTCAGGGCCTGATATACCTGTCTCTCTGGAGGTGATAAAAGCCTCTGCAGACATATATCTAACTCCATCCACATGACCCTGAGTCCCAGGGAGACAAGTCTCCCTTGGGCTCCCCCTCCTCAGGGCATGCAGAGCCCAGCCTGCATCTCCTTCTTGAGCCTGACTGTCTCTGGTCTTCAGAGAGCAGGGAAGAAGGCAAATGAGCAGTATCCAGATGTTGACTGATGAAAGTATTTGCTGCGTCTTGGTGTGAGTTTTCCTATAGGACCTCCTTGGCCGTCTTACATAGGAATCACTAGTTGTCAGAGGCTGTATGGGTCCTCAGAGCTTTCCTAGCCCCTTTTTAGTGGACAGATGGGGCCCCTGGCTTGCAGAATGAAGAGGTTCCTTGACCCAGCTGATAGCAGAATTCCAGAACTGGAGCTCCATCCCAGCTGTTAATAATGGTTAATAATCATGTGTAACAGTAAAGGTAACACTGTGTGCCAGGCAGTGTTGAAGGCTCATGTCACTTATCATCTCTCATTTTTACTGTAACTCTGAAAGATACATAGTATTATTCCAAGACTTGTAGTTGAGGAAACTCAGGTCCAGAGAAAGGATATGACTTGTATGTAGTCATACAGATGGGAAGGGGTCAAACTGGACTTGAGCTTCATCACTTATGATTAAATGCAGTCATTTTTGAGTGAGCTATCTAGTCGTGAGTCATCCAGGATTCCCCTACTAGCAGGAATACACACACACACACACACACACACACACCACACACACACACACACACACCACACACACACACACCACACACACACACACACACACACACACACACACCCCTGATCCATATAGCGTCCCTGGGTCCCTGGGAGGTGGCGGAATTATTCCATAGACTGGGAAACTGCGGTCAAGTCCTGCAGATATAATTCAAGAGCCCTTTCCACTCCTTAGCATCAGTAGATCTAAAGCTCTGATCTGGCCATAGAGTTAAAGAGGAAACGGGTTTCATTCCTTGAGTTTTCCTCCTCTGACTCAATGAGTTAAATGCAACCAGAAGGCTGAGATGACTGCCTTAACCCATGTTATCAGTCTGTTCCCTCTGGGAGGTTGGGGGTGGCCTTCAGATGACATTGAAGGCACGTTGCTGGATGCCCTTCAGAGTGTGGCTCTTCTGCGCTGGGTGGCCCTGTGGAAGAGGAGAACAGGCAGAGGTGTTCCACTGTTCAGTCCACTTGGGATGCTTGCCATCTGGGAGACAGTTATCCCAAGCCCCCATCACAAGCCCCATCAGAGACAGGTACAGTGGAGGTCCTCAGTGGTATGAGTTTCTAGAGCTGCTGTAATGAAGAAGCACAAACTTGGAGATGGAAAACCACAGGAATGTGTTCTCTTATAGCTCTGGAGACCTGAAGTCTGAAAAGGAGGTGTCAGCAGGGTCAATTCTTTCTAGACATTGTGCTAGAGTATCTGTTCCAAGGCTCCCTCTAGCCCGGTGGTTCTGCAGGCCTTGGCATTACTTGGCATCCCTCCATTTTCACATGGCCTTCCCCTCTGGGTCTGTGTCCCCCTCTCATTTCTCTTATAAAGACACCTGTCATCCATGGAATTCTCCAGGCAAGAATATTGGCTGCTGCTGCTGCTAAGTCGCTTCAGTCGTGTCCGGCTCAGTGTGACCCCATAGACGGCAGCCCACCAGGCTCCCCCGTCCCTGGGATTCTCCAGGCAAGAACACTGGAGTGGGTTGCCATTTCCTTCTCCAATGCATGAAAGTGAAAAGGGAAAGTGAAGGCGCTGAGTCGTGTCCAACCCTCAGTGACCCCATGGACTGCAGCCTACCAGGCTCCTCCGTCCATGGGATTTTCCAGACAGGAGTACTGGAGTGGGGTGCCATTGCCTTCTCCCATGAGGAGTTGCCATTTCCTACTCCAGGGGATCTTCCCGACTCAGGGATTGAACCTGGGTGTTCCAATTGCAGGCAGATTCTTTACCAGTTGAGTTAACAGGGAAGCCCATTGGATATAGAGCCCTCCCTCAATCTGGGGTGATCTCAGCCTGAGGTCCTTAATGAAATCAACAATGACCTTCTTTCCAAACAAGGCCACATCTGCCTCCCTGGTACCCAGGTTAGGATTTGAAGAGATCTATTTGGGAGACACTATTCTGTCCACTAGGGCTTCCCAGGCAGCTCAGTGGTAAAGAACCCACCTGCCAATGTGGGAGATGCAGGTTTGATCCCTGGGTTGGGAAGATCTGCTGGAGAAAGAAATGGCAACTACTCCAGTGTTCTTACCTGGGAAATCCCATGAACAGAAGAACCCGCTGGGCTACAGTCCATGGGGTTGCAAAGAGCCAGACACAACTGAGCGACTGAGCTCAGCAGCACAACAGCACATTGAGTCCACTCGATCAGTGTTCAGGTATTGTTTATCAACAGTCTGGGCAGCAATGGAGGCTCTTGGGGTCAGGAGGAAGGGGGTGAGCCTTTCTGCCCCAGCCTCACTTACCAAGCACATCACCTCCCTTCTCAGCAGCTGAGTTTCAGCAGAAGAGAAAGGCTGAAGCCACGGCCCTGGACCAGATTTCTAAAAAGAGCTGGTTTGCCGTCCATCTGCTTTCCAGGAAGCAGATGCGTGTTGTGCAGCAAGGCTGGTGTAGCCTTCCTGCTGCCCTGAGGCAGGGGGCTGGACTCCCTGACCTCCCAAAGCCCGCCCCCAGCCTTGGTGTACATCACTGTCTCTGACTGTGTGCATGCTTCCTTGGAGATGTCACCTTCGTCACCCTGCCTCCATCACCCATGTCCAGGGCTTGGCAGGACACATGCCTGGCCTATGGGCAGGCTTGTCACTTTACTCGTTATACAGCATGTGAGCAGCGATTGGCATCTTGCCTGCTGTGGATTCCGTGCCCCTGACCAGATGGCACACAAGGGAGCCCAGGGCTCCACTTTCCACAGTAAGCCAGGTGGCCGGCGTCCCTGGATCTAGAAACCAGAACCTTGACAGGTGAGGAGGAGGGGTACAGACACAGTGGCTCCACGAGCTCAGCAGGCCCATTACTGGCTCCAAGCAGCACTGAGCACTCTGCTCGCCTCACACAGCACGGAGTCCGTGCCGAGAGGAGCGTCTGAAAGGTGTTGGATCTAAGTTCCCTCAGGCACTGGTCTGTACATTTTGGTACCCACAGTACCCAGGGATGCATTTTACTCTTCAAATGCATTTCAGTTCAGTCGCTCAGTCATGGCTGACTCTTTGCAACTCCATGGACTGCAGCATGCCAGGCCTCCCTGTCCATCACCAACTCCAAGAGTTTGCTCAGACTCATGTCCATTGAGTCAGTGATGCCATCCAACCATCTCATCCTCTGTCATCCCCTTCTCCTCCCACCTTCAGTCTTTCCCAGCATCAGGGTCTTTTCCAATGAGTCAGTTCTTTGCATCAGGTGACCAAAGTATTGGAGTTCCAGCTTCAGAATCAGTCCTTCCAATGAATATTCAGGACTGATTTCCTTTAGGATGGACTGGTTGGATCTCCTTGCTGTCCAAGGGATTCTCAAGAGTCTTCTCCAACACCACAGTTCAAAAGCATCAATTCCTTGGTTCTCAGCTTTCTTTATAGTCCAACTCTCACATCCATACATGACTACTGGAAAAACCATAGCTTTGACTAGACAGACCTTTGTCAGCAAAGTAATGTCTCTGCTTTTTAATAAGCTGTCTAGTTGGTCATAGCTTTTCTTCTAAGGGACAAGCGTCTTTTAATTTCATGGCTGCAATCACCATCTGCAGTGATTTTGGAGCCCCCAAAAATAAAGTCCCTCACTGTTTCCATTGTTTCCCTATCTATTTACCATAAAGTGATGGGATTGGATGCCATGATCTTAGTTTTCTGAATGTTGAGATATAAGACACTTTTTAAACTCCTCTTTCACTTTCATCAAGAGCCTCTTTAGTTCTTCGCTTTCTGCCATAAGGGTGATGTCATCTTCATATCTGAGGTTATTGATATTTCTCCCGGCCATCTTGATTCCAGCTTGTGCTTCATCCAGCCTGGCATTTCTCATGATGTACTCTGCATATAAGTTAAATAAGCAGGGTGACAATATACAGCCTTGAAATACTCCTTTCCTGATTTGGAGCCAGTCTATTGTTCCATGCCCATTTCTAATTATGTTTGTGAATTAATAAACATTTCCTCTTTTGGGTCTGGTTTATCGTAGGTGCCCAGTAAGTGAGCCTTGTTCTTCTGGGACTCTCCCTGCTCCTTGCTTGGGTCTGGGAGTGTGTTTGAAGGTGGATTGGCTTGAGCCCATTCATCAGCCCTCTCAGAGTTACAGGGCTGCAAGTTACCAGACTGAGAGCAGACAGAAATCAATACAGACCAGAATGAGAAGGAGGGTGCAGCTGAGCTCCATCTCAGGGATTAAAGAGGAAGAAAAAGCACAGCAGAAGTCTCTCCCCCACTCACGTTTGAATCACTTCTGGTTCATGAATAACTGCTCCCCCCCAGTAGTCCTGAAACTCTGAGATTTCACCCAGTTGTTCATTGAATCACTCCAGATTGAATCACTCCATTGTTCTGCAGTGATAGATTAGCTAGGAAATCTCTAGAACCCCAAGAGCTGGTGGAACTGCTGAGCAGATACCAAGAAAGCTAAGCAATGGAGGGTGTGCACTCCCTGCCTTGCTGACCGTCTTGGTGGGGACAGAGCTACAGGGGGACCATGGCAATGTGGAGAGGTGGATGGAGTGCTGGCGAGAGGGGGGCCTGGCAGGGAGGGCTGCCGGAACCCAGGCCACCCCTGCAGACGCCCCCATGGGCTTGTTCCCGAGAGCACTGCCCATGCTCACATGGAGGGCATCCCCTTTAGGGGAGCAGGACTTGGCTGCAGAGTGATGCTGAGGCTTTGGGCAAGCCTTCTGTAGCCCCCTTCCTGCTGCCATCCAGAGGGGCACTGACGGGCTGCCCCCTACCCCCACACACAGGGCCCTCCCTGGAGATTCCACTACTGTCCACTGCCTTGGCTGCCCAGGCCCTTCCCACAGGCCCTACCTACAGTGATGAGAAAACTCCAAACATTAAGGAAATCCAACCAGAAGGAAGACCTGAGCCACTAACTCCAAGCTTTCAAATACCTGTGCAAGGCAAACAGACATACCACAGACACATATATACACACATATACATGTATATGCATGCATACACATATGCATTCATGAGCACACATATACATACATGCTTGCACATACATATACATGCTTGCACACACATGCTTGCACACACACATACATGCTTGCACACATACATGCACAACTCATGCACACACACATATGCTTACATATGCACACATGCAATTTACGTCTCATTCTGTTCCAGAAAGTTTTCCAGGTGACAAAATTCTTGCAGAATGAGTGTGAGTGAACCCCTCGTGCCTCAAACTAGTGAAGTGAAGTGAAGTCGCTCAGTTGCTCCAACTCTTTGCAACCCCACGGACTGTAACCTACCAAGCTCCTCTGTCCATGGGATTTTCCAGGCAATAGTACTGGAGTGGATTGCCATTTCCTTCTCCAGGGGATCTTCCCGACCCAGGGATCGAACCTGGGTCTCCCACATTGTAGACAGACGCTTTACCGTCTGAGCCACCAGGGAAGTGCCTCAAAAGCAGGCCCTAAATGGCATGAGACTCTCCTAGTGTGAGTGAGGGCAGTTGGGGGCACTCAGTGAGGTCACCCAGCAGAGCATTGGAATCTGAGGGCCTGAAAAGGCAGCTCTTATTTGGGTGCGAGCAGGGGGAGCTCTGGAAATACTTGGCTGCTCAAGTGAAAAAATCACTGTCAAAAATAATAGTAGATGCATATTTGTAATCATCTAATTCATCATTAGCATCTGTAGGATGGAGTAGGGAGGGAGTATTTTCATTTTGGAAAACTATTCAGAAAAGCCCAGATACCGGTCAGGGGGAAAAGATGGCAGTCTAGGGACCAGCATCCGGCTTCCCCACCTTCACCTCCAGCCCAGACTGAGCTGTGCTAACCCCAGACGTGGTCCAGGTGGGCAGCCTCCACCTCCTCCAGTGGCTGACCTCACCCAGGAAGAAAAAGTTAGCATCCTGGGCTGAGTGGGGCCATGTGGCCGTAGCACCTCTCCCTGCAGGCAAAGGAGGGAGCAAGGTCAAGAGCAGTGAGACCCCCAAGCCCACTGCTCCACCCCTGGAGCCCCAGAGGTGCACCCTTGGCCCATGATATCCACAGGGGTTGGCTTTCCCTGGCATTTCTGAGGAGGGCCTGTCTGTGCTGAAGCTGGGATACAGGTTGGACATGACTACCCAGAGCCCAGTCTGACAGGACCTGTCACATGACTGTCGAGGCAGTCCAAGCACTAGTTGGAAAGGAATTTCCAGACACAGAGCATTTCAGAAGAGAGGGAGTTTATTAAGAACAAAGAGCAGAGATAACATGGACACAGCGAGTGCAGCGGGCCGACCTCCAGACCAATCAGCGAGAGTCAACCATTTTTGTGAATTAATAGCTCATTTTTATAGCCTCAAGACAAAGAAAATTCTTGCTGGAAGGTGATTGGTTGGGGCACTATTGGGCTTCCCAGGTGGCACTAGCGGTAAGGAACCTACCTACCAGTGAAGGAGATGTAAAAGACGCAGCTTCAGTCCCTGGGTTGGGAAGATCCCCTGGAGGAGGGCACGGCAACCCACTCCAGTATTCTTGCCTGGAGAATCCCATGGACAGAGGAGACTGGCGGGCTACAGTCCGAGGGGTCGCACAGAGTCAGACACGACTGAAGTGACATGGGCGCACACATGCGCACACTACAGGGTGTTCACTAAAGCAGGTGTCTTTGCTTAACTGGGAGTTAGGAAGCTGGTTAGCGGTGATCAGGGGCTTTGGACACAAAAGCGGTCAGTCAGCTTCGAAGGTGACCTTGGTTCTGGGCTCCACTTCTGTGGCCTCGGTACAAGGCCACAAGTCCTGGGGCAGGACTCAGCAGTGACCTTTGCGGCCAAGGGGGGCTTCTGCCTGATGGTGAGGACTGTCACCCCAGCCCCCACTTCCTGTCCCCCCGAGGCCCCGCCTTCTCCCTCTCTCCCTGTGAAGGGCTCAGGGCTGGCCTGCATCCCACAGCATTCCGCAAAAAGGGGTCCCTGCCTGCCTGACCTTTTCCTGCAATTTGCTTCCCTCTGGCAGCAAGCTCACCTTTCCGTCTCGCTCTTCTGCTAAAAGGGCAGCCGGGGGCAAGAGCAGCGACTACCCGGGGAAGCTGTAAGCAAGGGCGCTGGCCCCCAGCCCTTGATGGTCCTTCCTCCTTCCGTCTGGGCACCGAAGGGGCATTTACACAGAGGATGGAGGAGGGGGTGACTGCCTTCAGGGGACCCCTGGTTACCAGGGCTCTGGGAATTCTAGGTAAGGGGCAGGTCATACCCCATGGTAGTATTAATACATACCTCGCGTTTACAAACATGAGCTCATTTGATCACTCATTCATAGAGTCCCCTAAACCAGCAGTCCCAACCTCCAGGATCTAATGCCTGATGATCTGAGGTGGAGCTGATGTTATAATAATAGAAATAAAGTGCATAATAAATGTAATGCACTTGAATCATCCTGAAACCATCCCTCACCCTTCCTGTTCCATGGAAAAATTATCTTCCACAAAACCAGTCCCACGTGCTGAAAAGGTTGGGGACCCCTGCCCTAAGCACTTCCCTGGGATCCAGGCTCTGAGCTGGGTATGAAGGAGACATGAAGTGCAGTCTCTTGCTTCCTGTGTGGCACAGCAGTGGAATGAGCTGCTTTTGAAGTCAGCCTTTTCTAGGTTCAAATCCTGACTCCACCAGGAGTTCCTGTGTTCCTTAGGAAGTAGTTTCATGTCTCTGATGTTCTACTTCTTCACCTGTAAAATGTGAATGGAAACAACACATCGTAGGTTTACCTTCTGGTTAGTATCTTTGTTGTTGTTGTTCAGTTGCTAAGCCGTCTGACTCTTCGCGACCCCATGGACTGCAGCAAGCTTCCCTGTCCTTCACTATCTCCCAGAGCTTGCTCAAACTCATGTCCATTGAGCTGGCAATGCAATCCAACCATCTCATCCTCCGTCATCCCCTTCTCCTCCTGCCCTCAGTCTTTTCCAACGAACTGGCTCTTTACATCAGGTGGCCAGAGTATTGGAGCTTCAACATCAATCCTTCCAGTGAATAGTCAAGGTTGATTTCCTTTAGGATGGACTAGTTGGATCTCCTTGCAGTCCCAGGGACTCTCAAGAGTCTTCTCAACACCACAGTTCAAAAGCATCAGTTCTTTGGTGCTCAGCCTTCTCTATGGTCCAGCTCTACTGGATTGTTTGGAGGTGACTGATGAGTATGAATCCTTCTGTGTCCCCGGGAGCTGCCCTGTTCAGCTACTTCTGAAGTCTCTGCATGGTCAGAGGGCCACACATGCACTGTCTGTGTGCTGCAAGTGGTAGCTCCCTTGGACACCTCCAAGGAAACGACACTAACTTATATCAGCCTTTGGCTGCATCAGAGTGATTCCTGAGTCCATCCTCTTCTTTTCTGTATGCAAATACTTTTTTGATAGAAAATTATGATGAATGTCACTTATGTCAGCCCTGAGATTGAGGTTGAATTTCTCTCAAGATGGGAAAAGGAGCCCAGTCTCCTGCACCTGGTGCCACCTGGCACATGACCAGCGCTCAGCCACCCAGGCCTCTATGCCAGGTGGTCACATTACAGAGTACTGGTCACACAGTGCAGTGGGGTGACAGAGAGCTTGGCCAATCACACATTCTCAGGATGCAGGTTCTCCTTCTGTAACTGAAGGACACTCCCTCCCCTGCTGCAGACGGTTACGGTTACCTAGAAATTCTCACCTCCTCCCGCAGGGCACAGTTTGTTCCAGAAGCATCAGTTCCCACCCCAGTCTCTTCCATCAGACTGTGAGCTCCTGGATTCCAATTTCAGCAGAAACGCAGCAGGAACAAAATCACAGAAGACAAACTTCTGTCATTTAGCAGACTTTTTTTTGGCAAGTTTTGTGTGGTTTGATTAATAACATTCCATCGTGCGTTATGAAAAATATTTGGAAACATGCCATCAGCAGGATTTGGAGGGAGGGTGAAGAGAGGGGTCGCAGACCACCCCCAGGTCTCTCTTCCATCCATCCCAGGCAGAGGGCAAGGCCTTCCCAGGGCTACCCTTGTGCCCTTCTCCTTTCTCTCCGCAGCTGGCCCTCAGTCATCTCTCCGCCATCAGATTCTGCACTCCGGGAAGCACCCAGCAAGCGCATTGGCACCAGAAGTGCCGGTGACTAAGGAATGCTTCCTTTTCCAGATGAATTTGCATATTTTAATTGAAGGCAGATGCCTTGAGTTAATTCAGTGTAGCAAACTTGGGCTGAGCATTTAGTATGCTCAAAGGAAGATTCTGCAAGCTCAATGGAGTGGGCAGGGGCAGCTTTATGGGGGAGGTGACATTTGGGTTCTGTATGGATTTTACAAGGGTGACTTGGGGAGCAGCCAGAACCCATCCGAGTTAGATTAATCTGAGAAGCACAGGGATGCAGAGGCTGGGAGTATGGTGTGTAGAGAAGGGACTGGAATGTCTTGTGAACTGTGCGAAGAGGTGTGAATTTCATCCTGAAGGCAACAAAGGATCCCTGGTGAGTTTTGAAAGGGGTTAGTGTGGTCACACTTGTGTCCTGGAGAATGCAAATCTGTTGGTAGTGCTGGAGAGAACTTGGAAAGGGCAGGGCTTGGCGACACGGTGACCACTTGGCTCAAGGAGTGAATGTCTAATTACGAGCTCTGAGATGCCAGCAAGCTGGTAATGGAGTTACGTGGGGGTGTTGAGGTTCAGAACCACAGCCCAGAGGCAGGCTCTGACAAGCCAGGCCACTCCATCGGGCTCCTGCTCACATGGTAGCCCACGGCTGGGAGCCTGGCCATTGGAGTTGTCCCTGTGGTCCCTCTTCCAGAGGCTCATTAAGGCTTTCCTTGGAAATCAGTGTCTGGAAACCATTGGCTCCCTTTCAGCCTCTCTCCCACCCCAGGCATCCCTGGGAGGGTGCCTCGATCAGAGCCTCCCCTACCAACCTCCTGCAGGTCTGTCTTGAGAAGTCAGAAGCGGCAGCTCTATAACCAGGCCAGCCCTTTGGTGGCTCAGCATTTCTCAAGGTAGGAGGTGGTGAGAAGAAAACACTAGAGCAGGAAACGTTAGTTCAGCCTGTGCTACCAGATCCCCCCAAAAGGACAACAAAAATGGAGAGCTAAAAATAGCACCCCTGGGCTTATTCAGGTTCTGCTTTTAAGACTGAGCGCCAAGCTGGAGGGCAGGTTAACCCTGTGGGAGCCTCCTGTGCAGAGATGTTTCAGTGGGGCCCGTTTTGAGGATGTGGCCAGGACAACTGAGAGTGTGAACGTAAGGGGAGAAGGGCATTTTGCTAATGTGACAGATGTTAATTGGGATTATCTGTTGTGTGTAGATTATCAGTGAAATCCATTCAGAACAGGGTTGTAATGCTGTAGTGGAGTGACAACGGCTGCAGAATCAGGCAGGCCCAGGTTCAAATCCCAGCTCCACTACCTGTTCACTGGGTGACTTGGGCCAGTGTCTGCATTGCCAGAAGCCTCTCTTTCCCAGTCTGTAAAATGGGAACAGTAAGACCCCTTGCACTTGGTTATTGTGAAGACTGAATGACTCATGTAATTCACTGCCAGGTACAAGGCGAGGGCTGTGCCTAGGCTTGTCCTTTGTTTCTTTGGCACCTGCTGGCATGTAGGATCTTAGTTCCCAGACCAGGGGTTGAACTCATGGCCCCTGCATTGAAAGCACACAGTCTTAATCAGTGGACACCAGGGAAGTCCCTAGACTTGTTCCTTTAAGTGGTATATTTTTAAAAAAAATTTTTTTAATCATCCAGGCATTGTTCTAAGCTTTTGCATTTTCCATGGAATATCTTATTACCCTTAGGGTAATCTTATGAAGTAGATAATCCATTTAATTTCATCAAATTTTATAAATTTTATCGACAAGATGAATGAATCTTAGGGATCAGTTTACTCTGAGTTTACTAATGACTGGAGACCTGTTAATTTCTCCAATTGGGCTGACCTTGCAGCAGCTGTTCAAGCCACAAGTCCTGCCTCTGACAGTCTGCTGACAAACTGGTCTTCAGTAGCTGAGCCCCATGGATGAGCCTACCAGGCATACACCTAATTCTAAATTCTGCTTTCAGATCTCTAACATCCTACCCATCCCTGCCCCTGTTCAGCAGAGCTTAGAAGTCAGTTGGGTGGGGACTTCCCTGATGGTTCAGTGATTAAGAATCTGTCCTGCAGTGCAAAGGATGCAGGTTCAGTCCCTGGTCAGGGAACTAAGATCCCACATGCCTTGGAGCAACTAAGCCTGGGCATCACAACTACTGAGCCTGTGCACCACAACGAAAGATCCTGCATGCTGCAACTAAGACTTGATGTAGCCTTAAAAAAAAAATCACAAAATCAAAATCAATACACAGAAATACAAAATCGATACACAGGAATCACTTGCATTTCTGTATACTAACAATGAAAAATCAGAAAGAGAAATTAAGAAATCAATCTCATTCAACATTGCAACAAAAAGAATTAAATATCTAGGAATAAACTTACCTAAGGAGACAAAAGAACTGTACACAGAAAATTATAAGACACTAATGAAAGAAATCAAAGATGACATAAACAGATGGAGAGATATTTCATGTTCCTGGGTAGGAAGAATCAATATTGTGAAAGTGACTATACTACCAAATGCAATCTACAGATTCAATATGACCCCTATCGAATTACCAATGACATTTTTCACAGAACTAGAACCAAAAATTTCACAATTCACATGGAAATGCAAAAGACCCCGAATAGCCAAAGCAGTCTTGAGAAAGAAGAATGGAGCTGGAGGAATCAACCTTCCTGACTTCAGATTATACTACAAAGCTACAGTCATCAAAACAGTATGGCACTGGCACAAAAACAGAAATATAGACCAATGGAACAAGATAGAAAGCCAAGAAATAAACCCAGGCACCTATGGGGACCTTATTTTTGACAAAGGAGGCAAGAATATACAATGGGGCAAAGACAGCCTCTTCAGTAAATGGTGCTGGGAACACTGGACAACTCCCTGTAAAAGAATGCTACTTGGAAACAGCTACATGTGAAAGAATGAAATTAGAACGCTTCCTAACACCATACACAAAGATAAACTCAAAATGGATTAAAGACCTAAATGTAAGACCAGAAACTATAAAACTCAGAGGAAAACATAGGCAGAACATTCGACAGAAATCAAAGCAACATCCTCTATGACCCACCTGCTAAAGTAATGGAAATAAAAACAAAAGTAAACAAGTGGGACCTGATTAAACTTAAAAGCTTTTGCACAGCAAGGGAAACTATAAGCAAGGTGAACAGACAACCCTCAGAATGGGAGAAAATAATAGCAAATGGAACAGCTGACACAGGATTAATTTCCAAAGTATATAAGCATCACACACAACTCGATACCAGAAAAACAGCCTGATCAAAATGTGGGGAAAAGACATAAACAGACATTTCTCCAAAGAAGACATACAGATGGCTAACAAACACATGAAAAGATGCTCAACATCGCTCATTATTAGAGATGCTTCATCACTTATATTAGAGAAATGCAAATCAAAACTACAATGAGATATCACCTCACACCAGTCAGAATGGCCATCATCAAAAAGTCTATAAACAATAAATGCTGGAGAGGGTGTGGAGAAAAAGGAACACTCTTGCACTGTTGGTGGGAATATAAATAGATACAGCCACCATGGAAAACAGTATGGGGATTCCTTAGAAAACTGGTAATAAAACCATCGTATGACCCAGCAATCCCACTCCTAGACACAGACCCTGAGGAAACCAAAATTGAAAAAGACACATGAATCCCACTGTTGATTGCAGCACCGTTTACAATAGCTGGAACATGGAAGCCACCTAGATGTCCGTCGACAGATGAATGGATAAAGAAGTGGTGGTACATACACACAGTGGAATATTAGTCATAAAAAGGAACACATTTGAATCAGTTCCAATGAGGTGGATGAACCTAGAACCTATATACAGAGTGAAGTATGTCAGAAAGAGAAATATAAGCATTGTATTCTAAGGCATATATACAGAATCTAGAAAAATGGGACTGAAGAATTTATTTACAGGGCAGCAACAGAGAAACAGACATAGAGAACAGGCTTACGGACGTGGGGAGAGGGGAGGAGAGGGTGAGATGTATGGAGAGAGTAACTTGGAAACTTCCATTACCATATGTAAAATAGATAGCCAAGAGGAATTGGCTGTATGGCTCAGGAAACTCAAACTGGGGCTCTGTATCAACCTAGAGGGGTGGGATGGGGAGGGAGATGGGAGTGAGGTGCAAAAGGGAGGGGATATATGTATATCTATGGCTGATTCATGTTGAAGTTTGACAGAAAACAGCAAAATTTTGTAAAGCAATTATCCTTCATTAAAAAAAGTCATTTGGTTGAATTCACATCTCTATTCCAGTTTTTCTACAAGGAGATAAATGGAGTGGGCTTGATCATTCGGTTGAATTTCCACAAATATGTGGCCAGCCTTTTCCATATAGCCTCTGCTTCCTGCAGTAACTTAGAATCTGTGTGCTCAAACCCCTTTATAGCTCTTTTTAAAAACCTTATTTCTTTTTTAAAACAATGTTATTGAGGGACAATTTACATACCATAAAATTTACTCATTTTACGTGCAGTTTACAGAGTTGTCCAACCTTCACCACAATCTAATATGAAAATGTTTACAACTCCCTTGCTATTTCTATTTAAAGGTGAATAAAAAGTTATATTACTGGTCCTGTTGAGCCCGTGACTGGAAAGTTTTAAAAAGAGGAAGCTCTCTATTAGAGTCTGGAAGCTTCCCTGGCTGGTCAGGGAAGGTAGGAAGAGGGCAGCTCAGAACCTGGGAAGCTTCTCATGGGCGACAGTCACAGGTGGAACTCGAGGAAGAGAGAGGACCAGGCTCCCTTGATTCTGCCTGCAGGAGGCCCGGGTGTTGGGCACTCTCAGCACCCCTGGTGGGACCACACCGTCAGTGCTGGGCAGAACCTCCAGGAGGATGCGAAGAGCCCCCAGCAGGTTGACCTCATGAATCCATGGAAAGGAAAAGGCCAGCCCAAGTCTAGATTTCAGAGACGGGTCAGTTCTGTGCCACAGGTCCAGGGCTGTGGGATGTTCTCTAGGTCTTCAGAGGAGAGATGGGCCAGTGGGGAGAACCAGCAGAGACCAGGTTCCCATCCTGGCTTCCCAGTGACCAGCCCTAAGCCTCGGTACCCTCCTCTCAAAATTGGTGAAAATACTTGCTCCTGTCTCTGACATTGTTGTGACGTGAAATGAGAGGTGCACGCAAACAGTCTAGGATGTAATGAGGGCCCAATAAATAGCAGCTTTCTAGTTATTGTTAATAACAAGGCAGCTTCTTTGAGATGCAAACCTTGAACACGCCGTGGAGGCATAGCTGGTTCCTTGGGGGACAGGGGTGGGGTGCATAATGCCGCAGCTTCAAGGCCATGTTCTTCTATTTAACTGTGTTTGTCTGGCTCTGGGCAGGCTGCTTGACTTCTCTGAGCCTCAGTTTCTTTATCTGTAAAGTGGGCCTAAGGATATGCTTATCTTTTCCGGTTGGGGGGAGGATCAGATGAGACAGTGCTTGTAGAACTCGGGCACAGCCTGGCACCTGCCCAGAGTCCTAGTTGGGTTCCTTACTCTTCTCTGTGGATGGAAACCTTGAGTTCCTCAATTCACATCAAAATCAACATCTCAGTGAATGGGCGAACCACTGAAAGATGCTATTAAGGACCTGATGAGACTCCAGATGCAATTCTGAGGAGCCTCTGCTTTGCTTGTTCACACCATGAATGTAAATATTGGGTGTGGTGGGGAGAGGAAGCTGGCGCTTAAATCGGAAAGGACTGAGGATCAGTCGTGCTGATGGCACTCTGGGCATGTGTGTTTGTGTGCAGTAATGCCCCCTGGTGTGTCCCATCATGACTAGATCACCATGGTCACACCAGGCTATAGGAAGGGGTCCATCTGCAATGCAGGAGCCCTGGGCTCAGTCTCTGGGTTGGGAAGATCCCCTGGAAAAGGGAAAGGCTACCCACTCCACTCTTCTGGCCTAGAGAATTCCATGGACTGCATAGTCCATGGGGTCGCAAAGAGTCGGACAAGGCTGAGCAACTTTCACTTCACTCCTTTACCGCTGAGCCAATGGGGAAGCCCCTTGCAGCTCTCTGCTCCAGGGCAGAACTCATCCACCCCTCCCTCCGCTTCCTGTGTGGTTTGCATACAGGCTGAGGTGGGGTCCTCTCAACTCAGCCCGCCAGTGCCGTCGTGCCCACCACTCAGGCCCCTGGCCACATGCCCTGTACCCTTGAGGGGAGAGTGAGAGGACTCAGGGTGGTAAGCTGGCAGGGGATGTCACTGTGCCATTCGCTGGTTTCTGTTTTTCTTTCTTAATACAGATATGGGAGACTTCTCACACATGGGTGGTAGGGAAACTTACAAGCCTAGCATGTAGTTAAAGCATTAACCCAGGGTCCATGTCAGCAGCTGAGTCATTAAATAACTCGTTAAGCCTTGCCTTACTGCAAGAGGGCCACGTGCAGCATTTGGGACCCGCTTTCTAGAAGTGGGATTGATGTAGACTATTTTTACTTGGCAGCCTGTTGACCGGTTGAAACTAGTGACTCCAGGCTCGGGCTGCCTCCTAAGGCTACCCAGCCTGGGGGCATCAAAGGGTGCAGGCATGCCCGAGCGTCAGGGTAGAGATTCAGGAAGCTATTTGTGGACTTCCTAATTGGCATGCTTTGAAAGGCAAACTTCAAACTTCGCAGTCTTCTTGCAGCCACGAATTAGAGTCTCTCTGCTCAGCGAATCACATCTGAGATTTACTAACCCCTTGAGCCCAGCCCCCACCCCCACCTAGCTCCCACTTTTAAATATGAATCAGATGGTTTACTCTGTTCTACTTTCCTCTTCTAAAAGGAAAGCAGACTCCAAAGCTAATTAGGATAGGACTTCTAGGCTGTAACTAAATTCATTCGCAGTCCTGACTGCACTGGGACGCCAGGCTTCCTCCGGCCATCACCTATTGCAAACCTGATTCAAAACAGTGTCGTCTATTCAGGTTTAAGCTACTAGACAGATTAAAAAATAAAAATGAAAAAAAAAAATAAATAAAAATGAACGCTGCTCTTCTCATGCTTGGTGGGGCCACGCAGTGCCGGTGCCTTTGATCCGGGTCAGCACAGAGGCTCCAGAGCAGAGAAAGTCTCTGGAAACACAGTCCTCATTAATTAACAGCTGCAGGCACTTGGAGTGTTCTGTCCAAATGGTGTGAACAGCCTCGCTCCTTTGGCGGCCAAAGCTAGAAAGCAGAAGAATCTCAAATGGAGCTCCTCTTTCCAGCTCAGTGCTAAGTCCCGCCCCCTCTGCAGGGTTTGCAAGCAGCGCAGCTGTGGAGCTGTCACTCACTCATCACGTGACCCAGGAGATCCAGACCCTCTGTGGACCTCCCGCTGCCTGGGTGCTTAGGCACTCAGTCATCTCCAACTCTTTGCGACCCCGTGGACTGTAGCCCACCAGGTTCCTCTGTCCATGGGATTTTCCAGACAAGACTACTAGAGTGGGCTCCAGGGGGTCTTCCTGACCCAGGGATCAAGCTCACATCTCCTGTGTCTCAGTTACCTCTATACTGGGCTGGATCCCATGTCTATATCACAGGGAGATTCTTGGAGACCCGCAAATATTTATCAATTCCTAAATACTGTGTGCTGGCACCTTGCTAGGCTCTAAGGAGGTAAGGAGGAATAAGACAGAGGGTCTTGCCCGCAGAAGTCCATGCCCTAAACTGGTCGTTCTCATTCAAGGTCACTCTTATCCTCCAGGGACATTTGGCAATACCTTGAGATACTTTTGGTTGTCAAACCTGAAAAGTGAAAAATGTGGAAGTATTAGTAACCTCTTTGCAGTCCTGTGGACTGTAGCCCACCAGGCTCCTCTGTCCATGGAATTCTTCAGGCAAGAATACTGGAGTGGGTTGCAATACTGGGGTTGTAAAGCAATTATCCTTCAATTAAAAAAAAGATACATTTTTTTAAAAAGAAAGTAGTAGTATAGGAGTGCTCTTAATCAATAGGATATATTGTAAGTGAGTGGTGGAGTAAAGTTGGGTAGTCATCTATAGAAAGATTTTTTTCTTTCAATAGGAGGAATAAAGAATGGCTTCATGGAGGAGGAGAGAAAAAAAAAAAAAAAAGAATACTGGAGAGGGTAGCCATTCCCTTCTCCAGACCTAGGGATTAAACCTGGGTCTCCCACATTGCAGGCAGATTCTTTACTGGGCCACCAGGGACGCCTGGCTGCCTCTAAATAGGAGGTAGACACGAAAGGGAGTGCTCAGCATTGTCAGATGCTCAGGACAGCCCTCCACAACCAAGAATTACTCACCCAGCCACATCAGTAGTGCCAAGGCTGAGAAACTGTGGTCTGCGTAGACCAGCCCAGGTGCAAAAGCAGAATGCACCAGTGCACCGCGGTGGGAGTGAGGAGAATGAAATCAAATGTCCTGCATCCAGGGGCCTACAATTTGATGGTTATCAGTAGAAGGTTGTCCCCTGTCATCTTTCACGCAGTATATAGGTATTTCTTCAAGGGTTCGTGTTGGCAGCAAACATCCAGAGCAGATTGCTTCACAGATGTACACATGCGTTACTGGGCTTCCCCGGTGGCTCAGCAGTAAAAGAATCTGCCCGCAATGAAGGAAATGCAGCATGAGCCACGGGTTCGAACTCTGGGTTGGCAAGATCCCCTGGAGAAGGAAATGGCTAATACATGTATTAAACACTTACCAAATTGTGCATGTTATATGCAGTTTATTATATGTAAATTATACCTCAATGCCTGCAATGTGGGAGACCTGGGTTCAATCCCTGGGTCAGGAAGATCCCCTGGAGAAGGAAATAGCAACCCACCCTGGTATTCTTGCCTGGAGAATCCCATGGACAGAGGAGCCTGGTGGGCTGCAGTCCACCGGGTTGCAAAGAGTCGGACACGACTGAGCAACTTCACTAAGGCAATTTTAGAAAATAAAATTTTAAAAAATCCAGTTATTAAAAAAAAAAAAAAGGATCTTCCCAGTCAGGTTCCAGGTTCAACCTCCTATAGTCTTCCATACATAAGTTGTATTAACGCAAGTACTGAGTGCTGTGCTACGTCGCTTGAGTCATATCCGACTCTTTGCAAACCCCTGGACTGTAGCCCACCAGACTCCTCTGTCCATGGGATTCTCCAGGCAAGAACACTGGAGCGGGTTGTCATGCCCTCCTCCAGGAGGTCTTCCCGACTCAGGGATCGAACCTGCGCCTCCTGTGTCTCCTGCACTGGCAGGCAGCGTCTTTACCACTAGTGCCACACCTTTCAGTCTTTATGAAAAGAAGAATGCAGCCTTCGAATTTGCTGCACCAAGGAAGCATCCTTGCAGCTGATAGAAATCTGGCTTGTGGGACCCTCTGCACTTCTGACTCTGGTTCCAGTTCCATCAAATTCCAGCCCTGTCAACAGGTCCTCGAGGCCCTAGGAACAGAGGGAACCCAGGATGAAGCCAGGAGGCGGCTTTGAGCAATGAGTATTCTTTTGCTTTTTCCTTTCTTTCTCATCTAAAGGCTCTATCCCTTGACAAAGCTCTCCCAGGCAGAACTATAAATGAGTCACCGAATGACGCCCTGGGGAAACCCTCTCTGTGGGTAGTGCCTGAGGACCCACCCGGGGAACATAAATCCGTTTTCCTGGTTTCTTTCTTGCCTCTCCTCACAAAGATGAAAAAGAAAATGTAAAACAGGTTAGATGATTTCCTGTAATCACTTTTATACTTAAGAAAGCAGAAATATCTAAAGGGGCCAAACTGGCAGGCTAACCAAGTGAGAATACGGGAAGGTCAGAGCATGATGAGGGTTTTCGTCCATTGGGTGGACATCGGGCTCATTCAGAGCTGGCTTCTCCAAGCAAGTCATCCTCCCAAAGAGGCGAGGGGCAAGGGGAGAGAAGAGGAGCCTTGTTTCAGTCTCAGTCTCAACATCAGTGCTCTTGGGGAATCACTCAGCCTCTGAGCTGGCTTCCCAGGTGGCTCAGTGGTAAAGAGTCTGCCTGCCAGTGCAGGAGACACGGGTTCAATCCCTGAGTCAGGAAGCTCCCCTCGAGAAGGAAATGGCAATCCACTCCAGTGTTTTTGCCTAGGAAATCCCATGGACAGAGGAGCCTGGTGGGGTATAGTCCTTGAAATGAAAGTGAAAGTCACGCAGTCGTGTCCGACTCTTTGCGACCCCATGGACTATACAGTCCATGGAATTCTCCAGGCCAGAATACTGGAGTGGGTAGCCTTTCCCTTCTCCAGGGGATCTTCCCAACCCAGAGATTGAACCCAGGTCTCCTGCGTTACATGCAGATTCTTTACCAGCTGAGCTACCAGGGAAGCCTCTTGGGGTCACAAAAGAGTCAGACACAACTGAACAACTAAACAGCAATAACAACAGCCTCTGAGTATCATGAGCATCCATGCCCTGGTCAGCGCAACAGGCCGTGATGGTAGCTCAAACCCTTGTTTGGAGGATCAAGGCGTTTGGGTATGTAAGTGGGCTTTGAAAGTTAAACAGCCTTCCATGGTTAGTGTTAAATGCCAGGAGTCTGATGATAGCATTGTGGTCTTGTCTTCATCTTTTGAAGATAGATCTTGAAATAATTACAGACAAAATGAGGTCTGGGGTTTGCTCTAAATTAACACAGAGGCAGGAGATATAGGTGGAATATACATAGAAAATGGACCATGAGTTGATGAAGGTTGGGACTAGTAATGGGTAATCTGAACCTTCATTATTCTAGTCTGGACTCTCTACTTTTAAAATTTGAAATTTTCCATTCTTTCAAATTATCTAGAAAAAACTTTTTTTAATGTTAATTTTGGCCACACCCCATGGCATTTGGAACTTCCCCAACCAGGAATCAAGCCGTACCCAATGTGTTGGGAGCGTGGAGGCTTAACCACTGGACCACCAAGGAAATGCTAGAAAATATTTTAGAAAGACTCTTGGAGGTTGATCACACAACAGTGGAGATACTTAATCCTTCTAAACTGTAGACTTCAAAGTGGGTAAGATGGTCAATTTTATGTGAATTTTACCACCATTATAAGTATAGATGGATATCTTTTAAAGTTAGTTTTTCAGATTGGTATGTTTGGGGCTGAGGGTGCACACAGAGATGCTGAGGATCAGAGAGAAGAAAGCTAGTCGGGATGAAGAGGGTGCTGCAACCCTAACCTGGGATCCTAGGACCAGATGGAAGGAAGGCTTCTCCCAGGTGGGGGTGTGCGGGTAGGAGATGAGCTTTGGTAGTGCCGTCGTGGGTGGCTGGCATGAGCTGGGCCTTGAGGAGTGGGGGCTTACTAATAGGAGGGAAGAGGGAGGCACCGCGGAGCCCTCACACTCCTGCCCTGGGAGTGGAGGAGGCAGGCGGCATGGCTCCCTGCTTGGGGAGGCTCACGCTCTGCAGGGGAAGCAGTCCAGAGAACACCAAGTCCTCCCGTTTGGCCACGATGCAGTGCAGATGGAAGGCGTTCAGAGGACAGTGTGGGCTCTCTGCATGCCCGGCTGAGTAATTGTACTCTGGAATGGATGAAGTCAGAGCTATCATCACTTCCTTTCTAGCCTTTTAAACAATACACATCAGAGACGGACTCCTTTGAAGCTAAGCGTCACCTGTCTGGGAATCATTTTCCTCCAGCATTCTGGTCCACAGAGTGATGGGTGGCCCAGAGTGCTCTTCCCAGTGGCTGACTCTAACCCACC
Organism: Oryx dammah; assembly: GCF_014754425.2. Lineage (NCBI taxonomy): Eukaryota > Metazoa > Chordata > Mammalia > Artiodactyla > Bovidae > Oryx > Oryx dammah. The sequence goes on from NW_024070200.1 coordinate 53,984,531, forward strand.
AGTGGAGGTGCGCGTGAAGGATGCTGAGACAGGGAAGAGGGCCTTGGGCGGGCTGTCGCCTCTTTTCCGGTCCCAATTCTTCAACACCTGGGGATAGGTCACTTCACCTCTGGGGCTCTCCACCTGTGAAATGAGCAAGGTCGTCGTCTCTGACGATGCTGGTGGTCTGCTCTGTGGCAGAGTTTATGTAGACAGGCCATCAGGGTGGTCCCTGCGGGCAGGTCACACAGCACATGTTTTTGTCATGATTTGGGGGCCTGGGGGTGATGTGCGCTTCTTCCTTTTGCTGAGTAACTTGTACCAGACCCTAAGTGGGTCCCTGAAAGTGGGGGCCTGTCTTTCTTCCCCCTGTCACTGAGAGTGCGATTAACAGCGCCAGTCAATTCCTCCTTATGAGATGCACTGCTGCGTGAGATGCCTGGGTAGCAAAGACAGTGCTCGAACTTTGCTCTTTCCCTCAGGGATTCCAGTAACTTCTGTTAGTTAATAGGTTTCAGAGGATTCTGGATGTACCAAGAGGAGGCTTTGGGAAAGAAATGAGAAGTTCAACAAGCAGAGCCCCCCTGCTTCAGCCCTCACCACCATTCAGCACACATGCACGCACACACAACTTTTTAAAAATATTTACTTATATTTATTTATGTGGCTGTGCGGGGTGTCAGTTGTAGCACGTAGTGTCTTTAGCTGCAGCACATGGGGTATAGTGCCCCAACCAGGGATCGAACCCTGGAACCTTCATTGGGAGTGCAGTCTTGGGCACTGGACCGCCAGAGAAGTCCCCGAACACACATGCAGGCTATTCTTTCTTCAAAGAAAATTATCTTCATTTCCTGGAGCCATCACAACAGATTACCATAAACGGTGGCTTGGAAAAAGCAGAAATGTCTCTTCTCCTGGTTCTGGAGACCAGAAGTCTGAAATCAAGGTGTCACGGTGCCGCACTCCCTCCAGAAGCCCCGAAAGAGCATCTTTCCTTGTTTCTTCCAGCCTCTGGTCCCCCTGGGCATCCCGTGGTTTGTGACTGTATCTCTCCAGTCTCTGGCTTCACATGGCCTTCTCTTCTCCATCTTGTGGTGTTATAAGGACACTTGGATTTAAGGCCCACCGGGGGACCCAGGATAATCACTTCTTTTTTAAAATTTTTATTTATTTATATTTTTGTTGGCTGCACTGGGTCTTCGTTGCTGTGCCCAGGCTTTCTCTGGTTGCGCTGAACGGGGGCTACCCTATAGTCGCCATGCCCAGGCTTCCCGTTGTGGTGGTTCTGAGCTTTCTCTAGCTGCGCTGAGTGGGTGCTGAACTGAAATTGCAGTGCTCAGGGCTGCTTGTAACAGTGGCTTCTCTTGTTCTGGAGCACAGGCTCTAGGCACACAGGCTCAGTAGTGGTGGTACATGGGCTAAGTTGCTCCGTGGCATGTGGCATCTTCCCAGACCGGGGTCTGAACCCACGTCCCCTGCATTGGCAGGCACATTCGTATCCACTGTACTACCAGGGAAGTCCCTAATTACTTCTTGAGATCCTTAATTAATTACATCTGCAAAGACCCCTTTTCCAAATTGTGTTCACCAGGTCTGGAATGTGGACATACCTTTCAGTAGGGGCGAGGGGGGCATCATTCAGCCCACCGTGAAACCTTGCATAGAGATCCACTTGGCACACTGGAAGAGGAGTGGACATCACAACTGTAATCTGTGCCCTGCCCTCCACCTGGCAGCACCTGGCACCAAGGAGCAAGGCTGGAAACCAGAAGTGTAGTAGAGAGAGCGCTGTGGCGCTGTGGGGGGTTTCAGAGCCAAACCCTAGGCTGGGAAATGAGCCGTGGGCTTGGCTGAGACGACTTGGCCTGACAGTTCTTGCCTGGCCCCTTGACACCCTGCCCCATGGAAACGGACGTCAGGGGGTACGGACACGCACCCGACTGCACAGCGCGGTGGTCAGGAACCAGCGGACCAGGCGGCTAATGGCTTAGAGGCAGTCAAGCTTCTCGAGTTGTAGTGATTCAGGTTTTCGCCCGCTCCCTGACTTGAGGGTACACCTCAAGCTTATTCTCTTCTAAGTGCTAAATGACAGTCCATGTTAAAGAGTCATGGTTTTCCTCCACCCCGCACCACCCCTGTCTGCTTGCTCCATAAGTTGGAGGTGGGCAGAGAGGAGATGGGCTGCAGCCTGGCTGCTGCAGAGCAGGGCTACTGAACCACCACACCAGGAAACTTCAGGCTGCGTCATTCTTTGCCGTGAGGGCCGTCCTGTGCATCGCAGACTGTTCAACAGCATTCCTGGCCTCTGCCCCACAAGACTCCCGGCACCTGCTCTGACGGCCGCAGAGCCTGTGCCAACTCTGGGTCCCAGCATGGTGCCTCCTCCCTGTCTCGCGCGGCGAGCAAGCACTTATGTCCGGTCTGTGCTTGCCTCGCCGTGTCCTGTATTGATGACATCCCCCAATCCAATCAGCCTCCCCACCCTATCGAGAAACCACAGAGGAAATGAAGCTGGTGGGGCGCACTTGTTCTCGGGCGCTCTGCAGACTTCTGACGGCGATAAGCTGTCTTCGCTGAGAACATGTGAACCCAGCGCTGAGTACCCCACCCTCAAATTCCACCAGGCTTCCAAATCACCAGACCGTCATTTCAACAAGCAGCCAGGCCCCCTTAGTGATGAATCGGGGTGAAATTGGCCTGTCACTCACACCTCAAGCATCTTCCACTGTTCTCCAAGCAGAACCGTGTCCTCGGGACACTGCTGGCGGTGAGGCTGGAAACGGAAGAGTGCAGCCGCTGGGTCCCCCCGCTGTCACCTTTGCTCCTGTCTGTCTTGCCCCTGATGGGACCTCGGAATGCCCAGCCGTTCCTCTCAAGGGAGAGATTTCTCTACCTTCCTTTAAGCGTGCATTGATTTTTATTTTGGCTGTGCTGGGTCTTTGCTGCTGGGCTCGGGCTTTCTCTAGTCGTGTTGAGCGGGAGCTACCCTTCGTTGCAGTGTGCGCACTTCTCCTGTTGTGCAACACGGGCTCTAGGGTCGCAGGCTGCAGTAGCGGTGGCTCATGGGCCCTGGAGCACACTGGCCTTCTCTAGCTGCAGCTCGTGGGTCAGCAGTTGCCACGTACAGGCTCTAGGGAGTGGACTCAGCAGTAGCTTAGTTGCCCTGCAGCATATGGGATCCTCCCGGACCAGGGATTGAACTCGTGGGAAATCTGAGAGATCTCTCTTCTGCGGCACCTTTCAGAGCCGCAGTGCAATCCAGTCCCCTGGCTGCAGGACTCAGTTCTGATGGTGGGATTTCTGCCCAGCTCCTGTCCCCGCCTTGTGCCCATGAATACCCACTGGGCTTCTGAGCGTTTCCTCAAGTGGAGGCCCTCCTACTCATATTCTGTGGGCCCGAATCCACTGATAACCTGATGAGCAGCACCCAGGGGCCTCCGCCAGCCCATCCCGGCTCACCTCTGACCCTGTGCTTGCACTGGGTCCACACTCGCCAGCCTTCTTAGGCACCAGGCTTACTCCTAATGCGTGTACCTCTCCCACCCACTCTGAGCCCGGCCAGTCCCACTTGTCAGTGGACACTCAGTCCCCACCTGCCTCAGTGACCCCAGCCTGCTCTCAGAGGCCAGTCCACCCAGCACTGTGTGGACTTGTACAGCCTGGCACCCCGACCCTGCCCATGGCACTGGCCATCCCAGATTTGGACTTTGTGTTGTAACGTAGGGAACTCTGACTTCATCGTCTCAAGCAAGGGAAAAGTGTGATTCAACAAGCTTTAGGAAGATGAATCGAGTGAAGCACGGACTGTGTGGGTTGGGGAATTCAGGGCGCTGTGGTTGCGGGGTGTAACCCGTTATGCAGAGGCCTCTCTCCCCCTGCCCTGGTATTTTGGACCCAGTCGTGTTCCTGATGACACACCATGAGGACCTTCGCTGATGGCCGCAGGGCTCATGGCTGATAGCCATGTCGTTTGCCCCAGTGTGTCTTCCTACAGACAGGGAGGGTACCCTCACAGGAGCAGGTAGGCAACTGTCCTGCCTTGCACGGCACAGGCACCTCCCCTCTCCTCCAATCCGTCCAGGGTTTGAGCAGGTGTCTGACTCCCTCTGGTGATGAGAAGATGCTTGGGCATCCCCCATTTCCCCTGATGGTGGAAAGCGTGCTTGCTGAGTAGAGGACCGGTAAACTAAGGGTCCCCAGAGAGCCCCCAGGCTGAGTAAACGTGTATCTCGGATATACATGTGACACATATAATCAGTATATATATTGAGTGTATGACACATACACTCAGCCCGGGAGGCCCTCTGGGGTCCAGGCTCTCCCTCTGGCCCCCCAAGCACACACCAGTTCCTTTAGAATAACTAGAAGGATTTTAATGACCTGTGACCCTTTCTACCGCCCTTTCCTCCTACCCAGTGGTGGGTGGGAGGAAGTGCAGGATTTGGGAGCCCACAGAACCCCAGCTCCTCTCTGCTTGTGTGGCCGCAGGCTGGTGACCCAGCTTCTCTGGGCCTTGGTTTCTTCCTTTGTAAACTGGAGGTGACAAGAAGCAGGTCTCAGAGTTATCATGAGGGTTTGTTCATTTACCAGGTCTAGAGCACCCAACATCCAAGAGGTGCTTAATGAAGAATTACCTCATTATTGTAACCAGCAGTGGTGTCTGTGTGGCTGCATAAAAATGGAGTGAGCTTCCCATTCCTGAGCAGTAAAGATCAATGAGCACACCACTTCCTGTGGACAGTGGAGCACTTTGGTGAATGAGATGGGACACCCAAGAGGTGCTTAATGAAGCATTATCTCATTATTGTAACCAGCAGCGGTGTCTGTGTGGCTGCATAAAAATGGAGTGAGCTTCCTGTTCCCGAGCAGTGAAGACCAATGAGGACCCCTCCTGCGGACAGCGAAGCACTTTGGCGAATGAGATGGGAAATGCTTACTGAGGTCTGAGAGCTGACCTGCAGGAGCACCCTCCCCTCCCCGCTCTACAGGGCTGGGCCCGACCTCCGACTGCAGGCCCTGCTGCCTCCCTGGGGCCTGGGCCCGTCCCTGTGATTCTCCAAGCCTCAGTGACCTCACAGCAGTGTCCTCTCCCTCTAGGAGCCACTCCAAGGCCGCTGAGAAGGTTCACTGAGGTTCCAGAGTCCTTTGAAGATACAGGCTGTGCCTGTTGGGTTACAAAAGATAGGAGCTCTCCATCAAGTCTCTTCTCTTCAAGAAGCAGCTGGCGGAGGCCAGGGGAGGCTGCTCGGGGTCAAGTCCAGCAAGTCCACTGGGTGGTGACCCACTTCTGATGCTGGGGTCCAAGATGCAGACCCCGCGGGAGGGAGGCTGACCTGCATCGCATGCGTGCGTGCTCAGTTGCTCACTCATGTGTCTGACTCTTGCGACCCCATGGACCATCGCCCACCAGGCTCCTCTGTCCATGGATATCTCTAAGAATACTGGAGTGCGTTGCCATGCCCTCCTCCAAGGGAGCTTTCTGACCCAGGGACTGCACCCACGTCTCTTAAATCCCCTGCATTGACAGGCAGTTTCTTTACCACTGGCGCCACCTGGGAAGCCCCACATGCGTGCTCAACCAGAGACCCCTTGCCTTCAGTGGAGTTTAATTCATCCTATCCTCATCCCTCCCCCTCGGCCCTCTCTGGATCGCCACTGGCCTCCCTGATCCTCCTCCCTCTGCAGCGGGATGTCTGGGCTCCAGGCTCACCCTCCTGACACCCAGCTCTAGAGGACACACCTGGGCCCAGGAGCTGCCCGCATTCCCACCGGCTGACCTCGGGGAGGCTGTGTCCGCCTCTCATCCTGGCCTCACCCCCTCTCTACCTGTGCCCACGCTCTTTCCCAGACCACCCTCTCCCCTCCTTCCCTAGTTTTCTTAAAACCTTTGTCTTTGTTCTTTTCTTAAAACTATTTATTTATTTGGCTGCTTTGGGTCTTAGCTGCAGCGGGTGGGATGTTTCATTGTAGTGCGTGGGGTCTCTGGTTGTGGGGTGCAGGGCCCCTGGTTGTGGGGTGCAGGGTCTCTAGTTGTGGGGCACAGGCTCAGTTGCTCCGAGGCGTCTGGGATCTTAGTTCCCCCACCAGGGATCGAACCCACACCTCCTGCACTGCAAGGTGGATTCTTAACCACTGGACCACCAGGGAAGTCCCCGCTCTGTCTCTGTGGTTATTTCCTCTTCCCACTTGCCATCCGTGAATCATCGGCAAGTCACTTTGTCTCTCCGTCCCTCTGTCTCCTGGTGTGACAATATCTGGGAGTGTCCCTGCTGGTAAGGCCATGGTGAGGATTAAACCCCTGGGAAGGCAGGTGCCCTGCCCTCAGCTGGCCATGTGTCTGTGCCATCCCCACCCCATCATCATCACTTGTCATAACTTGACTTTGATGCTCAGCAATGCTTATCTGATTTTCTGCGGTTCTATCACATGGAAGCTCACGCCCTGCATTAGAACCGCTGGTCTTGGGTGCAACACTCAGCAAACACCCTGGGTTAGCCAGAAAGTTCATTCGGGTTTTTCTGAATGATGATACAGAAAAACAGAAGCGAACTTTTTGGCCATCCCCATACTTCCATGGACACAGGGCGGGTTTCAGACATGATAAATAAGATGAGGGTCCCACACAGGCAGGAGGAAAGAGCCCCCTGCAGGCCTTACCTGTGCTTCCAGCCCTACCGATGGGCTGAGCTCTGAGTAAAGAATCGCCTGCAATAACAGAGACCCAGGTTCAGGGGGTGACACCCACTGAGGGCTGCTTGTCAATTCCCTCCTGAAGCCTGGGCGTCCTTGGATGGTTTTGTTCGTGTTTTGGGGCTGCACTTCTGCGTCTGGATGGTACTCTGCGCTTCCTAGGACCTTCTCACGAACTGTCACGTGGGACCCTCACACCCGTCTCGGGAGGTGTGTTGTTGACAAGGCCTGCTTTAACAGACCGGCTGACTGACATGATAGGCACCGTGCAGTGTAGCTGCACAGAGGAACAAGCTCTCCCACCGTTCTGGAGGATGGAAGCCCAAGATCAGGGTGTCCTCCAGGCTGGTTTCTCCTGAGGTCTCTCTCCTCGGCTTGCAGACGGGGCCTTCCCCCAGGGTATCATGTGCATTTTCTCTACGTGTGCCCCCTGGCGTCTCTTCCTCTTCTTCTAAGGAAACCAGTCGTGGTGAATCAGGATCCATCCTAAAGAGAGTGAAAGTGTTAGTCTCTGAGTCGTGTCCAACTCTTTGCAATCGCGTGGACTACAGCCTGCCAGGCTCTTCTATCCATGGGATTCTCCAGGAAGGAATACTGGAGTGGGTTGCCTTGTCCTTCTCTGGGGGGGTCTTCCTGACCCAGGGGTCAAACCGGGTGTTCTTCATTGGCAGGCAGATTCTTTACCACTGAGCCCCCTTGGAAGCCCTCCTTAAAGGCCCTGTCTGTAAATACAGCGCCATTCTGAAGAACCTGGGGGTTGGGACATCAACAAATGAATTGAAGGATGGGGGCAGGAGCACAATTCAGCCCATAGCAGAAGGTAGGCAACGCAGATTGCTGCCCGTTTTACAGCTGGAGATGCCAAGGCTGAGAGAGGGTGAGTGCCTGGAGCCCTTCCTCCTGCTGGTGTCAGGAAGCCCAGGCTGAGGCTGGGAGGGCAGACGCTACTGGGCTCCTCCACGCTCCACTGCCCCTGCTGGCCTCCAGCAGCAGGGACGACAGGAAGCTGTGAACCCAGCCACCCTGTGAGCTCAGACCATCTCTAGACAGACCTTCTGGGAAGACCCTAGTCAGCTCGCAAACAGGATGTGGGCCTTTCAGGAAGATGCTCCCTGCTGTGGATTCGAGTGGGTTTCCTGCCCGTGTGGCTTGTGGCTTCCTAGCTGTCACCCTGCTCATCACGTCTTCTCATCTCACCAGCAAGTGTGGTCTCAGCTCTCAGGGCCCCAGGGGTTTTCCAGGGGTTTTCGTGGAACATGGGGGAGGACCGGGGTGCCCTCCCTTCCCCTGCAGAAAGTTGACCAGCCCCAGCAGTGCCTCTTGGTACCTGCCGTGTACAGAGAAGGCTATGGGAAATTTGATGGTTGCTCCGTTGGTGACACAGGCTTCCCAGGTGGCTCACACGGTAAAGAAGCTGCCTGACAACGCAGGAGATGTAAGAGACGCGGGTTCGATCCCTGGGTCGGGAAGATCCCCTGGAAGAGGGCATGACAACCCACTCCAGTGTTCTCTCCAGGAGAATCCCACGGACAGAGGAGCCTGGAGGGTTACAGTCCGTGATGTCACAGAGTCAGACAGGACTGAGCATGTCCATCTCTGATATATCAGCCCCCGGGGCACCGACTGGGGGACCCCTGTGCTGTAGTCGGGTGCACAGTTGTGGCGACATGCAAGACCGCTCAGGCTGGCTGCGCAAGAGGGACTTGGGTTCCGCCTCCAAGCTCCAGGCTACGCTCGGCTCCCAGCCGCCCCTCCATCTTGCAGGCCTGACATCGATGATGTTGACATCTTTCCCTTCTGCCACGTGTCCACATGTGTTTTGGGGTCCCAGCTGGTTCCTTGCACAAGGTCATCAGAAGCAGAGCCCAAAGCTTCTCAACTTGGCTGCACAAAGAATCACTTGGAGAGCTTGGAAAAAAGCCCACTGTCTAGGCTGCACCCCAGACCAGCTCCATCAGATCTTGCAGGGAGTGGGCAGGACTGAGGCATTAGTTTTTTTTTTTTAAGTTTCCCAGGTGACTCCAATACATGCCTGACTTTGAGACCCAGGGACCTAGCCGGCCTTGGAGGCAACAGGTATGATCCTGTGGGTGGGGAGGGGCATGTAAGTTCTGGCATGTGCCATGAAGCCTTAGCAGCTTGGTGTCTGGTTTATAAACTTTGCCATGAGGATAATTCTATGACACAAATTGCATTTGGCGTCTAGCCCCTAATCTATGTTTAGGGGATGGTCACCCCCCCTTTCCTGCCCTTCTACCTCCCCCTCAGAAATAAGCAAGGTTGGTTACGTCACACTGTCAGGCTGCTGGCAGCAGGCCCCAGATAAATAGGTATCGAATGTTTTGCAGGCTTCCTGTTCATGCATTCATGTTTTATTCATGCACATATGAAGCCGAATGTTCCCTTCTTAGGGGGGAAATTGCAGCCTGCAGGTTTCAAGACGGAAGAATACATTAGTATAAACTGAGGGCACGGAGGCAAGTGAGAGACAGAGGAGCCGTGCTCTGATGAGGGTTTTGTGGGCAGGTAGGCACAGAGGGCAAGGATGATCTAGTCAGTGTACGCAGTCAGGACTCTTTCTTCTGGGCTGGTGCTGCCCTCTTGTGGGCAAGAGTCACAGTCCACCCCAGCCGTTCTGTGAGGCAGATACTCTTTTTTTTTTTTTTTCTAACTTTTTATTTTGTATTGGAGTATAGCTGGCTCATACCTACAAAGAATCTGCCTGCAATGCAGGAGACCCGGGTTCAATCCCTGGGTCTGGAAAATCCCCTGGAGAAGGGCATGGAAACCTCCAGTATTCTTGCCTGGAGAATTGCCACGGACAAAGGAGCCTGGCAGGCTACAGTCCATGGGGTCACAGAGTCGAAGCGACTGACACACAGACACACAGACACACACAGGCAATGAACAAGGCTGTGACAGTTTCAGGTGAATAGTGAAGGGAGGCAGCAACACGTACACGTGTGTCCATTCTCTGCCCAGTTCCCCTCCCATCCATGCCGCCACATAACGTTGAGTAGAGTTTCTTGTGCACAGAATGTCGTTGTTGGTTATCCATTTTAGATATAGACAGATATTCTTAATCTAGACTCAGCATTGGCAAATGAGTCATTTGGAAATCAAGAAGTGTAATCAGGGTCCCAGCCTAGGGGCTGGCTGATTCCAGAGACTTCACTGCTGTACCATGATGTCCTGTCTGTCCTTTCTCTAAGAACCTAAGTGGTCCTGGAGGCCCGTGTTCAAATCCACCTCCAGCAAGTACTAGCTGTGTGGCCTTGGGGCAACTGATTAACCTCTCTGAGCTTCTGTTGTCTCATCTCCAAAAAGAGTTTCACAATATGTCCCTTACCAAATGGCCATGAGAATTTTTGTTTGACCTCAAGTACACAGAAGGGAAAAGACTCAGTGATTGTCTCAGGATGCTCAGTCTAGTCACTCAGTCGTGTTCGACTCTTTGCGACCCCACGGACTGCAGCACACCAGGCTTCCCTGTCCATCACCACCTCCCAGAGCTTGCTCAAATTCCTGTCCGTCAAGGCGGTGATGCCATCCAACCATCTCATCCTCTGCAGTCCCCTTCTCCTCCTGCCTTCAATCTTTCAAGCATCAGGGTCTTTTTCAATGAGTCAGTTCTTTACATCAGGTGGCCAAAGTATTGGAGTTTCAGCTTCAGCATCAGTCCTTCCAATGAATATTCAGGACTGATTTCCTTCCCTTTCTTCCTCAGGATGATAGGATATTAGTAAATCATTCCCTTTTCTGAATGTATTACTTTTTTTTTTTTAGTAAAGTACAGTTGGTTTATAATATTGTGTTACTTTCAAGTGTATAGCATAGTGATTTTCTTTTCAGATTATATTCCATTATAGGTTATTACTAGCATAGTGATTTTCTTTTCAGATTATATTCCATTATAGGTTATTACAAGATACTGGGTGTAATTTCCTGAGCTATACAGTAAATCTCTGTTGCTTATCTATTTTATGTACACTAATAATGAAATGGAGCTTCCCTGGTGGCTCAGTGGTAAAGAATTCACCTGCCAGTGCCAGAGACGTGGGTTCCATCCCTGGATTGGGAAGATCCCCTGGAGAAGGAAATGGCAACCCACTCCAGTATTCTTGCCTGGGAAATCCCATGGACAGAGGGGCCTGGTGGGCTACAGTCCATGGGGTTGCAGACAGTAATATACAACTAAGCAACTGAGCACACACAATAGTGAAATATCCGAATGCAGTACTTTCAGAATCAGACAAAAACAAAGGATTCATTAGGCCACTCTCCTTTGAAAAGAGGTCAAAGCACTTACCACTGTGTACCAGCCCAGTGAGACAACGTTGGAGAGACGGTTGTCTTTTCTCAAATCAGGTACATATCAAGCAAATTTCAGGATCCCTCCAGGGAAAACCGTAGTTCCCCTGAAGGGGTCTTTCTCCTTGTCAAGCACAGAAACCTGAGCTCCCCCCTCACTGCCCCCCCACCCCCACCCTGCTGCTGCTGCTGCTAAGTCGCTTCAGTCATGTCCAACTCTGTGCAATCCCGTAGATGGCAGCCTACCAGGCTCCTCCGTCCCTGGGACACTCCAGGCAAGAACACTGGAGTGGGTTGTCATTTCCTTCTCCAATGCATAAAAGTGAAAGTGAAGTCGCTCAGTCGTGTCCGACTCTCTGCAACCCCACGGACTGCAGCCCACCAGGCTCCTCTGTCCATGCTCAGTGCTGTCTCAGTCTTTGCTAAGAAGAGAGGACCAGTGTCCTAGGGTGCCTTCCCTCCTCACAGCCAGGGAGGGATCGGGAGCCAGGCCTTGGGCGCCAGGCATCGTGGCTCCGAATCATATTAGCTTCTTCCTTCACTCTTGCCATGAAGCCAACCGAGAAATACCTGGCCCCTGAAATTCCCTTTTACCAGCACCTTAAGTTCTATTGCAATAGAGAATTCTCTTCCTTAAAAGTATATTCTTGGGACTTCCCTGGTGATCAGTTGGTTTTAAATCCATCTTCCAGTGCAGGGGACGTGGGTTCAATCCCTAGTCAGGAAACTAAGATCCCACATGCTGCAGGGCAGCTAAGCTCACGTGCCTCAGCCACTGAGCCTGAGTGCCACAGCTAAAGCAGCCTGCACACCACAGCAAAGACCCAGCTTAGTTAAAAAAATGTTTCTAAAACATTTTCTTTAGAAAATCTTATCATTTGTTTCCAGGCTTTGTTGTATATTCTTTTGTGTGCTTAGTCACTCTGTTGCATCCGACTTTACGACCCCATGAACTGTTACCCGCCAGGCTCCTCTGTCCACGGAATTCTCCAGGCAAGAATACTGGAGTGGGTTGCCAAGCCATCCTCCAGGGAATCTTCCCAACCCAGAGACCGAACCCAGGTCTCCCATATTGCAGGCATATTTTTTACCATCTGAGCCACCAGGGAAGCCCAAACCCGAATCTACTGAGAGTGGGGTTCAAACCCACATAGGCACTAGCCTATTGGATCTCAAGTTCAATGCCCTAACCACAATCTCGGTTGCTACATATTCTTTTAGAAAGAAGAAAGAGAAGTCACTTAGTTGTGTCCAACTCTTTGTGACCTCATGGACTGGCCCACCAGGATTTTTCAGGCAAGAGTACTGGAGTGGGTTGCCATTTCCTTCTCCAGGGGATCTTCCCGATCCAGGGATCAAACCCAGGTCTCCCGCATTGTAGGCAGACGCTTTACTGTCTGAGGCACCAGGTAGAGCACTCTTTAAAAAATTAACCTTTTCTATAGGGACAAACTAGAAGGGAATATCTAAATGAATGGGAGTTTCTCTCTGGGTGGTGAGAGATGGCAGTTGCACCTTCCTTGCAATAATAATAGCTCAAATCTATTAAACAGTTACTGTATGCCAGGCACTGTGACACGGACTCATGACACGCATTCATCACTTCAACCTTGGAACAGCCTTGCAAGGTAGCAACCATTGTTACCCCACTCTCAGGTGAGGGCCCAGAGAAGGTAATTAACTTTCCCAAGGTCACACAGCTAATGAGCTGGCCCTCTCTGTGTCTGTGGCCTCTCCATCCTGGCTTTATTCTCAGATCATTCTTCAGTGAACGTCTGCATCTTGTACGACGAGGAAAAGAGTTTCTGTTTTCAAGGGAACCTGTCCGGTCCCACCAATGCAAAAACACATGGAGCAACTGAAAGACCCCACGTGCTGCAGCTAAGACCCGGCACAGCCAAGTTAATTAATTAATAATGGAAAGAACACATGGGAGAAATGCAATGCAAATGGAGTAATGCCCAAAGGAAATACGGGAATACTGACATTTCTATATATTATTCTGTGTAGTCCACATCCTTTGAAATAAGCATATCTTACCTAAGTAGCCAAAAAAGTAAAACCTGTAAAGCAGAAAAGGAAGTCCTGCTGCCAGAAGTACCAGCGAGGAGCATAACAGCTACTGTTTTTTGAGAACCATCTATGCTCCAGGAAAGATATTATCTGGAGCCTTTGTCGGGTGCTAATGCATTTGCTTCTTAAAGGCTCCTAAGAAGCTAGGGGTTGTCGTGAGCCCATTTTACAGAGTTGGAAACTGAGGTACGGGGAGCATTTGTGCTGCACTCACAGACACACGGGGCACATTGAAGCCTGATGCTGTCCTTCCTGTCACGCGCTGACTCAGCCTCCAGGCAAGTATGGTCCCTGTCCTGTTCCACCCGTGACCCTCAGAGATATTAATGGATGCATCTGACTACAGAGTGAGTGGATGCGCTGGGAGAAACCCCTGGGCTTCTGGGTTGCCTTTTTTGCTTTTGCTTCCAGCAAGGTACAGAGTTTGTGCCTTCTGCTGCTCGGGGACAGCCTTTGCCCCTGTGTCCCTGTCTTGATGGGCTCTTGGCACAGAAGCCAGTCCCCATGTCACACTCCAGCAAAGAAAAGGATGAAACTTAAAGGGGAGAGTCGGCACTTTCTCTTTCACGGGGTACCACGTGTGTGGCTGTCGCTGAGTGACAGGCCTCCTCCACCAGGGGCCAGGAGAGAGCAGGCCTTCAAGTGGGCCTGGCTGCAGAAGACTCGGGGCCCACTGAGCAGGGAAACGGAGTGCCCACAGCGTCTTTCCTTTCCCTGGGGTCTGCTGGCTCTTCTCCACCCAGCACAGCCACAGAGCGTACATGGAAACCAGCCTCCCTGACGTGCTGCATCCGGACCCGGGTCACACTGAGCCCTTACATCTGCCTTCACTCACCCCTCCCCACAGGCGCTGTAAAATACATCTTATTACCATCTGCTGTTTTCAGATTTGAAAACAGAGAGGGCGAGGGCGTTGCCCAGGGCTGCCCACAGTCGCCTGGCGGTGCCAGGATTCACACCCAGCCTGGCTCTAGAATCCACACCCACTTCCGGAACCAGGGGGTTTCTGTCCGCGTCCTCGTTGTGGTGTGAGGTGTGAGTAGCCGGTGGCTACCTGTGAGCGGCAGGGTTTGGGGTTGGGTATGGTTTTCCCTCTTTACCTTTGTTAGCTCTGCTGGAGCTAGCTGGATACCGGGGCTGCAGAGGGCACAGGGGTCAGCCGTTCCCTGGAAGCCAGGGTTCTGGAGCAAGTTGCCTAACCTCCGTGAGCCTCAGTTCCTTTTCGGATACAGCTGTGGTGAAGGCAGCTGCCTCGTTGCCTTGTTAGAAGGAATCATGAGATAATGATGAGATAATGGATATAAATCGCACAGTCCAGTCCCTGGCATCATATCAATACAATAAGCACTCGATAAAGAGTCAATAGCCATTTTGCTATAGGTATTTATATACACACACACGTGTGTATATATATATGAAATGTAATAATCATATTTTTGTGCAGAGAAAATATTACAACCTAACAAATTGTTGTGAAACAAATATCTACATAGCCTGAAAATAGACCAAATTCAAAGTCAATGCCTAAGAATCCACCCCACCACCCCCACCTCTGCCTCCTCCATCATAACTCCCTCCTTCCCTCCAGGGCAACAGTAACCACCATCCCGACTTCTCTATTATTTATTACCCTGTTTTACCTTTACAGTTTGACTTCCTAGTTGTATATCTCTCCATGGTTTAATTTTGCTGTTTTTAGTTCTGTGTAAGTGGAATCACACCAGTGGGTATTCTTGCCTTTGTTCTTTTGGAATCATATCTTTTAAAATGAATCCGTGTTATTGATGATGTGCTTTCTTTGCTGTATAATAATCCCGTTACATGAAGATGTCACAGCTTGTTTCTCTGTTGTGCTGTTGGTGGCACTGGTTGTTTCTAGTTCGAGGATCTTACAGTGTTGGGATGCACATTCCTGGATGTGTCTCCTAGTGCATATCAGACTTTTCTGTAGGGTGTCCGCCTAGGAATTAGGTTTGTGGATCATTGGGTGAGTTCCTTTTTAATTTTATAGACACTGCCAAAGTTTTGCCAGAATGGTTGTCTAATTTACACTCCTACCAGCAGTGTGCAAGAGTCCAGGTCGCCTACATCCTTGCCAACACTGGGTGTTGTCAGGCTTTTCAGTCAGCTGAAAATCTAGTGACATTTCACTGGTCTTATAATTTACACATCCCTGAATTCCAATGAAGCTGAGCATCTTGCCATGTTCCATTGCTCTGTGAAGCATCTATTAAGGTTCATGCCCCCTTTTCCGCTGCTTTGTCTTTTTCTTTCCTAATTTTTAAAAATGATTGTGTTTATTTGGCTGCACTGGGTCTTCTCTGCTCTGCGGGCTTTCCTCTAGCTGCCTGAGCCAGGGCTACTCTAGTTGTGGCGCATGGACCCCTCACTGCAGGAACTTCTCTTGTTGCAGAGTACAGGCTCTAGAAGGTTCAGGCTTCAGCAGTTGTAGCTCCCAGGCTCTGGAGCACAGGTCAGCAGTTGTGAGGTTGCCCCTTGACATGCGGGGTCTTCCCAGACCAGGGATCAAACCCGTGTCTTCTGCATTGACAGGTGGATTCTTTACGGCTGAGCCACCAGGGAGGCCCTACAACTGGTTAGTCCTCTTCTCATTGATTTATAAAAGCTTTTAAATATGGTCTTGATGTGAGCTGTCTGATCCTCGAATACATGTTTTTAAGGATGTATGTTACATGTATATTTTCCCACATCTTAGATTTCTTAATGTGCTCTTTTGATGAATCTAAGGAAAGACCTTCTTAATTTTAATATAGACCAATTTGTCACGCTTCTCTTTTGGTGGTTTGTGCTTTGTTTGGTTTAGGAACTCTCTCCCTGCCCCCAACATTGTGGTGGTACTTTTGTCTGTTATCTTCCAGCAACTTTATTGTTTTGGTTTTCTCACAGGTCTCTGATCTGCCTGGAATTGATTCTTACATGCGTTGGGCAGCTGATTTTTTTTCCCCTAGGATTTCAAGCTTACTTAGCACCATTTATGGAAAAACACATCCTTTCCCCCACTGCTTCATGTGCACACTTTACCATAAATTAGGTGTCCGCACAAGGATGGATCCGTTTCTGGGCTTTCTCTTCTGCTTCACTTGCATATTTGCTGTTTCTTGTGCCAGCAGCACTCTCTTCTCATCATTACAGCTTTAAAAGCAGGCCTAATGTCCAGTAGGGCAAGTCTTGCCAACTCTTCTTCTTCTTCTTCTTCTTCTTGCAGAGTATCCAGGCTGGTCTTGGCCCTCATTGTTTCTATGAACAATTTAGAATCAGCATGTCACTTTCTACAGACACACAAAAGATGTTCTTTAGTATTATTATTCATATCAGATATCAGTAATAATAATAAAGTTGATTAATTCTTCCTGGACCAGGAAATTCCAAATACATAGAAGTCTCCATTTGGGTTTGGCAGATTTTTCTGGTTCTGCATGCCTGGCCTGACCTCTAGCTAGAGACTGTCATGTCAGGCCCCTTGGCACACTGCATCTAGAAGGAGGTACCTCCCCAGGGCTGGGAGACACACGCAGAGAACACTGTCCTGGGAAAAGCAGGAGGGATTGAGTCCCAGTCAACACCAGGTCTGAAAAATGACCTGCAAAAATGTCCCGTGGTCACATAATTAGCAAGCAGATTTGTGCAACGTCTTGTTCTTAGAGGTTCACGTGTGTATTAGCAGGTATTAAGCTCTGAGGTTATCCTCACATTTGCTTAACAATTGTATTTGTTTTCCTATCACTGCTGTAAAAAGTTACCACAAATTTAGTGGCTTAAGGTAAGCCATATATGATCTTACATTGTGGGTCAGAAGTCCACTATGGGTCTCACTGAGCTAAAAATGAAGGTGTTGGCAGGACTGCCTTCCTCCTGGAGGATCCGTTCTGGAGGGGAGAGCCCCTTTTCTTTCCTTTCCTGGCTCCCAAGGGCACCCACATTCTTGGGCTCAAGGCCCTGTCTTCCATCTGCAAAGCCAGCAGTGGCTAGTCGAGTCTTTCTCATGACGCCACAGCTCTGGTTCTGTCGTCTCATCTCCTTCTATGACTCTGAGTTGTCTTCTTCCTCCTTCCACGTTTAAAGGTGATTACATTTGCAGAGTCTGGTGGGCAACAGTCCATGGAGTCACAAAGTGTTGGACATGACCTAGCAACTAAATAACAAAAGTGTGATTACAGTGGCCCACAGGGGTAATCAACATAATCTCTTTATTTTAAAGTCAGCTGATTAGTGACCTTAATTCCATCTGTAGCCTTTGTTCTCTTTGGTCAATTATGATAACAGGTTCCAAGGATTAAGACATGGACATCTGCAGTGAGTCTTATTTTGCCCTCTGCATGATGGAAGCCTTAGCCTGCAAGTCCGCTCGCCCCAGCTTGCTAGCACGCATAATGTCAAGCTCTGTGATTTACAGCACACGGCACAGTGGGCAGTCTTTCTATAGCTCCACCCTCTTAGGCCCTGTCCTCTTCCGCACAGACATCATATGGTAGGTCAATTTGTTATGGCCTTTCTTCTTCCCAAATACAAACTCCACAAAAAAAATCAGGGACTTTTTCTGTTTTGTCCACAGCCATATCTCAGCTCCTTGAGCAGTGCCTGGCACCTGTAGGTTCCATTATATATTATTTTTCTCTTTCTTTTTTAGTTTTGAAATCTATGCCAAAACCAATACAGAATTGTAAAGTAAAAATTAAAAATAAATAAATAAATTTTTTTAAAAAATTGTTATTTGGCAAATAAAGAATTTGTTGACTAAGCAAATAAATAATCCTAAAATGAAAAAAAAATAAAAATAAAAAAAAATAAAAAGAAACCAGTTCTTCAAAAAAAAATAAAATAAAAAAATAAAAATAAAATTATGAAAATATGATAACACTTTTACGGGAGACTGGGAAAATACAGAACAAAGTCACATATAGTTCCACTATATATTACAATTATTTTTTAAGTAGATAAATTGAGATTTTTAGTTGGAGTTTCGAATGGTTGGAAGTCTCTCCAATAAGACCGTAAGCTGCTCCAGGGCAAATCCTTGTCCAGTTCATCTCTTCTTCCCCAGTGTCCCAAGCTGGCTGGTTCTAAGTCAGAAAATTGTACAACATGGGCGGCAGGTTTACACCAGAGAGTCCCAAACTTTCTTGGTTCATTGTACCCTTGAAGTGAAGTGAAAGTCACTCAGTTGTGCCCGACTCTTTGTGACCCCAAGGACTGTGCAGTCCATGGAGTTCTCCAGGCCAGGATACTGGAGTGGGCAGCCACTTCCTTCTACATTGTACCCTAGTCTTTCATTTTTCACAGAGCCCTGCGTCTGCAAGATATACCCAGTCTTTGTGGCTTATCAAGCTGTTCGCTTCAAAAGACTTAATGTAATACATGTCTGGAAAAATAAGACACATTACTTGAAAGAAAAAATATTCATTTTTTTTAATGTTAAAAAGTATTTATTTACTTGGCTGTGCTGGATCTCAGTTGTGGCATCTGGGATCTCGTTCCCTGACCAGGGATTGAACCCAAGCCCCCTGCATTGGGAGCATGGAGTCCTAGCCACTGAACCACCAGGGAGGTCCCATCTATTTTGTTTTTAAAGTAAGCACGATTACTCACTAATAGGCTGTGTGTCCCTCCTGGGAACTACAAGCTTCTTAAGCCTTGGAATCAGGTGGGACTCTGCCACCCTCATATCCTTTGTTCTGCATTGATTTCCACACCATGTTTGCTGTTTATCACAGCAACTACTCAGTTCACAAA
Organism: Oryx dammah; assembly: GCF_014754425.2. Classification (NCBI taxonomy): domain Eukaryota; kingdom Metazoa; phylum Chordata; class Mammalia; order Artiodactyla; family Bovidae; genus Oryx; species Oryx dammah. The sequence goes on from NW_024070200.1 coordinate 54,003,335, forward strand.
GACAGGATGTAGTTGAATGTAGCTCAATCCAGTGTTGAAACCATCAGCTACCTTGAGCAGGTGGTGGTGAGTAGTTGTACAAGTAGCATCTGACAAATGGCAGATATCACTGGGTTTCCCTTGAAAACTTAAAACGTTTTGCTGCACCCCTGTGAGTTCACAGTCGTATCCTGGGGCACCTTGGCCCACAGTTTGGGAACTGCAGATGTATACTACCCTAATTTACAGAAGGCCTGTGTTCAGAGCAGCTTGCCAGAGTTTGATCACCGGGGGAGTCATCCCATCCCCTCTCCCTTTGTTCAGTCATCATATCCCTGGGAAGCCAGGTTAACATCAGAATGTGCTTGGCGGGTGGGCAGTAAGAGCATGGGGTACACTCTGGACAGCCAGTCTGTCTGGACCCTAGTGAGGCTTGGGATCACGGCTGCCTCCCACTTCCCTCTCTGGGACCTGGCCTGCCCCCAGCTCCAGCCCCTCTTGCCTGCTACTGGCTTTAGGAAATGAGGCATGGGAGGAGAGGGGAGGACTGGGAACCCAGGAGTGGTGGCCTTTGTTATAGAGGAAGAGACACAGGGGACCCCTATTTAACACTTTCATGACTCTTACTAGGTGCCAGACCCTGTTCTCAGAGCTTTACAGATACGAGCTCATTAAGTCCTCCCTGCGGAATAGGCCTGGTATCATTCCCATTTTACAGATGGGGAAAGCTGAGGCACCAGGAAGTGAAACAGATCTTTCCCAGGGCGCCCAGAGCTAGGAAGTGGTGGGGCTGGGATCTGCACCCAGGTGCTCCCCGCTGTCTCCTGAGCTGTCTGAGGAGATGAGAGAAACCCATCTGTGGGGCCCCACTGCACTGCCTCCTGGCTCTTTTGTTGGGAAAGGAGATGCTGAACCTTTCCTTCTGCTGTGAAATGGGCCCAGGAGACTCCCCAGTCGGGGTCACTGAACAGATTACAGGAGATTAAGCTTGTAAAGCAGCAGGCTCAGGGGGCAGCACAGGAGGGGGCCACTCTCCTTTCTCTGATCTCTGCCTCTCAGGCTCCCCTCCCGTGCATACAGCCTGGCAGACAGTAGGGGACAGCAACGCGCCACTGAGTAACCAACACCCCCTCCCCGCCACACATGCACCCCTCACCTCGACCCTGCTACAGCAACCCCAGGACCTGGAGGTCCTCACCATTTAACACAGGGATGCTGGGTGGATTTTAGTGCTGGACCATCTGTCTTTTTAAACAGAACGGCTGTGGGTTTTTTTGGGGGGTGGGGGGGTGGTTGTTAAACAAGAGGAAAATCACAGCCTGGTGGAATGAAATGACAAGAGAACAAGGAAGCACATCCCAAAGTGCCTTTCTGTAAGATCACAGCTGGCCTCACGGGCTCTCAGGGGAACAGCACCCTCTGCAGACCCAGGACTGTGCTCTCTGATGCTGCGTGATCTGAGCTGTTACCCGGAGATGTTTCTGCAGCAGAAGGAGTGCTTCCTGATGCATGAAGCCATCCCCACTACTGGATCATCCCTTGGAGAACATTCTGGAACCTGTTGCTGCTACAGGTTCACTTGGCATATCTCTGAGGAAGAGCTGCGTTTTAAAAAATGTACCCAGAGACCATGGATAGCTGTACGTGTCCGGCTGAGTCCCTTCACTGTTCACCTGCAACTGTCCCAGCATCATTTGTTCATCGGCTGTACCCCAATACGAAGTAAAACGTTTAAAATAAAAAAGATAAATTAAAAATGTCCCCAGAGATTTCAAACAAGGAGGGGGTGCCTGTTGCACAAAAATGCACGTCATACATCTTTTTTTTTTTCTTGTTGTTTTTGAAATGAGATTCTATGACTTCTTTTTTTCATAGTTTATTTATTTTTATTTTTTGACTGTGATTTGTCTTTGTTGCTACACAGACTTTTCTCTAGCGGTGGCAAGTGGGGGCTGGCTAGTCTCTAGCTGCGGCGCACGGGCTTCTCATTGCTATGGCTTCTCTGATGCAGAGCCTGGTCGCTAAGGCAGGCCGGCTTCAGTAGTCGCGGCACATGGGCTCAGTAGCTGCTATTCCCAGGCTCTAGCGCGCATGCTCAGTAGCTGTGGCTCCCAGGCTCTAGAGCGCAATAGTTGTGGCGCATGGGCTTAGTTGCTCCGCGACACGCGGGATCTTCCAGAAGCAGGGATCGAACCCGTGTCTCCTGCATTGGCAGATGGATTCTTTACCCCTGAGCCCCCAGGGAAGCCATGCTCTCAGGTTTCTTTGGGAGAGAGTTCTGTCCTGTTAAAATGGAGAGCCACAGTCCAGCATTTCAGAGACCCGAGTCCTGTCCCAGAGGAACCAGATGGAGTGGTCACCTTGGCACGTGGCTCCGCTGCGGTGGCCTCTGCCTGTCGGAGCTACCAGAACAGATGGCTGGCCCGTCTGGGCCCCACAGGGCTCCTGTGGGCCCCTGAGCTTGAGGGATGTCCCCCTTTTGTGTCATAAGTTGCAGGACAGGGCACCCAGGGCCTGGAGTCTCCAGCTTCCCCTGACGCTGGCCAGTCCACACTCTCCGCTGCCTCCACGAGGGGGAGGGGTAATACACTCTCAACACCAGCTCTGAAGCTCATTGGCCGTTTCTTTCCATTGACACTAAACGCTCGGTCCTTTGACCTATTCAAGATTATAATTTTTATTGTTCACTTTGTGGGGGATGGAGCAGTGATTGTTACATTGATTGTGGGGGTATTTAATTTGCATGAAAAGAAGCATGTTATCATGTGAGGAGGGGGCCGGGGGGCGGGACGGGGGTGGGGCGGGGGATTGGTGCTGGAGATCAGAGGAAGTGCCAGGAGCATGGAAGGGGAGTCAGAGGGGTGGTTCTGGGCAAGAGAATCATGTCCCTGTCTTCAAGTCCCTTTCTTTGGGAATGGCCCAAGTAGTCAGTTTACTTCTGACCAGTGGCTCCCCTCTGCCTTCATCTGTGTCCTGCTCAGAAGGACATAACTGGCTTCAGGATTTTGCCCTGAAGCAGCAAGTCCTTCAGTCTCCCGTGGGTGCTGCTCTTACCTGGGACACCCCCTGTCCACACTCTCGACCCTGTATCTTTCTCAGCATCTCTTCCTGCTTCCCTTTCTTCCATCCACCGAGTAGAGCCAAGATCGCTCTTCTCCCTAACTCAGCCCAGCTAAGGACAGTCCTCTTAATTCTAGCCCATCTTTGAAAGATTCCCTACATTCTCAGTTCAGTTCAGTTCAGTTCAGTCGCTCACTCGTGTCCGACTCTTTGCGACACCATGAATCGCAGCACGCCAGGCCTCCCTGTCCAACACCAACTCCCGGAGTTCACTTAGACTCACATCCATTGAGTCAGTGATGCCATCCATCCATCTCATCCTCTGTCGTCCCCTTCTCCTCCTGCCCCCAATCTCTCCCGGCATCAGAGTCTTTTCCAATGAGTCAACTCTTCACATGAGGTGGCCAAAGTACTGGAGTTTCAGCTTCAGCATCATTCCCTCCAAAGAAATCCCAGGGCTGATCTCCTTCAGAATGGACTGGTTGGCTCTCCTTGCAGTCCAAGGGACTCTCAAGAGTCTTCTCCAGCACCACAGTTCAAAAGCATCAATTCTTTGGCGCTCAGCCTTCTTCACAGTCCAACTCTCACATACATACATTACCACTGGAAAAACCGCAGCCTTGACTAGATGGACCTGTGTTGGCAAAGTAATGTCTCTGCTTTTCAATATGCTATCTAGGTTGGTCATAACTTTTCTTCCAAGGAGTAAGCGTCTTTTAATTTCATGGCTGCAATCACCATCTGCAGTGATTTTGGAGCCCCAAAAAATAAAGTCTGACACTGTTTCCACTGTTTCCTCATCTATTTCCCATGAAGCGATGGGATCAGATGCCATGATCTTTGTTTTCTGAATGTTGAGCTTTAAGCCAACTTTTTCACTTTCCACTTTCACTTTCGTCAAGAGGCTTTTTAGTTCCTTTTCACTTTCTGCCATAAGGGTGGTGTCATCTGCATATCCCTACATTTTAGACCCTTCCAAAAACACCCCCACCTCTCTCAATTTTCTCTGTTCAGTTATTTCAACCTAAGTTGTGACAAACCAGAGCCAGTGTTGTAATAAAGTAGGTTTTGCTGCTCTCCGGATTCCTATAAACAGGAATAACTGGGAGACCAGGGTCGCCAGCTGGGTACAGGAGTGGCTATCTTGAGACCCTTAAACTTCTAGATTGCTCCAAATCTAAGAGTAGGATTTCACTGAGGGTGGATTCATTCCTCAGTGGAATTCACAGGATTCCATTCCTGTGATGGGAACCATCCTCTTTCATCCCTTCCTTCATCAAACAGCATTCTTTATAAGTCATCTTTAAGTATTTGCTTTGGGATTCTGGGTTCTGGTCTGAAAGTGAAAAGACCTGGTTTCCTTTGCCAAGTATGTGGAAATCAGTCAAGCTCCTGTCTATAGTTTCTTTTTTCTTTGAGTATAGTTGCTTTATAGTGTTGCCTTAGTTTCTGCTACCCAACAAAGCGAATCAGTTATATGTATGCATACATCACCTCTTTAGATTTCCTTCCCATTTAGATGACTACAGATCACTGAACAGAGTTCCCTGTACCACACAGTAGGTTCTCATTAGTTCCTGATTTCATACAGAGTATCAATGGCGCGTGCCGTGCTGTGCTAAGTTGCTTCAGTCATGTCCGACTCTGTGTGACCCCATGGACTGTAGCCCCCAGGCTCCTCTGTCCATGAGATTCTCCAGGCAAGAATGCTGGAGTGGGTTGCCGTTTCCTTCTCCATCAGTAGTGGATATGTGTCGATCCCAGTCTCTGAATTCATTCCGCCCCACCTTCCCCCTTGGAATCCACATGTTTGTTCTCTGTCTGCGTCTCTATTTCTTTTTTGTGAATCAGATCGCCTATAGCATTCTTTAGGTTTCACATACAGGCATTAATGTATGGTATTTGTTTTCCTCTTTCTGACTTGCTTCACTCTGTATAACAGACTCTAGGTCCATCCACATCTCTGCAAAAGGCACCGTTCCATTCCTTTTTATGGCTGAGTAATATTCCCTTGGTTTCTTAAGTTTTGTTTTCTTCTCCCTTCCAAGTCAGTGAGCTCCAGGAAGGCTTGGATTTTTATTGTTTGTTTCAACACTGAGTCCTCACCCCTAAGAAGGCTGGTTGGTGCAAAGAAGGAACTCAATAAGTATTGATTGAGTGGATAAGTATTTGAGCAGATCCATCTCTGGAGATTTCAGGCTGAGTTAGTCTACTGTGTGAGCAGACCAGAATTACCCTCCACTGAGCTCAGATTCCCTCTGGTCGAATCCATCTCCTACCCTGTTTTTCATTTGCCCACATAGATAGACCTGTTAGCCTCCACCCTCCAGGCTGTCTGCTTGGGCTGAATTGACCATGTACTGACTGTCCCCACAGGTAACCAGCTTCCTAAGAGAAAGGCACTTCTATACTGTTTGTTTTATCCCTAGGGCCTTGTGAACTGTCAGTGCTCAAGTTGAAATTTGGTTAAGTGGAGAACCAAATGATGGCTTTTTAGTTTGGGCTCATTGTTTTTTCCAGAATGAACCAAAAGTTTTGTGCAAAATTGCAGATACTGTATCTATTAGATACATATTGGGTGGGCCAGAAAGTTTGTTGGGGTTTTCCCACACGCTCTTATAAAAAAACCAGACTGAGTTTTTTGGTGAACCCAGTGCTTAGGCACTTGCCTGGTACCATTTTCTCAAGTCCTACGAAAGAGTTTGAGTCCTGAACAGCTGTGACAGCAACAACAGAGTATTCCAAAAATACAAGTGGGAGGGGCCCACAAAACTGAAATTAATAAAATGTCTAATTAAATGTGCTCAAAGCATGCCATTATGTCAGCTTCGTTATGTGCTAAATTTAATGCCCATAAACATTTCATTACATTGGAGAATAATTTGTGGCTTCAACTTTTCTTACTTCATAAGAATTCCTGCGTGCGCACAATGAGGGCTGAGAAATCTTTGCCAACTGTAAATTAAGTGAATTACATAAAGCCAAATCAATGTGAAAGCAAAATGATAAAAATCCTTCCCAAAATGTTTATGGCAGAAAAATAATATTTCATGATAAACATGGATATATTTCATTGGTCTGATGTGACATGGAGTGGAGTCCTCTAAAAGTGTACTGGGGGGCCTAGAAATATTTCAGAGCAACCTACAGAAGCTATAGAATTCCTGTGTGATAGTGCTTCAATAGGGTTTCCAAAAATTAGAATAGTAGCTTTCCCCCCTAGGATATTTAGACTAATTCCTCTGAAATCATTTGTCTAATCAAACCTCTCATCTGATCAGTGTAAAACAGCTTTCTAGGGCTTTGACAGTTTTGCTCATTGAATGTCTTCTGGTTTTAATCTAATCTTGGTTTCATTTTCTTCTTTCAGGAATCCTGTTCACGATGCTGGTGTTTGGACCAGCCTGTGGATTTATCCTGGGCTCTTTCTGTACCAAAATCTATGTGGATGCAGTCTTCATTGACACAAGTAAGGAATTTGTCTCAATTTCTAAGCCCCACCCACAAGCCCTTTCCCCTTCACAAAGGAGCCCCAGCCCTCTGAGTTCTAAAACCTTCCTACTAAGAAGCAACCTTAATGCAACCACCTCTCTAGCTGGTGGCCCCCTTGCGATTAGAGGAAAGATGGTGAGTGTCGGTTCAGAGGGCCTGGACTCAAGCCTGTGTTCTGCTCATGTCTGCCTAGAGGCTTAATACCCCCCTGCGGTTGATTTCACTCTTCAAATCTGAATTTTCCTCATCTGTAAATTCAGGGGAACAGAACGTATATCTGCGTTCAGGACTATTGTAAGGTAAGTGAGGGGACAAATGTGGAAATGCCCGGCAAACACACATAGTCACTGAACGTTGGTCCGTGAACACATAAGAGAACCCTGTTTCTTAAACTAAAAACTGGAGCACCTAAGTGCAAGTGTACACGTGGGGTCAAGGAGACTGGCTTTGAAAACTGTTTCTATAAGACTCTGTTGTGGTGGGCTTTAAAGAAAGCGTGCGCTATATGCTAAGTCGCTTCAGTTGTGTTAGACTCTGTGCAACCCCACGCACTGTAGCCCTCCAGGCTCCTCTGTCCGTGGAATTCTCCAGGCAAGAACACTGCAGTGGGTGGCCGTGCCCTCCTCCAGGGGATCTTCCTGACCCAGGGCTCGAACCCATGTCCCTTGTATCTCCTGCACTGGCAGGCAGGTTCTTTACCACTAGCCCCACCTGGGAAGCCCTAAAGGAAACATACCATACTTCAAGCCTATGGTCTTGTGTTCTTCCTGGCAAGATTAAGTGTGTTTTTCAGCCTCCTCTGGGTGCCCTGATGCCTTAGCACAGCAGTTGCCAAACTTTTTGGCACCAGGGACTGGTTTTGTAGAAGACAGTTTTTCCATGGACCACAGTGGGTAGGGGTGGATGGTTTCAGGACGATTCTGGTAAGGCGCATCCATCCCTTTCATGTGCAGTTCACAGTAGGTTCTCGCTCCAATGAGAGTCTAATGCTGCCACTGATCTGACAGGAGGTAGAGTTCAGATGGCAATGTGAGCGATGAGGAGTGACTGGGTATACAGACGGAGCTTCGTTCCCTTGCCAGCCCCTCACATCCTGTTATGCGGCCCAGTTCCTACCAGGCCACTGATCAGTACCAGTCTGTGGCCCTGGATTGAATAGCATGCTAGTCTATACAGACTAGGCTATGCGGTTGTTGTTGCGTAGTTGCTAAATTGTGTCTGACTGTTTTGCAACCTCATGAACTGTAACCCACCAGGCTCCTCTGTCCATGGGATTTTACAGGCAACAATACAGGAGTGGGTTGCTACACTTTCTCCAACGGAATCTTCCTGACCCAGGGATCGAACCCAGGTCTCCTGCATTGCAGATAGATTCTGAACCACCAGGGAAGCCCCAGGCTATGCAGTGGTAACAGGAAATTCCCAAATCAAGGTGATTTTATGCAACCAAAATCTGTTTCTCAGCTGTACCAAATATCTAGTGCAGGTTAGTGGTATTTGGAGTGAGTAGTGGGTGAGACTGGCCCCTGGTGGTCCCTCCAAGACCCAGGCTCACAGCAGTTCTATCTGACTGCTGCCTGCCCAGTTGCCAAGAAACCAGTACCACCTCAGAAATGCCATCCATTGTTTCTACTCACACTTCAGTGGCCCCAGCAAGCTGCCTGGCATATTAATCTGTTGCTTTATGGCAGATTACCCCAAAGTTAGTGACTTTAAGCAAGAGTTATTATCTCAGTTTATTTCTCTGGGTCTGGAGCCCAGGGGCAGCTTTGCTCAGTCACTGAGTTGTGTCCGATTCTTTGTGACCCCATGAACTGCAGTACGTACGCCAGGCTTCCCTGTCCTTCCCCATCTCCTGGACTTCGCTCAAACCATCGAGTCAGCAATGCCATCCAACCATCTCGTCCTCTGTCGCCCCCTTCTCCTCCCGCCCTCAGTCTGGCTGGTTCTAGCTCAGGGTCTCTCATGAGGCTGCAGTCAAGGAGGTGAGCTGGCCTCAAATCATGTGAAAGTGCTCCTGGAGGGGCTCTGCTCCCAAGCAGCCCCAGTGGCTGTTAGCAGCCCTGGGCAGGTCGACTCAGGCTGGCTCCCATGGGCCTCTCTGCAGGGCTGACGGCAGCACGGCCCCCGGGGAGCAGACAGCCCAGGACAGGGTGAGAGCCCGGGAGACAAAGCCGCAGTCTTTTGAGAACCTCGCCTCGGGAGTGACACCATGTTGCTTCTGCTGCGTTTTGTGTCTTAGAAGCAAGCCACTTGTTCCGGTCTACAGTGGGGAGAAGGAATCCTTCCACAAGGGCATGAATTCCAGAGGTGGGGGTCACTGGAGGCTGTCTTAAGCACTGCCCACCAAACTGTTGCTTAGTCGCTCCAGTCGTGTCTGATTTTCTGTGATCCATGGACTAGAGCCAGCCAGGCTCCTCTGTCCATGGGATTCTCTAGGCAAGAATACTGGAGCAGGTTGCCATTTCCCTCTCCAGGGGATCTTCCCAGCCCTGGGATCGAACCCCCTATGTCTCCTGCAGCCCTTGCACTGGCAGACAGATTCTTTACTACTAGCACCGCCTGGGACCCCACCATATGTGGTCACAACTCAACCACATGCTGGCAGAAGGGCGCTGTGTTCCCGTGCAACTTAGCGAGCCGAGAAGCCACGTGTCCTTCCTCTCTGAAAACAGTGTGGGAAGCCATTCCCCTTCTTCTCATCCTGATCTATTCCCAGGATCAATAAGAACTCTCAGTCCTCCGGTTCTCCATTCATCATCTCTCGACAGTGCTAAATTTACTAATTCACCCCAAAGACATTATGTGGTTTTAAATCCAATCAAGTCACTTTGTGATTCACTCCATTAATTCCACTGATATATTTACTTGTAACTAATGATGTTACAAATTTCCAAACGGAGGAGGAAAAAAATCAAATGCAGCCTTGTTTATTCTTTTAGAGCACTGGGTCTGTTCAGGAAGTGATTGAACACTGCAGTTTTATAGCTTTGGGTTGGCCCTTTGATCCTGTTCCTAGCAAATGGGATGAGGGGGTGACCTGGTCAGAGAAACCACACAGGTGAGAGTCAGCTCCCATCTTGCCTCTATGGATAAAAAGCCCACTTCTGCCCTGCACCAAAGGCAGGACAGGACAGGAGTCTCAAAGGAAGGGAAGGAAGAGGGAACCTCCCAGAGCATGGGGAAGGCTGCCTGGGATGAGAAGGCAAGTATCCAGCAGCCAGTTTTGCCCTCAGTGTATCGGCAGGGCCCCCTTGGATCCAGGCTTGTGGAATACCAGCATCCCTGAGCCAGAAGGAACCTCAGACTTGACTCTCTTCCAACTCTTGCATTTTATAGACAAGAAAACTGATTCCTAGAGAAGAGAAGTATGGGCATACTAAGTTACTTCAATCGTGTCCAACTCTTTGTGACCGCTATGGATTGTAGCCTACCAGGGTCCTCTGTCCACGGGATTCTCCAGGCAAGAACACTGCAGTGGGTTTCCATGCCCTCCTCCAGGGGATCTTCCCGACCCAGGGATCGAACCCGGGTGTCCTGCGGCTCCTGCCGTGGGAGGTGGATTCTTTACTACTTATGCCACCTGGGAAGGGGTGTACCCAGATCCATGAGCAAGTGGGTGGGTGTTTCTGCTCTAAGACCCCGCCCCCTCGCTAAGGTTCCTCTTGGGAATAAAATAACATCTTTTTCTCAGAGCCTGGAGTGGCCGAGAGGCACACGGGTGGCTGGAGGGGGCACCGCCTGTCCACTCGCAGTCCGCTGGGTAGCCGTTTCTTTGCTCAGGCTGGCGTGTTGTCCCCGCCCGTTCTGTGCCACACCTGTCCTCACCCTTCAGGCCCGGGCGAGGCAGTGGCATCCGTGGTCCTCCGCTCACTGGCAGTTTGAAGCTTCCGGTGTCTGAGACGGACCGGCGCGTTTCCATTCCGTCTGAGCATCCTGCTGATGCCCACCTCCCTCCTCATGAGTAACATCGGACTTCCAATCTGATGAGACTCTAGGGACAGATGGATGCCTGTGAGTCACCCTCTTTGTCTGCCTCCTTTCTGCAGGCTCCAGGAGGACTGGTGCAGCTCTTTACCAGCAGAGGGCACAGGAATACAATTTATTCTGTTAGGAGCCACTCAGAATCCCACAGTTTGCAGTGTGTTAAGTCTCTTCATTTATGTCCTACTCTGCGACCCCATGGACTGTAGCCTGCCAGGCTCCTCTGTCCCTGGGATTCTCCAGGCAATACTGGAGCGGGTTGCCATGCCCTCCTCCAGGGATCCTCTCTATTTAGGGATCAAACTCGCATCTCTTATATCTCCTGCATTGGCAGCGGTTCTTTACCACCAGCACCACCTGGGAAGCCCCCCCCCCAGATTTTAGTTTTTACCCTCTTGTACCTGAAACTTGTCACTCTGTCTATGAGTGGATCGGTGCTGTATTTCAAGGACCAGGTTTTCAGTTCTCTCAGGATGACACTTCCCCGTCTTCCTCATGGACTAAGACAGAGCACCTCTTTAGGGCTGTGCACCCTTCATGAATGCACAGGCCACACACACAGCCATGTGTTTCTGAAATTCCAGCAGAGAGCTGGGCAAGAGACTGGGAAAAGCAGTAGCCTGCGAATTGTGTGAGGTGGACAAGGCTGGTCCCTGGAAGGCCCTTGTTCTGGGGCAGCTGGAAAAGAGACTGTGGCTTCCACCAGGCAATCTGGCAGCGACTGGGGAATTGTTGTTGTTCGCTCACTCAATCTTGTCCGACTCTTTGTGACCCCGTGGACTGCAGCATGCCAGGCTTCCCTGTCCTTCACCATCTCCTGGAGTTTGCTCAAACTGCCATCCAACCATCTCATCCTCTGTCGTCCCCTTCTCCTCCTGCCCTCAATCTTTCCCAGCATCAGGGTCTTTTCCAATGAGTCAGCTCTTCGCATCAGGTGGCCAAAGTACTGGAGTTTCAGCTTCAACATCAGTCCTTCCAGTGAACACCCAGGACTGATCTCCTTTAGGATGGACTGGTTGGATCTTGCAGTCCAAGGGATTCTCAAGAGTCTTCTCCAGCACCACAGTTCAAAAGCATCAGTTCTTCAGCACTCGCCTTCTTTATGGTCCAACTCTCACATCTTGTACATAACTACTAGAAAAGCCACAATTTTGACCTTACAGAAAAGGCGAGACACATGAGGGAGTCCATTGGAATTTGTGTGTTGATGAAGCTGGGGCATGCGGGGAAGGCAAGTGGTTGTCAGGACCAGCTGTGGAGCTGAGGTACACCCTGAGTACCTCCCCTGGGGGTACTCAGACAAAGGGATTCTGCCGTTGCTGCTGCCTGTCGTCTGCATGGGAGTGTGTGTGGCTCGTTTGACCCTTCTCCTTAACGATAGACACCTCCTTGCCCCGGCTAGTGGGGAGGGAATGATGGTTCCTGCAGAAGTTCCTTTTTGGAATGTGTTTGTAGAACTGAGATGAGTGAAGAGCAAGACATAGAAAAAAGAAGTATTTGGTAGTAGAGTGGGATACCAGCATCCCTGCGCTGGGAGGAACCTCAGGCATAATCCTCTTCCAAGTCTTGCTTTTCATAGACAAGGAAATTGATGCCTAGAGAGAGGATAGGATGTGCCCAGTCCAAGAGGTGTACGTGTAGAAAAGCCCAACCATTCTTCATAGTGGAGGCTTCACAGACTGATGGCAGTCGTGAACTCACTAATACTTGAAGCCATACATCGAGCGCCTCATTGGAACTACGGAGCATCCCCACAAGAGGGTGGGTCCTAACCTCAGCCCATTAATACCCTGAGCCCTGGGCCATGGACCAATAGTGGTCCTATTAATACCAGGCCACCCAGCAGGAGGTAAGCTCCATCTGTATGTACAGCTGATCCCCATCACTCACATCCCCCAGATCCATGAAAAAGTCATCTTACCTGAAACCAGTGCCTGGTACCAAAAAGGATGGAGACGGCCGCACTAACAGATGAGGTGGCCATCTCCTCCTGCAACGATTATGAGTTCTGAGTTCAAACATGGGGACCAGACCTCCACTCAGATCCCAGTTGGACCCCTTATGGGCTGTGTGATCCTGGGGACATTTGTCCTCATGGGTCTGTGTGTGGATGACATGAGTTAATTTCACAGAGCAGTGGACACAGTGCCTGGGGGTTAGTGAACACACAGTATAATTAGGTGTCATGAGGAAAAGAGACTGAACTCACTTCCATAGATACTAGGAGTCAAAGCTCAGGCCAGTCTGACCACAGTTGGGCAGCTCGCTTCCCTGAAACATCTCCAGGCATTTAACTGGAAGGCTGCCCCCTTTTGTGAACAGAGGCTTTGCTGAGATGACCTGCTTGGCCAACACGGCCATACAACATGGCCTCAGGCCCCCCAAAGCCCACCTTGCCACAGCTGCACAGCGTCTGCAGCTGCCAAAAGGCAGATTCATCTACTGGCTTCATAAAAATGTTGACGAGCAAAGACCCCTCCAACTCTGGCTGCTGCCGCCAGATTCCTTCATGTTGGATTAATTAGCCCAGCAGCTGGGGTTCAGAACAGTCCACGCTGCCCTCCACCCTCAGCTCCTCCCTGCCTCCAGCTTCTAATTCGGTCTATAACGTAATGATACTCTTGGAATTCTTGAGTCCCATAGCTACAGTTTTGCAAAATAGGTTAGAAAAATAGGTAAATGGACTGAAGGAAAAAAAAGAAAAACTTCTCAGAGAGCCATACAATTGCTTACACATCAGTATGGCCCCAGACTAAGTAAATATTCCCACTTCGCTTTGATCTATTCTTCTCACGGTCTTGGTATCCCCATGGGTGGCTTGGTTGGTTAGTTAGTTTTCAACTGGTTTAAACTTGTTGCTGGGAAGTTCTTTTCCTGAACCTACAATGGTAGCAGTCCTTGGAACTGGAGGGAAATCTCAACAAAGCCCATATGTTTATGTGACCTTCAGCAGAGGGGAAAGCAGCTGCTGAAAGCTTGTTCAATTCACCCAACAAAACCACAAAGCCCTCCCAACCTTGGATTCCGAGAGTAGAAGAGTCAGAGCACTGAACTGTATAAGTCAGGAATCCTAACAAGCCTGCTCCACTGTGGCTCAGTGGTAAAGAATCTGCCTGCCAATGCAGGAGACGTGGGTTGGACCGCCGAGTCAGGAAGATACCCTGGAGAAGGAAATGGCAACCCACTGTAGTACTCTTGCCTGGGAAGTCCTGTGGACAGAGAAGCCTGGCAGGCTACAGTTTATGGAATCACAAAAGAGTCAGACAACACTGAGTGACTAGACAAAAACAATAACCAGCCTGCAGACACCTGTGCGAAGGCAGGCCCGCCGTGCACTGGCCTCACGGTGACCCGGGTGTAGCTCGCCCTGCTCCCCCTGCTCCTTCCCAACATTTTTTTCTTGGTGCCTGAAATGACCAACGGGCAGACAAGTGACTGGAGGGAGCTTAGCCAGGGTATTCACACAGTCTCCTGGGGATGACAGGCATTTGCACAGTCCAGGACCCTGATTCCATCCCCACCCTTTTCAATATCTTTCTTTATCCACAGTTCTAGATTCTTTGGCAATTTGATGCATTCTAAGTAAATGAGACAAACTGATGTTCTTCACTTGTATTCTGAGCATCCTCCGGAGAGCAATCTTCATCAAAAGGCTGAAACTGCAGCCATTTTTAAAATCAAAACACTAATTAGAACCAGATAGAAAAAGAAATAGATTTGCACACCTTGCCCTCTACCTGGACCTAAAAGAATACCTTTGTTATACAAGCCTACCCGGGGCTGCTTTTCTTAAAAGTTAGGAATTTTTATTGCCTAAGACATGGGTTCAATCCCTGGGTGGGGAAGATCCCCTGGAGGAGGGCATGGCAACCCACTCCTGTATTCTTGTCTAGAGAATCTCATGGACAGAGGAGCCTGGCAGGCTACAGTCCATGGGGCTGCAAAGAGCTGGACAAGACTGAAGTGACTTAGCACGCATGTCTGCACACACAAGCCATTTGTACCAGTCAGGATAGGCTGAGTCATGCTGCAGTAACAAACACCCTCAAGATGTCAGTGACTTGGGAATACTAAAGACTTATTTCCTGCTTGTGTTATATACCCAAGTCAGGTTCAGCAAGAATATTTTGTTCATTATAGCTTCTTAGGCATCATTTTTGGGAGAACTCCACATGCTTCACAATCAAGCAGGAAAAAAAGAGCGTAGGAGTCATGCACCAGCTTATATATATTGCCACATGGAAGTGACATGTGTCTCCTCACTCACATTTGACTGGCAACACTCTGTGGTGCCTGGCCACACCTCATACCATAGGAAGGGAGGTGAGATCCTCATTCTCAGAGGAGGAGATGCACGTGCAGATGTGGGGTAATGTTACCATACATGCTTTGCCAATCCACGTAGAGAACTCCCCTTCAACGTCAGTAATGCTTCTTGTCATTGTTCAGTCGCTCAGTCATGTCCGACTCTGTGTGACCCCATGGACTGCAGCACACCAGGCCTCCCTATGCTTAACCATCTCCCAGAGCTTGATCAAACTCATGTCCATCAAGTCGGTGATGCCATCCAACCATCTCATCCTCTGCGCCCCCTTTTCCTCCTGCCCTCAGTTCTTCCCAGCATCAGGGTCTTTTCCAATGAGTCAGCTCTTTGCATCAGGTGACCAAACTATTGGAGATTCAACATCAGTCTTTCCAATGGATATTCAGGGTTGATTTCCTTTAGAATTGACTGGTTAGATCTCCTTGCAGTCCAAGGGACTCTCAAGAGTCTTATTCAGCATCACGGTTCAAAAGCATCAATTCTTCGGTGCTCAGCCTTTATGGTCCAGTTCTCACATCTGTACATGACTACTGGAAAAAACCCACAGTTTTGACTATATGGACCTTTGTTGACAAAGTGGTGTCTCTGCTTTTTAGTATGCAATCTCGGTTTGTCATAGCTTTTCTTTCGATAATGCTGAGTTGTGACAATTGCCAGGCCAGAGGGGGTGATAGCTTCAATGGCCAAGAGACCTCTTAAAAATACTATTCATTGTTGAGATAGGTAGAGTAAGGAAGTGCCTCAGAAAAATGAAATTGGATCATTGGCAGAGATGTGGGTGGACCTAGAGTCTGTCATACAGAGTGAAATACGTCAGAAAGAGAAAAATATCACATATTAATGTATATCTATGAAATCTAGAAAACAGATACAGGTGAACCTATTTTCAGGGCAGGAATAGAGACATACCTGTAGAGAACATCCATGTGGACGTGGGGTGGGGGGAAGGGGAGGGTGGGACAGGCTGAGAGACTAGCGTTGATTTGTACACACTATTATGTGTGAAACAGGTCTCTAGTGGGAACCTGCTTTAGAGCACAGGGAGCCCAGCTCGATGCTCTCCGATGACCTAGAGGGGCTGGCAGGGGGTAGAGGGGTGGGAGGGAGCGGATAATGTATACATATGGCTGACTCACTTCATTGAACAGCAGAAACTAACACATCATTGTAAAGCAGCTATGTGTGTGTGCTAAGTCCTGTCAGTCTGGTCTGACTTATTGTGACCCCACAGACTGTAGCCCTCCAGGCTCCTCTGTCCATGGGATTCTCCAGGCAAGACTACTGGAGTGGGTTGCCGTGCCCTCCTCCAGGGCATCTTCCCAACCCAGGGATCGAACCCTGGTCTCTTATGTCTGCTGCACTGGCAGGCAGGCTCTTCACCACTAGCACCATCTGGCAAGCCCCTAAAGCAACTCGGCTTCAATTTTTACAAATTTGAAAAAGAAAAGATGTGTCTCAGGCTGGTGTCAAGCATTCACTATCTCCACAAGAGCCCCCAGAACCGGGCTGAAGCTCTGCTCACGAGGCCAGCCGGTCCTGAGGGCAGCCCGCTCCAAGACTGAGTGGTTTCTTCTCAGCCTGTTATTTCTCTCCCTGCCACTGTCCACTGGATAATTGAAACAGAGGGGGAAAAAAATCAATACTTCCCAGAATAGTCAGCTGTGATTTTCCTGGTTCTTCAGATCCCTGCCTTCTGCAGACCCGCCCCACCCGCCCCTTCCAAAGTGGCCGGTGTGCGCTGATGCTGTCACAGGTGGGTACTAGTCCTCAGTCTCAGGAACTGCGAGCACACCCTGGCTTTCTGCCTGCAGACACAAGCCCACAGGGAGCGAGTCGCCTCACTTTCACACAAACACCCGCCTCCCCCAGGGCCGCCCCTCTCCCAGGAGTCTTTTCTCACCTTATAGCAGTCACTAACTTCCTATCTAAAATATGACTGTCCACGTGCTTCGGATTTCCTTCTCCCAAACAGCTGCCAGGCTTTCTCTCCCCCTGCTGGCTCACATCTGGCAGCTTTATGGGGCCCAGAGGCAAAGGAGGGAAATACTGCATTTCCCCTTTCCCGTCTTTTGTCTCCATTCAGTGCTTGGCAGCAGGTGAAGGAAAACAGTCAGGGATTGGTGCCAACAGTCTTGCTCAGCTCCAAGGTGGTGTGACTTCCTTTTCTCTTCTCCTGTTTGCATAAACATGCTTTCAACATCGCCCTGTTTTTCTACACTGTACTCCTTTAAAAACAAAAAATCTGTACCTTTTGTTGGAGTAGATGGTTTGAAGACCAAGCATTTTCACACCCCGATAGCAATGGAGACTGACACTGGTATGTTAGACTCCTGCTTGTTAATAGCCATCAGAAGACATATAATTGTGCATTGCTGTTGTTTAGCCCCTAGGTTCTGTCCAACTCCTTGTGACCCCGCGGACTGTAGCCCACCAGGCTCCTCCAGCCGTGAGATTTCCAGGCAAGAATACTGGAGAGGGTTGTCATTTCCTTCACCAGGGGATCTTCCCCACCCAAGGATCAAACCAATGTCTCTTGCGTTGGCAGATGGATTATTTACCACTGAGCCACCAGTGAAGCCCAAATTGTGCATTAATACCATGCAAAATTTCTCCATATAGGAATTTATTTAAAAAATACTGTTTATATCCAGTGACTGAGCTACTAGGAAGCTCTCCTCAGAACTGTTGATATTAATAAAAAGATTTAAAAATACCTCAGTATACAGACTTAAGAAACTAGCTAAAAATTTATGTAATCCCTAAAATGGAATATTACATAGCATTGATATAATGTGTGGTAATTTTGAGAGATCTTTACAATGCGTTGTTAAATGAAAAGAAATCTATACCTAAAAATTCCCATTGACATAAATATATCCCTGCAAGTTCAAGATTAAGTGCTCTAATACGTAAGAGCCTACTATGTGTCAGGAGATGCTGGTTCATTACCTCTCAGCCTGGTAACCACTGTCCTTGGCTATCTATTGTCTTTATTTTGCAAATGATGAAACTAAGAGTCAGGGAGGGTGATTCACTTTCCCAGCATCACATACTTGTAAGTAACAAGAGTGGGATTTAATATCACATGCTAGTAAGTAGAAATAGTGAGATTCAGCCCCAAGCCCACTAGAGTGTACGCTCTCTCCTCTCCAGCATGTACCTGCACAAAAGCATCTGGTCCATTCAAGTGCCCTGGCTATTGCTGCTTGGTTGATTTCAAGGCCTCCAGATTAGAGACCACCAGTGTTTTCCAAAGGCCAAGTTGCCACCCATCAGAAGAGCTGGTCATCTTACCCACTGCCCAGAGCAGAGGAATTAGCCATTAAGAACCCTCTAGAGAGCCCAAAACAAAGGCCTGCCAGTCAAGAGGGAGAGAGCAGAGCCCTCGGCATCTGGATGCCTGTGTTCTGGTCTTCAACTCTGTGGATGTAGGCAAGGCACTCAGCCTTTCCTGTTCCTTTTTTTATATATATAATTGTATTTCTTTGGTTTTGGCTGCGCTGCATCTTCGTTGCTGCACAGGCTTTTTCTCTAGTTGCAGCTAGTGGGGGCTACTCTCCATTTGCGGTGCATGGACTTCTCATTGCAGTGGCTTCTCTTGTTGTGGAGCATGGGCTCTAGGGCATGTGAGCTTCCATAGCTGTGGATCCCAGCCTCTAGAGTACAAGCTCAGTGGTTCCTGCACACAGGCTTCGTTGCTTCGTGGCACGTGGGAGCTTACCAGACCAGGGATCAAATTTGTCTCCTGCACCGGCAGGCAGATTCTTTACCTTGGAGCCATCAAGGAAGCCCACACCCAGCCTTTCTAAGCCTTGATTTCTCCATCTGTATGAAATAGGGACAATAAGAAAGAAAAGGCTCTACCTCGTAGGGTTGTGGGGAGGGTTGATTGGAACAGTTAAGAGTCCACTCCGCATAGTTCCCGGTGCAGAGTGAGCCCTCAGCAAGTGACGGCTGGCGTTGCCATCACTGATAACTGAAGAGTCTTCAGGAAGAGGACTTTAGACATGAGGGAGTGCTCATCTGGTGACTGCAGTCATTTTTCTTCCCAAGCCTATCCATCCATCTGTCCCAGCCTGCAGCCTCGTTAGTTCTTAGCTCATTTGCTGTATCCCAGATCGCTGAGATGAATTTCCTTCTGTGCTCCAGGGGCGTGGGATCATCATCAAAGAGATATCTCTAAGCAGCTCACATGGGAGTGCCCTGCTCTGCAAGGGAGATGTGGAAAGAGGGAAAAACATCTACCAAAGGGGCAACAGAAATGTACATCTTGACTCCAGCTGGAAAGTCAAACAAGGCATAGTACCAGACAGCCACACCACTCGCATGGAGCCTCAAAGCATAGACACTGGCTACCGAGCTTTCAGTAAAGGATGGGCCCCCAGACCACCCCCATCACGGAAGTTTGAATTAACCCATCCCCATCAGCTTCCCTGGTGGCTCAGACGGTTAAGAATCCGCCTGCAATGCAGGAGATCCGGGTTCGATCCCTGGTTTGGGAAGATCCCCTGGAGAAGGGCATGGCTACTCACTCCAGTATTCTTGCCAGAAGAATTAGTCCATGGGGTCACTAAGAGTCAGACATGACTGAGCAACTAACACACACACACGTACTCACGCAGCTTAGGAAAAGAACCCTCACCATGAATATTAAGCTCACATCAATTAAGTGCTTAAGCACACGCCAGACACTGTTCTGAGCACTTTGTGTCTGGTGTGGCTCATTTGATCTTCCGAACTCGATCAGGGTAAGTACCGTCATAATAATCAGCATTCAACAGATTGGTCGGCTGAGGCGTGGAGAGTTCAGATCGCTAGCCTGAGGTCACACTGCAAGAACTGGCCAGGGTTTCTTTCCAGGTATCCTGGCTCTTGGTTTCCATTCTGCACCGCCCTGTATAATCTGTGAACCAATTTAAGGCTGGGAGAGTGGGGTGTGGAAGGGGATCTCAGGGTAGCAGCTTTGTGGGGGGGTGAGTGTGAACATACATAGTAAAAACACACCCTTGAACGATGAATGTTTCTGTCTCCCTGTGCTTTTGTTAGCAGACCTTGGCAGCTCTGCCAAGTCAGTCAATGCCAGCCTAAATTCAGGGGGTGTCTGGCTTCTCACTGTTTTTGTTTAAACAGATACAAGCACGAAGTAGAGAAGAAAATTAAGGAGGAAATGTGGTCAGCCTTCAGCTTGGGGAAAACCAGAGCACAGCTAGGAGGCCACAGGCTGCTTTGCCCATTGTCTACTCTTCCCCAACCCAGGCCATTTCCTGAGCCCCCGGCCTGTCTGTAGAGCTGATTGCAAGCCTCAGCCAAGTGCCCGGCCCTGCCGGGTGCTCTCCTGTTAACCACGCTGTTTCTGGTTGTTGCAGGTAACCTGGACATCACCCCAGACGACCCCCGCTGGATCGGAGCCTGGTGGGGTGGTTTTCTGCTCTGCGGTGCCTTACTCTTCTTCTCTTCCGTCTTGATGTTCGGGTTTCCACAGTCTCTGCCCCCGCACTCAGACCACGCCCTGGAGAGTGAGCAGGCCATGCTCCCCGAAAGAGAATACGAGAGACCCAAACCCAGCAACGGGGTCCTGAGACACCCCCTGGAGCCAGACAGCAGCGCCTCCTGCTTCCAGCAGCTGAGAGGTAAGAACACCTCCTTCTTGAGGGACGCTCAGCACCAGATGCTGGGGACTTGAAATAGAATCCCGTTGGTTTTACATGATCTGCCTTCCCTGGTCCTGTGCTTAACTGACCCCTGAGAAGTAAATGCACTTTATAAAGCAAAAACAAAGGGACTACCATTTATTGAAGGGGCAGCAGACGAGATCCTCCCAGCTGAGATCCCAGTGGCTAACATTGCACCTGGTGTAGGATAAATATAAGTGTCCGTAGAAGGAAGAAAGTGGGGAGGGAAGGAGGGAGCCGGATGTTTCACGCCCCCCCTGCGCCCCGCTTTGAACTCTTCCAGGCCACTTGCAAGCACATGAAAGCAGGAAAAGGCTTTGAAGCTGGTTCTCTTTGCCTGATGCAGGCGCTCTTGAAAAGCCACATCCAGAGTGCATTTCCTTAGATTCTCTCTGGCCCTCCAGCCCCTCCATTAGAGATGAGAGCCATGTTCCTCTGGAAGGAAATATTAACTCAAGTCTTGATAACGAAGTCCCACTTCAGAGCGTGGCAAAACGTTCACCGTCATTTTTAGAGGGAAAAGAAGTGCATCTTTTTTTCACAAAAGAGATACAAACAGTGATGCAGAATGAAAATGAGGAGTCCCCCCGCACACCCCCTGGTGCTTTCTATATTTGGCTCAGCCTCAAAGGTGAGGGTGATGACGGGCAGCCTCAAAGCTGCCCCCTCCCCACTTGAGAGAGATGTGCAGTGCTCCCTACTTCAAGGACGCCTTCTTGCTGGGTGTCCTGAAGAGCGTGCTAGATCTGGGAAGCGGACAGGAGCAAGGCTGGGGCATTCCTTCTCGGTGAGGCTGGGGTGGGAAGGAGGTGGACGGTGACTTCTTTGCAGGAACCAGCCATGTGGCCTGGCCCGCCGTCAGCAGCTGCCGCCCTGGGCTCGCAGTGCTTGCTTTAGAGGTCTGATGAGCGACTCTACTGAGCTCTAATGAGGGGCACTGTCTCTGGAGATGCTTGAAAACGGCAGCGAGAACCTCAGGTGACCTTGAGCTCAGATCCCCGTCCCACCCTTCACCAGTCCTGCGGTTATTACCCTGTCCACACTTCATCTCCACGAGCGTGGAGTTGTAACATGGTTCCTGGGTGACAGCCTGGTCTTGAGAATTCAGGCACTGCCTGTGGAGACTGTCTGTGAATACCACCTGGTAGCCAGGGAGGGATTCAAGGAACTGTGCTAATTCCCAGAAGATGCTAATTTAAGAACCTAATGTCCTATTTGACTCCATGTTCTGTGATGGCTTCTGCCAAAGCCGTAATGTGGAATCATCTGTGGATGATCTTAAAATACATCTAAGTATCAGAGCACACTGTTAGATGAGAAAGTGAGCGTTCGTTGCTCAGTCGTGTCTGACACTTTGCGACCCTATGGACTGTAGCCCGCCAGGCTCCTCTGTCCATGGAATTCTCCAGGCACAAATACTGGAATGGGCTGCCATTTCCTTCTCCAGGGGATCTTCCTGACCCGGGAATAGAACCTGAATCTCTCTCGCATTACAGGCAAATTCTTTACGTCTGAGCCATCAACTGTAAGTTTATTTTTTTTATTAGATGAGAAAGCTACTTGCTTTGTATTTTCTGAGGTTGCCTTGGCTTAGAGTCTTAGGAGTCTGTGCTTTATAAAATAAGACTCCCCAAACAGGTCCCCTTCAGGAGCCCCTAGGTGGCTGGAGGGTGATACTTGCTGCCCCTCTGATAGCGCAGCTGGCCACAGCATCCCAGGGACCAGATTCACGGCAACAGCTGGGGCTGGCATGAGAGAGGGCCTTGCAGACACTCAGATCTATGTGGTGTCAGCCTTTCCAGGTATTAGGTTGGCAGTACAGTTCCTTTGGGTTTCCTGTAACATCTTAATGGCAAAATCTGAACAAACCTTTTGGCCAACCCAACATTTCCTCACCCCAGGATGGCTTGCTTTCCTGAGGCTCTCATGGTAAGACCAATACCTGTAATCTCTTGCCTTTCATATCTGGGGATA
Organism: Oryx dammah; assembly: GCF_014754425.2. NCBI lineage: Eukaryota > Metazoa > Chordata > Mammalia > Artiodactyla > Bovidae > Oryx > Oryx dammah. Next base: position 54,025,820 of record NW_024070200.1, read on the forward strand.
CACAGATTTTTTTAAAAAAGATACAATTGTGCCATCAAAGAACTCACTATCCAGCGTAGGGACAGGCCAGCAAGCCAGCAAGGCAGCCTAAGGTGGCGACAATGACAGCACCAGGCAGCCCTGCATTATGGAAATACAACAGACAGGCAAGGAAGGCAGGGCTTGGGTCGTCCCAGACAGAGCTGAGCCACGTCTGGAGGATGTCACAGCTTCAGAACACTCAGGCTCCAATCCAGTCTTTGGTTAGCCCATTTGTTAGTTCAGTCACCATTTTCTGAGACTCTGCCAAGCTCCAGGGACACAGCCGTGGGTGAAGAATCTGCCTGCAATGCTGGAGACCCAGGTTCAATCCCTAGATTGGGAAGATCCCCTGGAGAAGGAAATGGCAACCCACTCCAGTCTTCTTGCCTGGAGAATCCCATGAACAGAGGAGCCTGGGGGACTTCAGTCCATAGGGTCCTAAGAGTCGGACACAACTTAGCAACTAAGTCACCAGCAGCAGGGACACATCAGTGAGCAAGGAAGTGTACATGCTGGAGCTTATGTGGTAGCAGGGGAGGCCTGCAGTGGGCAAAGCTGAAGCAGTGGCAGGGTGAGTGCTGGATGTGCTGTGGCTGGCCTGGCAAGTACACAGATGGGCAGACAGGGAGGAGGCTCCTAGACCAGAGCCTCCACAGTTACAGCCCATGTACACGTGGGCTCCCCTCGGATAATTAACGGTTTTTAATTTAGAATTAGTGACTCCCAGCGGCATCAGATCCATTAATGGACCTAAAGGATGTCCCGGCAGGAGAGGAAGGCAGTGCATATAGAAGACTCCCCAGGAGCCATAGTCCAGCAGAGTGAGCTATTATGGGAATCAACAAATTTTACACTTGCCAGCTCACGAAGAGGGGGCCATGGTGGTTTAGAGCCTTCATTTTTTCCACCTGAGACGAAGTGTTTCCGCCACATGGACATTTCCACCAAAAGCACCACATGATGCTGCCAGGCACTCCCAAACTTTTCAATCTGATTTGCAGCCTGGAAAGCCCAACTGGTCTGCATACAGCATGCAGCATGCTTCCGAGTACAGATAAGCTGAGCACTGTCGCACATGTTAGAGAAGATGTCCTTTTCATTATAGGGGACTGGAATGCAAAAGTAGGAAGTCAAGAAACACCTGGAGTAACAGGCAGTTTGGGCCTTGGAATATGGAATGAAGCAGGGCAAAGACGAATAGAGTTTTGCCAAGAAAATACACTGGTCATAGCAAACACCCTTTTCCAACAACACAAGAGAAGACTCTACACATGGACATCACCAGATGGTCAACACTGAAATCAGATTGATTATATTCTTTGCAGCCAAAGATGGAGAAGCTCTATACAGTCAACAAAAACAAGACCAGGAGCTGACTGTGGCTCAGATCATGAACTTCTTATTGCCAAATTCAAGACTTAAATTGAAGAAAGTAGGGAAAACCACTAGACCATTCAGGTATGACCTAAATCAAATCCCTTATGATTATACAGTAGAAGTGAGAAATACATTTAAGGGACTAGATCTGATAGATAGAGTGCCTGATGAAGTATGGAATGAGGTACGTGACATTGTACAGGAAACAGGGATCAAGACCATCCCCATGGAAAAGAAATGCAAAAAAGCAAAATGGCTATCTGGGGAGGCCTTACAAATAGCTGTGAAAAGAAGAGAGGCAAAAAACAAAGGAGAAAAGGAAAGATACAAGCATCTGAATGCAGAGTTCCAAAGAATAGCAAGAAGAGATAAGAAAGCCTTCCTCAGCAATCAATGCAAAGAAATAGAGGAAAACAATAGAATGGGAAAGACTAGAGATCTCTTCAAGAAAATCAGAGATACCAAGGGAACATTTCATGCAAAGATGGGCTCGATAAAGGACAGAAGTGGTATGGCCCTAACAGAAGCAGAAGATATTAAGAAGAGGTGGCAAGAATACACAGAAGAACTATACAAAAAAATCTTCATGACCCAGATAATCACGAAGGTGTGATCACTCACCTAGAGCCAGACATCCTGGAATGTGAAGTCAAGTGGGCCTTAGAAAGCATCACTATGAACAAAGCTAGTGGAGGTAATGGAATTCCAGTTGAGCTATTTCAAATCCTGAAGTATGATGCTGTGAAAGTGCTGCACTCAGTATGCCAGCAAATTTGGAAAACTCAGCAGTGGCCATAGGACTGGAAAAGGTCAGTTTTCATTCCAGTCCCAAAGAAAGGCAATGCCAAAGAATGCTCAAACTACTGCACAATTGCATTCATCTCACATGCTAGTAAAGTAATGCTCAAAATTCTCCAAGCCAGGCTTCAGCAATGTGTGAACTGTGAAATTCCTGCTGTTCAAGCTGTTTTTAGAAAAGGAAGAGGAACCAGAGATCAAATTGCCAACATCCGCTGGATCATGGAAAAAGCAAGAGAGTTTCAGAAGAACATGTTTCTGCTTTATTGACTGTGCCAAAGCCTTTGACTGTGTGGATCACAATAAAATGGAAAATTCTGAAAGAGATGGGAATACCAGACCACCTGACCTGCCTCTTGAGAAACCTATATACAGCTCAGGAAGCAACAGTTAGAACTGGACATGGAACAACAGACTGGTTCCAAATAGGGAAAGGAATATGTCAAGGCTGTATATTGTCACCCTGCTTATTTAACTTCTATGCAGAGTACATCATGAGAAACACTGGGCTGGAAGAAACACAAGCTGGAATCAAGATTGCCAGGAGAAATATCAATAACCTCAGATATGCAGATTACACCACCCTTATGGCAGAAAGTGAAGAGGAACTCAAAAGCCTCTTGATGAAAGTGAAAGTGGAGAGTGAAAAAGTTGGCTTAAAGCTTAACATTCAAAAAACGAAGATCATGGCATCTGGTCCCATCACTTCATGGGAAATAGATGGGGAAACAGTGGAAACAGTGTCAGACTTTATTTTTTTGGACTCCAAAATCACTGTAAATGGTGACTGCAGCCATGAAATTAAAAGACGCTTACTCCTTGGAAGAAAAGTTATGACCAACCTAGATAGCATATTGAAAAGCAGAGACATTACTTTGCCGACTAAGGTCCGTCTAGTCAAGGCTATGGTTTTTCCTGTGGTCATGTATGGATGTGAGAGTTGGACTGTGAAGAAGGCTGAGCACCAAAGAATTGATGCTTTTGAACTGTGGTGTTGGAGAAGACTCTTGAGAGTCCCTTGGACTGCAAGGAGATCCAACCAGTCCATTCTGAAGGAGATCAGCCCTGGGATTTCTTTGGAAGGAATGATGCTGAATCTGAAACTCCAGTACTTTGGCCACTTCATGCGAAGGGTTGACTCATTGGAAAAGACTCTGATGCTGGGAGGGATTGGGGGCAGGAGGAGAAGGGGACGACAGAGGATGAGATGGCTGGATGGCATCACGGACTCCATGGACATGAGTCTGAGTGAACTCCAGGAGTTGGTGATGGACAGGGAGGCCTGGCGTGCTGCGATTCATGGGGCGGCAAAGAGTCGGACACGACTGAGTGGCTGAACTGACTGAACTGACATGGACCTAGAGGTTGCGGTTTCTCATTCATTTCATTTGAGATTGCTGTTGTTCAGTCACTAAGCCGTGTCTGGCTTTCTGTGACCCCATGGACTGCAGCACTCCAGGCTTCCCTATCCTTCACTATCTTCCAGAGTTTATTCAAACTCTATCTCATCCTCTGTCATCCCGTTCTCCTCCTGCCCTTAATCTTTCCCAGCATCAGGGTCTTTTCTAATGAGTCAGCACTTCACATCAGGTGGCCAAAGTATCAGAGCTTCAGCATCAGTCCTTCCAATGAATATTCAGGACTGATTTCTTTAGGATTGACTGGTTTGACCTCCTTGCAGTCCAAGGGACTCTCAAGTCTTCTCCAGCACCACAGTTCAAGAGCATCAGTTCTTAGGTGCTCAGCCTTCTTTATGGTCCAGCTCTCACATCTGTACGTGACTACTACTAAAGGGTTTCTCATCCAACTATCAAGCTGTGTCCCCTGCCAAGCTCTCTATATAGTAAACATCCCTGAGAAGAGCTGGCATGAGAATAGCCACACCATCCCCCTCCCCACTTGGACTGAAACGCAGCCTCTTCTGCTCTGGGAGGGCCATAGGTCTCCTCACCTGGGTCTAAACCCAGCTCAGCCACTTCCTAATCAGACAACCTTAGCCATTCCATTCAACTCCCCTTGGTATTGCCATGTGGTGTCTGGTGTAACTTTACAGAAGCTGTATAAGGTCAATATTAGGACTTAGCTCTGTTTATAGGTTAACAGCAGTGGTCCCCAACCTTTTGGGAACTAGGTACAGGTTTCATTGAAGACACCAGTTTTCCAGTGACTCAAGCACATTGCATTTATTGTGCACCTTACTTCTATTATTGTAACATCAACTCCACCTCAGGTTATCAGGCGTTAGATCCCAGAGGCTGGGGACCCTGGTAGGACACAGAGCTCCTGTTCGGTGACAGAGGACTTCAAACCTGTGATCCCTTTCCAGTGCTCTCTCCCCTCAAAGCAGGGTCTGAAGGTCTGTTTCTACAAAGCTGGTCGCCGGTTGGGTTTTGTTATGAGAAGGTGAGAGATGGAAAGCTCAGAACCTTTTCCAGAATGTGTAGAAAACCAGTCACTTCTTCCACAGCCCAGAAGTCCCTGTCTGGTGGTGACTGTCACATAACCAGTTCACAAAGCAGGCAGCTGGCGAACAAATGCTTGGGCTCTTAAAACTCTAGCATCTCCCCCAAGTGGGAGCCTATATATCCAAGACACGTTTTTGCCTCTCAGCTGTGCTATCAAATAACTTTTCCTTCCTGGCTCTAAGGCCCCTCATCTCTCATCTTGTTCTTCAGCACATTTTGCTGGGTCACCTTTCAGGAGCCCCCACATCCCTCCCCTTGTGCTGTGTCCACTCCTCCCCCTGTCCAGGCTTCCCTGCCCTTCTCCATCTCCTGGAGTTTTCTCAAACTCATGTCCATCGAGTCGGTGATGCCATCCAACCATCTCATCCTCTGTTATCCCCTTCTCCTCCCGCCCTCAGTCTTTCTCAGCATCAGGGTCTTTTCCAGTGAGTCAGCTCTTCCCATCAAGTGGCCAAAGGACTGGAGCTTCAGCTTCAGCATCAATCCTTCCAATGAATGTTCAAGACTGATTTCCTTTAGGATGGACTGGTTGGATCTCCTTGCAGTCCAAGGGACTCTCAAGAGTCTCCTCCAACAGCACAGTTCAAAAGCATTAATTCTTTGCCACTCAGCCTTCTTTATGGTCCAGCTCTCACATCCATCCATGACTACTGAAAAAAACATATCTTTGACTATACATACCTTTGTCAGAAAAGTGATGTCTCTGCTTTTTAATATGCTATCTCAGTTTGCCATAGCTTTTCTTCCAAGGAGCAAGCTTAATTTCATGGCTGCAGTCATTGTCCAGTGATTTTGGAGCCCAAGAAAATAGACTGTCACTATTTTCATTGTTTCCCCATCTATTTGCCATGAAGTGATGGGACTTAATGCCGTAACCTTAGTTTTTTGAATACTGAGTTTTAAGCCAACTTTATCACTCTCCTCTTTCACTTTCATCAAGAGGCTTCTTAGTTCCTCTTCACTTTCTGCCATAAGGGTGGTGTCATCTGCATATCTGAGGTTATTGATATTTCTCCCAGCAATCTTGATTCCAGCTTGAGCTTCATTCAGTCCAGTGTTTCTCATGATGTACTCTGCATATAATTTAAATAAGCAGGGTAACAATATGCAGCCTTCATCCACTGCTTTCCCAATTTTGAACCAGTCTTTTGTTCCATGTCCAGTTCTAACTATTCTTTCTTTACCTGCATACAGGTTTCTCAGGAGACAGGTAAGGTGGTCTGGTATTCATTCCCATCTCCTTAAGAATTTTCCACAGTTTGTTGTGATCCACACAGTCAAAGGCTTTAGCATAGTGAATGAAGCAGAAGTAGATGTTTTTCTAGAATTCCCTTGCTTTTCCTATGATCCAGCAGATGTTGGCAGTTTCATCTCTGGTCCCTCTGCCTTTTCTAAATCCAGCCTGAACATCTGGAAGTTCTTGGTTCACATACTGTTGAATCCTAGCTTGAAGGATTTTGAGCATCACTTGGCTAGCATGTGAAATGAGCGCAATTGTGCAGTAATTTGAACATTCTTTGGCATTGCCTTTCTTTGAGATTGGAATGAAAACTGGCCTTTTCCAGTCCTGTGGGCATTGCTGAGTTTTCCAAATTTGCTGGCATATTGAGTGCAGCACTTTCACAGCATCATCTTTTAGCATTTGAAATAGCTCAACTGGAATTCCATCACCTCCACTAGCTTTATTCCTAATAATGTTCCTAAGGCCCACTTGACTTCATACTCCAAGATGTCTGGCTCTAGGTGAGTGATCACACCATCATGGTTATCTGGGTCATTAGGACCTTTTTGTACAGTTTTTCTATGTGCAGTTCTTCTTGCCACCTCTTCTCAATATCTTCTGCTTCTGTTAGGTCCATACCATTTCTGTCCTTTATTGTGCCCATCTTTGCATGAAATGTTCCCTTGGTGTCTCTAATTTTCTTGACGAAATGTCTAGTCTTTCCCATCCTATTGTATGCCTCTATTTCTTTGCCTTGTGCACTTAGGAAGGCTTTCTTATCTCTCTTTGCTATTCTTTGAAACCCTGCATTCAGATGGGTGTATCTTTTTCTCCTTTGCCTTTCACTTTTCATCTTTTCTTAGCAGTTTGCCTGACATGTGTTAATAGGTGATAGGGGTTGAATTAATGAATGAGTAAATAAAGGAACACTTTCTTGCCAGTGTGCACGTGCATACACACTCACACACACAGACACACAATAGCAGTTAGCATTTGCTTTCCATACACTATCATTTAATCCTCCCAGCCCCACGAGAGTCCCTCCCAGCCCCAGGTAGTATACTGGTACCATTTAACAGACAAGGAGATTAAAGCTTGCAGTTGGAAAGGAAAGGCTGTGGGAGCCATGGGAGGGCCTCAGTGCCTATCTTCTCTTTAAAAAAAATTTTTTTATTGATCATTTATTTATTTGCTTGGCTGCCTCGGGTATTAGTTGTGGCATGCGGGATCTTCTGTTGTGGCATGTAGACTCACTAATTGTGGTGTCAGGCTTAGTTGATCCAACAGATGCAAGATCTTAGTTCCCCAACCAGGGATCGAACCTATGTCCCCTGCATTGCGAGGTAGATTCTTAACCATTGGACCGGGTGGGAAGTCCGGGTGCCCAACTTCTTGACCACAACATTGTGTTGCACCTTTGGACAATACACAGGCCCTCTGTTAAAGAAAAAGTGGCATCAGCAGGTCCTAAGTGACTTTTCAACAGCATGTACTAAAACTGTGGCTCAGTCATGAAGTGAAAGTCGATCAGTCGTGTCTGACTCTTTGCGACCCCATGGACGATACAGTCTATGGAATTCTCCAGGCCAGAGTTCTGGAGCTAGTAGCCATTCCCTTCTCCAGGGGATCTCCCCAACCCAGGGATCGAACCCAGGTCTCCCACATTGCAGGAGGATTCTTTACCATATGAGCCACCAGGGAAGCCCTTGTCTACTTGCTCCCTCTCCAAAGGAGAAACAGCAGAGCCCGACTCTAGAAGACCTTCATTTTTAGGGGAATGAAATCTGCCTGGGTTGATACCTTCCCCAACTCTCTCCCCACTCATACCCCTACTGCCATCCATCACCAGGTTCCATTGACTTTAGCACCTAAATATCTCTCAGACATCCTGCACGTGGTCTCTCATGCTCCAGTCTGTCCTGACCCCTCCAAGCTGTCATCCACCCTAGGATGTGTTCACAATGCGTCTAATCCTGATAGACAGAGGCTGAGCCCTTGACCTGGCCACCAGCCCTGTGAGGCTCTGCCCTCCAGGCTCTCCCCACACCTGCCTCCCTGTTCCCGCCACACCAGCATCACCTCTCCAGCCTCCTTTTGGTCCTCTGTATCCCCAGGACTTTGCACTTGCTGTTCCCATTTCGGGGATTCTGATCCCATCTTCAGACGTCAGCTCACACGTCATTTCCCCAAGGACATTTTCCTGACATCCCTAGGGCACCCCCTCCACAGCATGTTGCTCTCTGTGTCGTAATCAGTGCGTGACCTTTGTAGGAGTTATCACCGCCCCCGGAAGCTCCGTGAGGCAGGGACCACATCTCTTTGCCCATGCCCTTGTATTCAGTTGGCCAAAAAGTTTATTCAGGTTTTTCTGTAAGCTGTTACAGAAAACCCTGACAGACTTTTTGGCCAACCCAGTATGTGGCTGGTGCTCAGTATACCCATCTGATAAACGATGGGTTACATGGATGGGAAAGGCTCTGATGCTGGGAAAGATTGAAGGCAGAAGGAGAAGAGGGAGACGGCGGATGAGGTGGTTGGATGACATCTCTGATTCAATGGACATGAACTTGGGCAAACTCCAGGAGATGGTGAGGGACAGGGAGGGCTGGCGTGCTGCAGTCCACGGGATGGCAAAGAGCCAGACACGACTGAGTGACTGAATAACAACACGTGGAGGGCTGGACAGGCACTGCCCAGCTCAGCACAGTTTGCTGCTTCTCCTAAAGCCATCGTCACCCACAGTCCCTCCCAGGGTTTTGGCCTGTGTTTGACGCACTCACAGACACTGGCTGGTGGAGCTGTAGGGTAAGGGAGTTAAGAGAAGGCGAGGTTTGGAAAAAGAACGAGACGGGCGCTTTCCAGGAGCAGATCACCTTTAATGAGGCGAGAAGGGGCAGCAGTCAGATTAGTGAGCTGCTGCACTAACCCAAGAAAAGAATAAGGATATATAGGCATGTATGTGGAAAGCTACTGTCTTAAGGGGGCCTGTTCTTCTCCAAGGTTGTTTGGAGTAGTTATCTTAATTTTAAAAGGCTGGGGCAAGGAGTTCCGCCTGGGAGTTGGGTGTAATCAACCTTAATGTCCATTTTTTCTTCAGGTGAGAGAGTTCTTTGTTTTGCATAGAATGGTGGGGAGTACCCGGAGGGGAATTTTAACTCCAGGCTCTTTTGAACCTTGTAACTTTGCTTCCGGAGCAGGAGCTCCACCTGGGCTGTGTCCCGGCTGGCTCCGGGTGGCTTTCCTATGTGTGGAGGAGAGTCTGCTCCTGACACTGAATCAGAGTCTGCTGGCCCAGTGGCTCCGCTGACCTGCCCTGTGCCTTTCGTCAGGTCTTGACTTGCCCGTCTTCCTGGCAGGTGTCTTGCTGTTCAGGCAGAGTGCATTGTTACCAGCCCCCACCTCTGCACTTCCCACTCTTCCGTCCGGGGTCGTTAGCCCACCCTGGGACCCGGTTCATGCCTCCAGCGTCGGCTTCTCTGCCAAGCCGCCTCCACCATTTGCGAGCCAGCGGTCGGTTTCTGCCACATTTTTCCTAATTAGAGGCCTGTGCCTTTCGGCGTAATGTTATTACGAGGAGCCTGGTGATCTGCAAGTCCTTGTTCCGCAGGCTGAACGGCTGAGTGTGTTTTATCATGCGATTTGTCTTCCAAGCTATGCTCCCCCGTTGTGTGAATTTCCCGTTAGAGTCTTCTTTCTTGATTCCATGGCCCGGGAAACCGTCTGCCGTCCCAGCCTCTTGGAATCTTGTGCCAGGCTGTGGGTCTGATGCAGCCATGCCAGAGGAGTTGTGTTTATAGGTCCCCAGGGGACGGGTCAGTGGCATCGCTGTGTTTGTATCGTCTTTGATGGAGGACACACTGGGGGTTATGTCTGTTATTCAGCCACAGCTCCCCATCTCAAGTTATTTCAACAAAGTGCCTGAAGTGAGCATACGTGAGGGCACCTGGCACCATGCCTGGTTCACTGCCGATGCCCCTCGTGCTTTTGGGAAAAAGGGAGGGAGGGAGGGAATAACTAGAAGACAGCATTTCCCAGCAGGGGCTCCTTGGAACACGAATCCTCTGCGATGCCCAAAGAAGTACAACTCAGCAACATTAACAGGGAGGAGTGGTTCCATGGGTAAATAAGTTCGGAAACTGTCTGTATGCTGTGATGCTCTTGGAGATTCATAGACTGTGTCTGTGTTAAAGGCTCTGAGAAGGCCAGCTGTCCCGAAAGCTGGCTGACCTCGTTTCTTATACATTTCTCAGACTTCTGTGATCCCGGGACTCTTACTCAGGTCAGCTCTTTAGGCAGTTGTGAAATGTTGCCAGAGTACAGGCTAGAAGGTGGCGAGGATTATGGGAGGTTCAAAGGCTAGAAGGTGACGAGGATTACGGGAGGTTCAAAGGGATGCCGTGAGGACCCCAAAGGAAGGATTCGAAGACAGGTGCGTGAAGGATGCAGCTTTTCTGCCTGATCTGGAAGGATGAGCAGGATACCCATGGATGGAGGGGAGAGGAGGGGCTTCTGGGCTGGGATGCGCGAGATGTGCGTAGTTTGGGGAACAGGATTCAGAGAAGATCGTGCTAGAAGACAGGCTGGTCTCAGCTCCCACGCCCAGCCGAGTTCCTGGTAACCAAAGCTGCCCAGTAAGTCTTTGGTAAAATTATGAATGAATTATTGAGGGTCTGCTCATTGCCCTCCTAGTGAGACTAGACTTTCTTTATGAGCCCTTGTTTCCCAACCAGGGATTTGTGTCATTATCACTTGTGGGCTTTCTTTCTTTCTTTCTTTTTTAATAAAGCAGATAAAACTTATTTTAAAATGAAAATCTCAGAAATGAGACGCTAGTATTCAGAAAAGGAGTTAATAAATGAAAAAAAAATTAGGACTGAAAAAAATGCTGTGGACTTTTCTTGAAACACACATATGGAGGGTCCCCATTCCTACAAATAATGATTCTCTGAGTCGACAGAGGGGGAAGGGAGCTGTGGGAGAGGTGATTCGGGCATCTGAACATCTTGAAAGCTTCCCAGGAGATTCTAAGTGAGCTCCCAGTTAAACAACAAATGTCAGAGCTGAGGGAGGTCCCTTAGGGGTCTATGCCATGGGCTAACTTCCCTGGCAGTTGCATATAAGATAAAATGGGGGAGGTGGCCTACCGATGAAATGCAGTTGGGAGTCTGTGACGTGACTCTTTGAGATTTACACCAGCATTTTAAAAACGCTGAGAAGGCCTGCTGTAATGCCAGCACTTCCAGAAGTAGCATTAGAAAGTATAAGTTTAGAGATGGGTATGTACGCATGTCAGATTGAGTGTTTGGCTTCATCATCTTTTCTAGACACTGCTGTTTCTTTGTTCAGACTTCCCAGGAATGAATTCTCCCGTGGTTAGTGGTTTTTATATTTTCTATTTTTTGGAGGCTTTTTTTTTTTTGGTTTTGGTATTGCTTTTGTTGTTGTTGTTTTCTTTCTTTTTTAGAACTGCATAATTTTTATTTGGTTAGTTAGTTTTGCTGTGCCACATAGAATGTGGGATCTTCCTTGACTAGGGATTGGACCTGAGCCCCCGGAACTGGCAGCGTGGAGTCTTAACCACTGGACTACCAGGGAAGTTCCTCATTGTGTTTTTGTGACTGCCAAATGAAGTCACCCTGGCCACCACTCGGGTGGGGCACCCTGCTCCCAGAGAAGGTTCTAGAGAAGGCTAACATGAAGTTATAAAAGTGTCTTGTTTGCTTACCAAGAACTCTTGATTTCTGTAGTCATTTTCTGTCTGCAGCCAGCATGAAAAGATGCGATATTGGGGGCTGAATGAGAGCCTGCTGTGTCCCAAGCTCCTTTCTCCACCTCCCAGTCCTGTGGAGATCACTTCTGACTTCACACTCCTGATGCTGTGAAATGACTAGGGTGGCCCCAGTTAGGAATTTGCAGGCTTGCAGATGCTAAGCATTCCTCTGTGGACTCTTTGTTCTTGCTTTAAACCAGCTAATGGGCAACCACACTGCTCCTCCTCGGTGGGGCTGTAGGGAGCTGGTGATCTTTAAAGAATCAGTGGAATTGTTGGGCTCTGGGTTGCCCTAACCGATCCATACCCATCTGACACTTGGGTTTCACTTTAGATGCTCATTTCCTGTGCGGGTGTTTGTTTGTTTGTTTTATAATTTATTTATTTTTAACTGAAGGATAATTGCTTTACAATATTGTGTTTGTCTCTGCCATACATCAGCATGAAACAGTATTAGGTGCACACATGTTCCCCCGCTCTTGAACCTCGCTCCCACCTCCCCCTCTAGGTTGTCACAGAGTCCTAGTTTGAGTCATACAGCAAATTCCCATTGGCTACCTGTTTTACATACAGTAGTGTGTATGTTTCCATGGTAATCTCTCCATTCATCCCACCCTCTCCTTCTTCCTCCCACCCCATGTCCACAAGTCTGTTCCTTATGTCTGCGTCTCCATTGCTGCTTGCAGATAGGTTCATCAGTACCATCTTTCTAGTTTCCATATATATGTTAATATATAATATCTGTTTTTCTCTTTCTGACTTACTTCACTCTGTATAATAGGCTCTAGGTTCATCCGCCTCATTAGAACTGACTCAGGTGTGTGCCTTTTTATGGCTGGGTAATATTCCATTGTGTATATGTACCACGGCTTCTTTATCCATTCATCTTTCAATGGACATTTACGGTGCTTCCATGTCCTAGCTGTTTGTGCTGATGGTTTCTCATTTGTTCACTCAAACTACGAACTTCTCTAACAAAGGAGGTGTTACCCTCCACCTATTACCTCACTGAAGATAAAGTCTGATGGTTACTCCTCTCAAAGTTGGCTGTGAGAGGGTGCTAGAAGCTCCCCTGGGTCCCCGAGGCAGAGATTAGGGGGTGGGTCATCTGTAGTGGTGAGACCACAGGGGGCCCAAGGCTGCTGGTCTAGGGCCAAGTGTATGGTAGGTGCTCATTTCCAGAAGACTAATCAGCTCCATGGGCCTCCCCTCCCACCAGGATTTCTTCCACCCCTACCTACCTAAGGGATGGATGGGGCACCTCCAGAATCTGTGATAGAAATGACCATATTAACTAAGATCCCCACTTCCCTCACAGCCCATGAACCTGTGGAATATGATGTGATCATAAATCAGCCTGTATCTATAGCTAATGTTCCTTAAGAGACTATGACAGTTCCCTTCCAAGGCTATGCAGTTCATTTGTTTCCTTATTGGATTCTTTCATCTACCTTGTATGTATTAAGTATCTGCTCTTACTGGGCCTGCAGTGCAGGGGACCCCAGTTCAATTCCTGGGTCGGGAAGATCTGCTGGAGAAGGGATAGGCTACTTACTCCAGTATTCTTGGGCTTCCCTTTGGCTCAGCTGGTAAAGAATCCGCCTGCAATGCAGGAGACCTGGGCTTGTTCCCTGGTTTGGGAAGATCCCCCGGAGAAGGGAAAGGCTACCCACTTCAGTGTTCTGGCCTGGAGAATTCCATAGGTTGAATAGACAATGGGGTTGCAAAGAACTGGACACAATTGAGCAACTTTCACTTTCTCTTACTGGGCATGATGCCCACCTCTGGGGTTGGAGCTGCTCCATCTCTGTTCAGCCCTAGAGCACTGGCTCCTCCTGGGGGACAGACAGGGTGACCCCCACCAGGACATCTGGTGGGGCTGGTGGCGCTGGGATGACAGGCTGTCCTGGGCATGTGTGAACCAGCTCGGTGTCTGGTGAACATTCACACTGCCCCATGAAGCTTCATTTTTCTCAGGATTCACTCAACCTTTGCTGTGTTCTTACGCCTCCATGATGGTGTTTTTCCACATCTCCATTATTTCTTCCATCCTCTTTCATTTTTTTTTTTTTTTGGTCGTGACTTGAGTACTGTTGTTTATCTCACCCAGATCCCCTCTTCTCTGTTCTCTTCTGCTTGTGGGTCTCCTATGTTGGGAAGCACTTCATGGTAGCTCACCTTTCAGGAAAATACTGTTCTGTTGACTTGAGTCCCCACCCTGAAACCTGAAGATTTAAAGATGAGTCCCGGAGTGCAGGCAGGATTGAGTTCAAATCCACCCTCCTTCACCTCTTCGTTTTGCATTCTGGGATGTAGATGATTGGGTTTCAGCCTCTCAAGGGAGCCTTGGTTTCCTTGTGTCTAGGAGGATGGTAAGACCACCCCCTAGTGAAATAGTTGTGAGAGTTAAAAAGGAACCTCACCATGGTGCCCATTCACCACTGGTTGCCAGGCAGATGTTGGCTCTTTGTCATAATTCCTGAGCAGTTGCATAGACTGGCCCCGTCTCCCCTCTTGGGGAATGTTAGCCATGCTGTATTGACAACAATGTTATTAAAGAGAAAGTCAAGGTCAATTTCAGTAGAGAGACTTAAGGCAGAAAGATTTGAGGGTCAATGGTAGTATAACTGAGCCCCCACAGTGAACACTCCTCAGGGTACCTCTAATTGCCAGGACAAGCAGTGGACAAGGACTCGTGCCGCCTGACCCCCTGACCTGCTGAACAGCCCTCTGCAAGAGGGGAATCTTTCTGGAAAGCCCTTGGCCTCCAGGAGCTCTGCTCACCTTCCCCAGTCTCTTCCACGCTCTGTTGATGCACCATATCTGATCACAGACATTCCAACAGCAAGTCTGAGGGCCTCCCAATGCAAGGGCTCTTTCCCTAATATGGCCAAGAATTACTTCTATTATATTAATTATTATTGAAAGTGAAAGTGAAGTCACTCAGTCGTGTCCGACTCTTTGCGACATCATGGACTGGAGCCTGGCAGGCTCCTCCGTCCATGAAATTTTCCAGGCAAGAACACTGGAGTGGGTTTTAATTCCTATCAAACTCTTTTTAATGAAGTATACCTGATGGCTCAGTGGTTAAGAATCCACCTGCCAATGCAGGAGACTCAGGTTCAGTCCCTGAGTGGAGAAGATCCCCTGGAGAAGGAAATGACAGCCCACTCCAGTATTCTTGTATAGGAAATCGCATGGACAGAGGAGCCTGGGAGGCTACAGTCCATAGGGTCACAAAAGAGTTGGACATGACCTAGCAACTAAATAACAACAACAGATAGTTGATTTACAATAGTCTCTTTCAGATGTACACAGTGATTCAGTTATGCACATACATGTCTGTATCTATATTCTTTTTTCTATTCATTTCCATTATAGTTGTTACAAGATATTGAAAATAGCTCCTTGTGCTATACAGTAAATCCTTGCCATTAAGCCTATCAGACTCTTAGCTGTATTCTAGAAGCACTGCGTAACATGCCTTTTTTTTTTTTTTTTGGCTGCTCTAGGTATTTGTTGCAGCACACAGGATCTTCCGTCTTTCTTGTGTCCTGTTCGATGTAATTGCTGCATGCAAATTCTCTTCGTTGCGGCATGTGGAATCTAGTTCCATGACCAGAAATCGAACCCAGGCCCCCTGCATTGGGAGTGTGGAATCTTAGCCCCTGGACCACCAGGGAAGTCCCTGGGCAACATGTTTACAGGCAGCCAGTCTCATTTCATGGTTGTGGCAATCCATGGGATGGAGTGATGTACTCAGGTCACAGACCTACTCAGTCTTGAAGCCAGAGTTCTAATCCCAGTGACCCCACTCCTTAGGTTCTTAGCCATTATTTTATGCAGCCTCACTCAGTGAAACCTTTTCTGTGGCACAGGGCTCTTCTGTAGGCTCTCCAGCCCTTTCTTTCTTTCACCCCTCTGTCCTTCCCTTTTCTGAGGCTCCCCAGATGGTACTAGTGGTAAAGAACCCACCTGCCAATGCAGGAGACTTAAGAGACGCGGGTTCAATCCCTGTGTCAGGAAGATCCCCTGGAGAAGGACCACGCCCAATCCAGTGTTCTTGCCTGGACAATCCCACGGACAGAGGAGGCTAGCGGGCTACAGTCCATGGGGTCACAAAGCATCGGACATGACTGAAGTGACTTAGCACACACATCCATCCCTTTTCTAGTTCTGCTCTCTTTAAACAATGTGCACTAAGCCCTTAGTCGTGTCACATCTGGCCATTTTTCCTAAGCACAGTGGGAATTTATTATTATTATTATTCTTTATTCTAATAATTAAGCCACACTTTGGTTACCAGACACAGAGTACATGCTTAGTCCTCAGGCCAACATCAACACTTCTCAGAACCCAGACCAGAATGGCACAGTGGTTATAAGCAGGCTGTGTGGCAGCAGATGCCAGGGTTTGAGTTTCTGCTTTGCTCCCCTAGCCAAGGGACCACTGTCTTCTCATCTGTAAATGGAAGATTTTAATCCTACCAAGAGGGCTTCCCTGGTAGCTCAGATGGTAAATAATCTGCCTACAATGCAGGAGACCTGGGTTCAATCCCTGAGTTTGGAAGATCCCTTCGAGAAGGGAATGGCTACCTAATCCAGTATTCTTGCCTTGAGAATCCTGTGGACAGAGGAGCCTGGTGGGCTAGAGTCCATGGGGTTGCAGAGTTGGACACGACTGAGCAACTGAAACACAGTCATCCCAGGAACGTAATTTTGTCACGAGACTCATGCAAGTGGGCGTGTAAGCAGTTAGAATGGTACTCGGCTCACAGGACATGTCCTACCAGGGTGAATCCTCAGGCCTTCTCCAAATCTGTCTTTCTCCCTCCTGCAGGACCCACAGGTTT
Organism: Oryx dammah; assembly: GCF_014754425.2. Classification (NCBI taxonomy): domain Eukaryota; kingdom Metazoa; phylum Chordata; class Mammalia; order Artiodactyla; family Bovidae; genus Oryx; species Oryx dammah. Next base: position 54,042,325 of record NW_024070200.1, read on the forward strand.
CTAGGAAACTCCATCCTAGAGCAGGGGATCCCCAACCTCCAGAATCTAATGCCTGATGATCTGAGGTAGAGCTGATATAATAATAGAAATAAAGCACACGAAAATGTAATGTTCTTGAATCATCCTGAAACCATCCCTCCCCCAGCCCCAGGAAAAATTGTCTTCCGTGAAACGGGTCCCTGGTGCCAAAAGAGTTAGGGACTACTGTCCCACAGGACTGCCTTCCCAAGCCTGTTCTTGTTGCTGTTCCACTGCTAAGTCGGGTCCGATACTTTGTGACCCCATGGCCTGCAGCATGCCGGGCTTCGCTGTCCTTCACTGCGTCCCAGAGTTTGCTCAAATTCACGTCCATGTCCTCATCCTCTGTCGCCTCTTTCTCCTCTTGCCCTCAGTCTTTCCCAGCATCAGGGTCTTCTCCAGTGAGTCGGCTCCTCGCATCAGGTGGTCAAAGCCTAGCTGTGGAAAACTTGTCTTCCCTACAGAGGGCTCCCCTGCCACTCTTCCCAGCTTTGAATCATTCCGCCAGTAGCAGCACTCGGCCCCTGATGAGAGGTGAAAAGTTTTCCCCAGCTGTGAAGCTGTGGGATACAGGCCCACCTGCCTTCCACGCCAGCTCCCAACCTCTGAGGCTAAACCAGAAGGTGGGAGGCAAATGGCTGCAGGAGTCTGTAAGTGTTTGGCAGCCTGGTGTGGCCTCGGTTCACCAGTCTAGGCCACCTCAATAGCAGCTGCCACCTTGGAAAGTTACACGTTTTGTGGGCTTAACACTCCATTTGCATGAAAAAGCTTGGAAGACTGGGAATAGCCCTAAGATCAAGCTAATTAATACCCCTTAAGTTGGGGCTCTGGAGGGTAGACTGAGCCTTTTAAAGGAAATCTTCTTTGAAAACACTACAGGTCATTGCAATAAAGCCCAGAAAGGGAGGAAGAACCTAGGAGGAAAATAGCCGAACACGAGAGGAAGCTGTCATTTCTGGAGGCAAGTCGGTCAGGTAGACGGGGAAAAAAGATTGTCCTTTATGCAAATACGTCCCACTCAGTCTTCCCTGGGCCTCCAGTTAGATTAGATGATTTTCACATCTAATCCGAGGCAAAATTAGTCATTCGATATTAAGACAAAAGCAGGCAGGCTCCTATCTTGACAAGAAATCCTTCCTACTGAAATGGAATTATCTCTAGAATAATTAAAATGCTTGCTGAAGTATGAAAGTGTTCTATTAGCTAGAGTTGTCTTTGTTGAGAAGCGCCCTCCTTGTCCCCAGGTAAACCATAATGGCCATGATCAAGAAAAGAAAATAGGAAGGCTGTGAAAAAGTTGGCTTAAAACTCAACATTCAGAAAACTAAGATCATGGTGTCTGGTCCCATCATGCCATGGCAAATAGATGGGGAAACAGTGGAAACAGTGACAGACTTTATTTTCTTGGGCTCCAAAATCACTGTGGACAGTGACTGCAGCCACTAAATTAAAAGACACTTGCTCCTTGGAAGTAAAGCTAGACCGAGTATTAAAAGGCAGAGACATCACTTTGCTGACAAAGATCTGTCTAGTTAAAGCTATGATCTTTCCAGTAGTCATGTATGGATGTGAGACTTGGATCATAAAGAAGGTTGAGCACCGAAGAATTGATGCTTTCGAACTGTGGTGCTGGAGAAGGCTCTTTAGAGTCCCTTGGACTAAAAGGAGATCAAACCAGTCAATACTAAATGAAATCAGTCCTGAATATTCACTGGAAGGACTGACACTGAAGCTCCAACACCTTGACCACCTGATGTGGAGGGCCAACTCTTTAGAAAAGACCCTGATGCTGGGAAAGATTGAAGGCAGGAGGAGAAGGAGACGACAGAGGATGAGATGATTGGATGGCATTGCTGACTCAACGGACACGAGTTTGAGCAAACTCCAGGTGATGGTGAAGGACAGGGAAGCCTGGTGTACTGCAGTCAATGGAGTCACAAAGAGTTGCACACGACTTTGCAAGTGAACAACAACAAATAGATAATGTGGTCAAACTTGAATTCTCATTGGTGTCATTTTTGAGCCAGAGAACACAGTTGATGGATATTGATGGTGTCAGCTCAATGGCAGTATTTGTGAACAAGTGTGGCTGTGGTGCTTTTTCTTTGGAAGTCCCCAGATCTAAAGAATCTTCACAGTAACAAGGAAAGTGAAGCCTCCAATAAAAATATGGCAAAGGATGGTTTTCCTAGAATGTCACCAACCTGCCTACTGATTGTCAACAGTATCTCCAGAGTTTAGATATCTTAATGCCAAAAGACTGCAGTGATGGAGCAACAGTGTTATTACCTGCCAAAACATGAACAGCTGGGGGCTTTCAAATTCATTTATTACAAGGAAGCACTGTGGTTGTTCATGCAATCCATACCACTCTCTGTGAGGCTTGGTACTTCGTGACATAATCAACCCATCCCTTGTCACAGATGCATTGTATGATCACAATGTGTTAAACCAGCCTTCACTCATTAGCGGTGATTTATGATGATGGAGTCTTAACATCCCAGGGGTTTTTGTTCATGAAGACATATACTTACCTCGTTACCTTCTGTTTATGCCCAACGTATTCATCTTTTATATTTGTTGAACAGTGCACATTTTTAAACATTACACAATCAACATTGCTCTAAATAGTTGTATGATACTTAACAATGTGGATTTTTAACAAAGGGAAATTTTCCAACATTTAAACACAGATTTTAAGTGTAACCTCTTCTAGACAATTATTCAAAATGACATTTTGAGAAAAGATTATTATAAATGTTTGAAATCAGGTAAAATGTGGACAAAACACACTCATAAAGGCCTGTGCACTTGCAATAAAGTAGGTATGTGAATAAAGTAGCTGTATGAATAGCATGGATTCAAAGTTGTTTTTCCTTATCTTCATTCTTATTCATACTCTTTTTAAAGGGCTTCTCAGGTGGTGCTAGTGGCAAAGAACCCACCTGCCAATGCAGGAGATGCAAGAGATGCAGGTTTGATCCTGGGGTTGGGAAGATCCCCTAGAGGAGGAAATGGCAACCCACTCCACTATTCTTGCCTGGAAAATTCCATAGGCATGGGAGGCTGGGGATTTAAGTCCATGGGGCAGCAAAGAGTCAGACACAACTGAACCACCAACACCCTTTTTAAAGTTTTTGTTTTATTTTGTGCATGTGGGTGCATGCATTTTTTTAATCCAAGAGTTGCCTTCCTAAGGTTTTAGTAGTTTCTCAGAGGGTAAAGCGTCTGCCTGCAATGTGGGAGACCCAGGTTCAATCCCTGGGTTGGGAAGATCCCCTGGAGAAGGAAATGGCAACCCACTCCAGTATTCTTGCCTGGAGAAGCGCACGGACAGAGGAGTCCATGGGGTCGCAAAGAGTCAGACACGACTGAGTGACTTCACTTTCTGAAACCACTGCTGAACAGCTGAGGCCACCAGCTCCGGTTATTGTCCGATTGCTTCTCGGCTGGAATATAGAATTGGATTGCTCAGTGCATGGTGATCCTGAGCCTCCAATCATTTAGCTCAGTCCATTCCAATAACTAAGTTCCTTAAGTCCCTGTCTTATATATAGATTTTCATTTCTGAAACTTGGTAATCTTTCCCAGAAATGATAAGTTTTAAATTGTATGTATCTGTCAGTTTTTGACCCATTGTTCTGTCATTTTGATGAATTGAGCATGTCTGTTAACATTATTAAAAACTTATGTATCTTCTATAATTATTTTATTCTAATTAGTTGGGCCATTTAGAGGTTTTGTCTCCTAGGAGATGAGATTGAGCCTGTGTAATTAGCGCTCTTCTTTAGGACAGCTGGCCAATTCATCACCTTGGTGAGCAGTGCTAGACTCAGCTCACCGGCTTATTTTGTGTGACCATGGGCCCTGATTGGTTTTTCCTAGCCTTGGGATGGTATCTGCTTCATCTGGGAGTCTCTTTTATCTTTTTCTGTTCATACAGGTGGGATCAAGTATACCATGCGCCAAGTGTTCCACATTTTGATAATTATGGGGGAACAGAGGTCCCCTAACTTGTCACTGGTATACCACTTTTACGCATTTCTGCCAGCTGTACCATTATTTATATGACTTCTCTTTAAGTAACTGTAAATCTATTTGTTTTTCTTCTAGTTGCAGCGAGCAGGGGCTATATTGTGATACATAGCTTCTCATTGTGATAGCTTCTCTCTTTGCAGAGCAGGAGCTCTAGAACATGAGCTCACTAGTTATGGTACACAGGCTTAGTTGCTCCATAGTCCGTGGGATCTTCCCAGACCAGGGATTGAGCCCATGTCCGCTGCATTGGCAGGGAGATTCTTAACCACTGGACCACTAGGGAAGTCCTAAACCTACTTGTTTTAACCTAGCATCATCTTAAGTTATTGTAGCCATGAAACCAAATCCTTGATTTATCAGTTTTATTTAACTTTAGTAAGTGTACATCTAAATAATATCATAAATATTGAAATTATGGTTGTGTCCTGATATCCCCGGACTCCCTTGCATACTGCCAGGACATGTCATCACTCCACATCTGGTCAAAGATCCTGTACCAAGGATTCTAATGGCTGAAAATATCCAAATAACATGATTACTTTCAAAGGATTTTAAGAATACCAAATCTCTCACTTGTGAAAGCACAGAATTAAAGTGAAATCCCAGTGGTTTATGAAACCACATACTTAAAAAACAGAGTGTAATACAATAAGATTGAAATGAACCAGCTCAACAGAAACATGCTTCAGTTCCACTGGTAATTAAAGTGGTAAACAAGCCACAGAGTATTTTTGCCTACCATTAATCCTCATTTGAACCCTGAGCACCAGGGCAGCTTCTAGGCTGCCTTGAGTGATGAGAAAAGATCACCGGAGGAAGGAGGAACAGATAGAGCAAAGATCTGGGGCCAGGGCATCCTAATGGAGGGAAGACACGCCCCCCCCCCCGCTCAGCGCACAGACCTGGGTGGGGAGGACCAGGTCCAGCTGGGGTGGGGCCAGAGCGAGGATGGAGCGTGATCAGAAGTGTGATCAGACAGCCGAGGGGCAGATGGTGGGCCATCATGCCACATGTGGATTTGGGCCATTCTGGAGTTCTGAATAGGAAAATGATTAGAGCTGTTCCCACTGGCTACTGTATAGGGGAGGGCTGTATTGGATAAAGAGTAAAAGTAGTCAAGACCTTGGTTTTCCCCACGCGAGAGGTCATGGAAGCTTGGCCAGGCACCTATGGTTGTGAGAAGGAAGGGCAGGATAGAGGTTGGGTTATATACATACACATACCCACACACACATATATATGCATATACACCCACTGGGCTTCCCAGGTGGCATAGAGTGAAGAATCTTTCTGCCATGACAGAAGATGCAAGAGACTCAAGTTCGATTCCTGGGTTGGGACTATTCACTGGAGTAGGAAACGGTACCCCACTCCAGCACTCTTGCCTGGGAAATTCCATGGACAGAGGAGCCTGGGGGGCTACAGTCCATGGGGTCACAAAGAGTTGGACACGACTGAGTGACTAAGAAAAGCACATGCATACACTAACATTTCATTTTTCTTGAAACTGTTAAGATTAAATATGTCTTTAAAAGAATAGATACATGTATATATGTGTAACTGAATCACTTTGCTGTACACTTGAAACTAACACAGTATTTTAAATCAACTATACTCCAATGTAAAATAAAAAAATGAAATGAGTTGTTAAAAGAAAGATTATATTTTCTTAGCACGTGCAGCTATAAATATTTATCACAGGTGTAGTGATATATCCACTTTGTTGCCGTTCAGTCACTAAGTCATGTCCAACTCCCTGTAGCCTCATGGACTGTAACACACCCAATTTCCCTGTTTGTTGCTGTCTCCTGGAATTTACTCAAACTCATGTCCACTGAGTCAGTGATGCCATCCAACCGTCTCATCCTCTGTCATCCCCTTCTCCTCCTGCCTTCAGTCTTTCTCAGCATCAGGGTCTTTTCCAACGAGTCGGCTTTTAGCATCAGGTGGCCAAAGTACTGGAGGTCCAGCTTTAGCATCGGTTCTTCCAATGAATATTCAAGTTTGATTTCCTTTAGAATTAACTGGATTGACCTCTTGGCAATCCAAGGGACTCTCAAGAGTCTTCTCCGGGACCACATTAGAAAGCATCAATTTTTCAGTACTCAGCCTTCTTTATGGTCCAACTCTCACATCCATACGTGACTACTAGAAAAACCATAGCTTTGACTATATGGACCTTGTCGGCAAAGTGATGTTTCTGCTTTTTAACATACTGTCTAGGTTTGTTATAGCTTTTCTTCCAAGGACCAAGCTTCTTTAAATTTCATGGCTGCAGTCATCATCCACAGTGATTTCAGAGGCCAAGAAAATAAAATATAATGTATCTGTATATAACTTAGATATACTGATATAACATAATTAATGCATTTATAATATATAATTAAGTTTATATTTTACCTTTTATGAAACAAACCCCAAATGCCTCTTTCTATATGTTGGATAGAAATAAAAATTTTTGAAAGGCTTATAAAATAGTGTTTCCAGTGTGCTGTTAAAAAAAAAAGACATTGTGTGGTTTTTCCTGCTTTAGTAGTTTTCAGTTTAGTTGACAAAATATTAGAGTGTATTTTAAGCCACAGTTTTCACAATTATGGCTGACTTACGGGTTATAGGCCTCGGCCTGAGCAACCAGGTGCTGTTTACCGACTCCTGGTGCTGTTTACTGGGATGGGTCAAAGTGGGACCTCGGGGGCAGAAGGCCTGGGAGTGCAGTATCTATGACCTTGGTCATCTGCTTCTCTCCTTGCAGTGATCCCCAAGGTCACCAAGCACCTGCTCTCAAACCCCGTGTTTACCTGTATCATCCTGGCCGCCTGCATGGAGATTGCAGTGGTGGCTGGCTTCGCTGCCTTCTTGGGAAAGTATCTGGAGCAGCAGTTTAACCTCACCACCTCTTCTGCCAACCAGCTGCTAGGTGAGTCTGTGTCACCCACTGGTCCCCACCCCGCACAGGGAGGCTGCCCATGCCTGGAATACCATAAGCATTGACTGACCAGTCAGATAGCCCAGACCGTGCTGCTCCTGTCGCAGAATATACATGTGGTCGGTGTGCAGAAGAATTTCAGAGTATTTTCTTGGAGTAAGATTTACCCACTTGAAGCAGTTGCTTAAAGTACATGGTAATAAAGAGCTAAAATATAAAATGAGCATAGGAAGCATTGTGACAGGCCAGGAAGTCCATAAATTGGTATAAACTGGAGAATTAGGGGGAAGATGTGATGAACAAAGAGGGGAATCAAGGTGGATCTTGAAAGATTAGTACTTGGTTGACCAAAAAGATCATTCTGTCCATAATATGTGATGGAAAAACCCAAATGAACTTTTTGGCCAACCCCATAGGCTTTGATCAGGAGCGTAAAAAAGCAAGAATATTCTCGGCAACATGAAACCCATGGTCAACAGATATAGAGGTTAGAAGCCATTTGCTCGCCTCCATTTTTGTGCCCATGTCAGATATAAAATGGATCATAACACTCCTTCTCCGCAAGCTCAAGTGTGGCCTTACCAGTCTTCTCAACAGTAAACCACAGACATCTGCCTCCAGTCCTTTGGAGTTGGCCTGCTAAAGAGAACCCGTTTCTACTCATGAGAAGCAGGATTACTTATACCTGATAGGGAACATGATCTCACAGCACAAGGAGAGGGAAGGGTCAAGAATGACTTCCAGGTTTCTGGCTCAGACAGGGGGTGGTACCATTTGTGAAGCCTGAAAGTAGCAGAAAAGAATCAGATCTGCAGGGAAGGCTGTGAGTTCAGACGTGAAGTTGCTGAGTGTGAGATGGCCGTGATGTATCCATGTGATGTCCTGTGCGTGGCTGAGGACTGGAGAAGGAGATGTGGACCACATCAGTGTGTGCATGGTCACTGAGGACATGGGGGTGGAATTTCCAGAAGGATATTGTGTAGAAATAGAAGGGTGGGGCAGGGCGGTCCTCTTGGGATTCGGCACTTTATCAGGACCTGGCGAGAGGAGCGTCTGAGAGCGTCGCCAGAGGACGCAGGTGCTGGCCGGTGCTCTCTGTCACTGGAGCTCCGGGCTGGCGTGGGGGACGGGCCACAATTAGCAATATCCTTTTAAATGTGGGGGAGCCGAATGACACTTTTAAGACAATGACCATTATCAAAACAAAATGTATAATTTCTTAATTTGAAGAATAAATTAAGTGTTTAAATGCTAAAAAAAAAAAGAAAGAAAAGAAATAGAAGGGTGAAACACCACCCGTGAGGAAATAGAGAGGCATAGAAGCATCTCCTGAAAGAGACTCCTGGGTCACAGGGCATCAAGGAAGAGATGACTCCAAGAAAGAAGCCATCAGCAGTGAGAGTGTCCACGTGTGATGCAACCTCACATGCCTTGCTGCTGCTAAGTTGCTTCAGTTGTGTCGAGCTCTGTGTGACCCCACAGACGGCAGCCCACCAGGCTCCCCCGTCCCTGGGATTCTCCAGGCAAGAACACGGGAGTGGGTTGCCATTTCCTTCTCCAATGCATGAAAGGAAAAGTGAAAGTGAAGTCGCTCAGTCGTGTCTGACTCCTAGCCACCCCATGGACTGCAGCCCACCAGGCTCCTCCGTCCATGGGATTCTCCAGGTAAGAGTACTGGAGTCGGGTGCCATTGCCTTCTCACGTGCCTTGGGTCCCTTCAATAAGCAGGATGTCTTTCAGCCGATGTCAGGGCTGTGTCCTTGAAGCTGCAGCAGGTAAGCCCGTGCTGTGGTGTGAGGAGCAACCCACAGGAGGCAGAGAATAGCTAGTGACTGCAGGACGCGTTCCCAAGCTTAGCAGTGGTAGGAAGGAGTGGAGACACAGTGCATGATGTGTGTTGCCATCAGGGGATTGGAGTGATGGTACTGTTGCTAAGACACAGTTGCTATTGTGGCAGGAAGGACTTGAGGAGGTATCTCAGCAGAGGGGAAAGAGCCAGCAGAGGTGATGTGCGGAAAGGAGAGGGAATGCAGTAGACAGCGTTTGATGGAAGAGCTCATCTGTTTCAGAAAGTACAGAGAAGGAAAGATATGAGGATGACCCCTGAGAATGTGACATTCCAGGCTGAAAGTTGAGAACACGCCCTCCCCATGGAATTATCTTCTGGAAAGGAGGGAAAACCACTAGACCATTCAGGTATGACCTAATCGATTCCCTTATGATTATACAGAGGAAGTGAGAAATAGATTTAAGGGACTAGATCTGATAGATAGAGTGCCTGATGAACTATGGACTGAGGTTCATGACATTGTACAGGAGACAGGGATCAGGACCATCCCCATGGAAAAGAAATGCAAAAAAGCAAAATGGCTATCTGGGGAGGCCTTACAAATAGCTGTGAAAAGAAGAGAGGCAAAAAGCAAAGGAGAAAAGTAAAGATACAAGCATCTGAAGGCAGAGATCCAAGGAATAGCAAGAGGAGATAAGAAAGACTTCCTCAGCGATCAATGCAAAAAATAGAGGAAAACAATAGAATGGGAAAGACTAGAGATCTCTTCAAGAAACTTAGAGATACCAAGGGAACATTTCATGCAAAGATGGGCTCGATAAAGGACAGAAATGGTATGGACCTAACAGAAGCAGAAGATATTAAGAAGAGGTGGCAAGAAAACACGGAAGAACTGTACAAAAAAGATCTTCACGACCCAGATAATCACGAAGGTGTGATCACTCACCTAGAGCCAGACATCCTGGAATGTGAAGACAAGTGGGCCTTAGAAAGCATCACTATGAACAAAGCTAGTGGAGGTGATGGAATTCCAGTGGAGCTGTTTCAAATCCTGAAAGATGATGCTGTTCTGAAAGTGCTGCACTCAATATGCCAGCAAATTTGGAAAACTCATCAGTGGCCACAGGACTGGAAAAGGTCAGTTTTCATTCCAATCCCAAAGAAAGGCAATGCCAAAGAATGCTCAAACCACTGCACAATTGCACTCATCTCACACACTAGTCAAGTAATGCTCAAAATTCTCCAAGCCAGGCTTCAGCAATGCGTGAACCGTGAACTTCCAGATGTTCAAGCTGGTTTTAGAAAAGGCAGAGGAACCAGAGATCAAATTGCCAACATCCGCTGGATCATGGAAAAAGCAAGAGAGTTCCAGAAAAACATCTATTTCTGCATTCTTGACTGACAAAGCCTTTGACTGTGTGAATCACAATAAACTGTGGAAAATTCTGAAAGAGATGGGAACACCAGACTACCTGACCTGCCTCTTGAGAAACCTGTATGCAGGTCAAGAAGCAACAGTTAGAACTGGACATGGAACAACAGACTGGTTCCAAAGAGGAAAAGGAGTATGTCAAGGCTATATATTGTCATCCTAGTTATTTAACTTCTATGAAGGAGATCAACCCTGGGATTTCTTTGGAAGGAATGATGCTGAAGCTGAAGCTCCAGTACTTTGGCCACCTCATGAGAAGAGTTGACTCATTGGAAAAGACTCTGATGCTGGGAGGGATTGGGGGCAGGAGGAGAAGGGGATGACAGAGGATGAGATGGCTGGATGGCATCACGGACTCGATGGACGTGAGTCTGAGTGAACTCTGGGAGATGGTGATGGACAGGGGGGTCTGGCGTGCTGCGATTCATGGGGTCGCAAAGAGTCGGACATGACTGAGCGACTGAACTGAACTGATGCAGAGTACATCATGAGAAAGGCTGGGCTGGAAGAAGCACAAGCTGGAATCAAGATTGCCAGGAGAAATATCAATAACCTCAGATATGCAGATGACACCGCCCTTATGGCAGAAAGTGAAGAAGAACTACAAAGCCTCTTGATGAAAGTGAAAGAGGACAGTGAAGAAGTTGGCTTAAAGCTCAACATTCAGAAAACGAATATAATGGCATCTAGTCCCATCACTTCATGGGAAATAGATGGGGAAACAGTGGAAACAGTGTCAGACTTTATTTTTTGGGTTCCAAAATCACTGCAGATGGTGATTGCAGCCATGAAATTAAAAGACGCTTACTCCTTGAAAGGAAAGTTATGACCAACCTAGATAGCATATTGAAAAGCAGAGACATTACTTTGCCAACAAAGGTCCGTCTAGTCAAGGCTATGGTTTTTCCAATGGTCATGTATGGATGTGAGAGTTGGACTGTGAAGAAAGCTGAGTGCCGAAGAATTGATGCTTCTGAACTGTGGTGTTGGAGAAGACTCTTGAGAGTCCCTTGGACTGCAAGGAGATCCAACCAGTCCATCCTAAAGGAGATCAGTCCTGGGTGTTCTTTGGAAGGACTGATGCTAAAGCTGAAACTCCAGTACTTTGGCCACCTCATGCGAAGAGTTGACTCATTGGAAAAGACTCTGATGCTGGGAGGGATTGGGGGCAGGAGGAGAAGGGGATGACAGAGGATGAGATGGCTGGATGGCATCACTGACTCAATGGATATGAGTTTGAGTGAACTCCAGGAGTTGGTGATGGACAGGGAGGCCTGGCATGCTGCGATTCATGGGGTCTCAAAGAGTCGGACACAACTGAGCGACTGAACTGAACTGAACTGAAATAGGAGTAGATCATGTCCTGAGAGGAATGGGCAAGGTGATATTTTCTGATCTTCTCCTTTAATGTGTCCTTCACAAACTGGCAGTAAACCCATGTGAGGGTACTGACCTAACATGAGTCACCAGGAAAACACATGTGAACAATGAAATGCTAGTCCACGTCCACCAGACCAACAGCACCAAGTGTTGGTGAGAAGGTGGAGCCACTGAAACTCTCGTGTGCTGCTGGTGAGAAAAGTTCTTTTGCAGTGCCTACGAAAGCTGAAAGCATGTGCTTACTCTGGGATCCAGCATTCCCCTTCTGGGCATAATCCAACAGAAATGAGTGTTTAGGTCCACTTATTTATATATGCTTAGGTAACAGTAGGGCTTCCCTTATAGCTCAGTTGGGAAAGAATCTACCTTCAATGCAGGAGAGCTGGATTCAATTCCTGGGTTGGGAAGATCCCCTGGAGAAGGAAATAGCAACCCACTCCAGTATTCTTGCCTGGTAGAATCTCATGGACAGAGGAGCCTGGCAGACTACAGTCCATGGGGTCACAATAGTCAGACACGACTTCACAACTAAACATATATATATACACATAGGTAACAGTATCTAAAACAGCTTTATGCATAAACCCCCAAACTGGAAACAGTCCAAATATCTATCAGTTAGTAGAATGGGTAAATAAATTATAGAATATTCATACAGTGGACTGCCACACAGCATAAGAAAGCAAGAGCTTGTATATATACCTCAATGTGGATGGATCTGGGACAGTCAAAAGACGTCAGACTCAAAAGAATCATATTAATAAGAGTTAGAAAGAGGAAAAGTTGGACTTCCCTGTTGGTACGATGGATAAGAATCCGCCTGAAGATGCAGGGGACCCGGGTTTGATCCCTGGTCCGGGAAGATTGCTCATGCTGTGAAGCAGCTTTAAGCCCGTGCACCACGACTGCTGAGGCCACACTCTAGAGCCCTGGAGCCACAACTAGGGAAGCTTGTGAACCCAGAGCCTGTGATCTGCTGCAAGGGGAGCCGCTGCGGTGAGAAGCCTGCACACCACAGCGAGGGAGCAGCCTCCCACTCCCTGCAGCTGGAGAACAGCCACGCAGCAGCGGAGACCCAGTGCAGCCCAAAAGAAGGAAAATAAACACTTTTTTAATGGAAAAATTAATGAAAGTAATAGAGGCCAGAATGATAGTTACTCTTGGACTTTGGGTGAATGAGAACAGCAGGGAACCCCTGAGGCTGCTGTAAATGTTTTAATACGGGGGTGTGTACAGATGCAACAACTCATCAGTGTTCCCTTAATCTTGTGCCCATCACAGAACATAAGGTATCAAGTTAAAAAAAAAAAAAATTAAAACCCTACCAACAAGGATGTGGCCAGACCCCAGCACCTCTCCCTGGGGGCTACCAGAGCACACAAGCCTGATGTTTTTCTTTTTCTTACTAATAACTCTTTACCATCCACTCTTTTATAAGTATTTTCTTCCAAGAGATATTAGCAAAATGCAGTCAGCCCTTAGTACCCATCTGACAGAGATAGGGTAAAAAGTGTCTCTGTAGACCCAGAGGGATGGTACTGGGAGGGAGGTGGGAGGGGGGTTCAGGGAAGGGAACACTTGTACACCCGTGGCAGATTCATGTTGATGTATGGCAAAACCGATACAATATTTTAAAGTAATTAGCCTCCAATTGAAATAAATAAATTTATACTTAAAAAAATAGTGTCTCTGTAGTTACAGTTATAACTTCTCCATTATACCTACGATCTCTCCGATTTAGCCCTCCAGCACCCAAAGACTTTCTTTCTCACTGCCTGATTTCTTGACTGCAGCTTCTTACATTTTGATCACATTTGCTTCAAAGTTGGGGCTCTGTTCAACTTCAGAACAGATTCCTAGAGTTTCCTATCAACAAAGCAATAGTCTTCAGGGCAGAAGACAAAAATCAACCTCGCTTTCCTGCATCTGTCTCTGTCTCAGTGAGTCTGTCTGTTAGGGCACGTGGCCCGGGGAGAGGCAGCCTGGTGGCCGTCTGTCGGTCTGTCCGTCCGTCTGGCAGTCCAGGCAGGCAGGACATGTGCCCTCTCCCTGTGCCCTTCCCATGGCATCTGGAGGGTTGGCTGCAGGAGGGGCTGACAGGGGGCCCGGAGGGGACAGAGAGAAGCCACAGAAGCCTAAAGGCAAGGCACGTGCCCCAGAGGCCTTCATCAGTAGCCCCCGCAGACCTCGGGGAGGAGCCCCCTGCCGGCATCCCCGGCCATCAGTGCTGTCTCTGGACCACCCGCAAAGTCATCAGTAGAAGGGGCAGAGTTCCGAAAAGAGCAGCACAGATGATTAAGGGCTGATGGCCTTGATTTATGCGTGAAGATAAAAAGGACTCAATCTGCATAGGTTAAGGTAATGAGGATGGAGTTTGGGAGGAAGTTCTGATAACCGCCCGCGTGCTAAGGCTTCATACACATCAGGGAGGGAGAGGGGAGGTGGATGATGGCTTGGAGAGAAGGTGCCCAAAGCCTGTTATTGCCATAGTTACCATCATCACCAGGGGCTGCTCCCCGCCGCCTTTGATGGAAAATGGAACGGAACGCAGCCTGCTCTCCGGGCGTGGGCTGTGGTCATCGGTGTTCACTGACACAGATCCAATCTGCTCGCTCTTTCGTTCATCCAGAAAATAGTTCCCAAGTGCCCAGGCACAGAGAACCAGGGCTGAACAGGATGGAACGGTCGGTCCTTGGGGAAGCTGCATCTTAGGAGGGCGAGAGAGAACAAGAAACCGGAAAACCAGAAATGTCCGAGGCAGCTTCACATAATGAGGAGAGCCATGCAAACAATAAAATGTGGCAGGAAACACTAAGGAACTTCAGATGGGCTGCTGGATCGGGCTCCCTGTGAGGATAGGGCTCAGCCAGGTAAAGGCATAGGGGAAGAATGTCCTGGGAGCTCCCCTGCTGGCTCAGCGGTAAAGAATTCGCCTGCCAATGCAGGGGACGCAAGTTTGATCCCTGGGTTGGAAGATCCTCTGGAGAAGGGAATGGCAACCCACTCGAGTATTGTTGCCTGGAGAATCCCATGGACAGAGGAGCCTGGCGGGCTACAGTCCATAGGGTCACAAGGAGTCAGACATGACTTAGCAAAACAACAGCAGAATGTCGTAGAAGAAGAATCAGCAAGTGCAGAGACTAGGGGCGTGAATGGATTTGGTCTGTACCATGGGGAGAGAAGAGAATTGGGTGTGGTTGGGGAGTCACTGTGGCATGGGGGAGAGACAGGCAAGTAGGGGTGAGGTCCTGAAGATCGTGTCTGTACCAGGATGAGAAAGAACCAAGTGCAGACAACCCAAGAACGTCAAATAATACAAAAATGCTGTGTTTTTCTTAAAATCTGACTTGTGCTATTTTCTTTGCAGAGCTCAGCCTCCCTGATTATGCTTTTCTCACCCGAATATTAAAATTAATTTGCATTCCTTTAGCACATACTAGCTGATTGATGTAGTCAATTGACCTAGAGATCTGTTGATTGGCAAGCAAGAGGCAGCCTAAACTGGAAAATTGGCCATACACAGTCTACATGGTGGATAAATGACATGCAGTAATTTAAAGCTGAGTTTAGATGAAATGAATAAGAACAAAACCAAACAAGAGATTGGAACTCCTAGGATCCTTGGGTCCTCCTAAGATGCCCTGAGTCTCTGAGAATCAGAAATAGCAGGTTTATGGTCCTGCTGCCTTGCAGATAGCTCTGTTTATAAGAAGGTGTTGGGGAGGGGGATAAAAATGTATGCCAATTACTCAGCAGGAGCTACAGAATGTATTGATTTGATCAATGCTACTTCCTGAGAAGTTGTGGGGCTGGTTAAAACACTGTCTCTCTGTAGGTTGGTGAGTTCTGAGGCCTCTGTTTAAACAACCTCCAGACCCTTCTTTGCCTGAAGAAGAGAAAATCCCCAAATGATCTTGACCCCCCTTTCCCACACCGCCTGGGAAACACACAGAGGGCACATTGCTAACACGCACGTGTGTTTCTCAGCCCATCTGCCCTGTCTGTCGGTTGTTCTCACACCAGCTGGGGCTGTTTCCCATGAGGGTTCCCCACTTAGCATGAGAGGTGTATGACTTACATGCCTCATCACTGTGAGTTTTAACATGTCTGTGTCCCCCCAATTATCTGTGGGCTCCTTGAAGGTAGAAATGAGGCTGTTAGCAGAGACGTCAAGGTACAGGGGGGGGATGTGGCACCGCGGTATTGTCACGGGGGATTCTGTTCACGCAGGGCCCAGCCTCAGGGCTGGTGCCCAGTGTCTGCGCTGACTGGCCCTGCTCCCCTGGCTAATGGTTCCCGCCCCTCTGCTCTGCTCCAGGGATGACTGCGATCCCATGTGCCTGTCTGGGCATCTTCCTGGGCGGTCTCCTGGTGAAGAAACTCAGCCTGTCTGCCCTCGGGGCCATTCGGATGGCCATGCTCGTCAACCTGGTGTCCACCGCTTGCTACGTCTCCTTCCTCTTCCTGGGCTGTGACACGGGCCCTGTGGCTGGGGTTACTGTTCCCTATGGAAACTCGTAAGTCTCAGAAAGGTCACACACACACAAACACAAACACACACACACACACCTGCCCCACCATCCCCTGCCTGCCCAGGGATGCCAAGACCCTCTCTCCAGGGTAGGTTAATGGAGCCTGCTTCATCCCTAGTGACCCTGACCCGGAAGTTGATGATGCCTCTGCATCTTCCAGCCAGTGTTGAAGGATATATGTGAACCTTCTGGGTGGAGAGGACAGAATTCCACTTAAAGGCTGTCTCCCAGCATGGCCAGGGGAGCACTGGGGAGACAGGTGGACACTCACTCCCCAGAGGATTCAAGTGCCTGTTTTTGGCATTTGATTTTAGGAATGAGGTGAGGATAGAAAATTAAAAATAGGTTTTATTTTAAAATTCAGCTTATAATACAAGAGAGAAGTGTGTGTGTGTGTGTGTGTGTGTGTTAGCTCAGTTGTGTCCAACTCTTTGCCACCCCAAGGATTACAGCCTTCCAGGCTTCTCTGTTCATGGGGACTCTCCAGGCAAGAATGCTGGAATGGGTTGCCATTTCCTTCTCCAGGAGATCTTCCCAACCCAGGGGTCAAACCCAGGTCTCCTGCATTGCGGTGGATTCGTACAGTCTGAGCCACCAGGGAAGTCAATAAAATAGAAGAGACTTCAACAGTTCCTAAACAATAAGAAGCTATCATTAGATTCACATAGTAATCACAGGGTCCAACCCATGTTAAGTGTGGGGTAGGGGAGGAGGAGAGAAGGGAGGGAAGAAAGGAAGGAATTTAGCTCTTACAGGACATCTTATTTCCTGTCTATTATCCTAAGACTTTGAACTGAAGCTGAATCAGACTTGTCCTTAGAGGGCATTATGGAGAGTCCTTATATATCCAGTACCAATGGCTGTTCCTTCTTATACATGAGCCTCTGGGAGTCCAATCTGGAGCATCAGGGCTGCAGCATGGTTGGCCCACAGGATACCAGTTCCTCTCCACACCAGTCTCCTCCAAGCAGGCCACCAGGCTTCCTCCTGACATTAAGTCAGACAGAGCCAGGCTCATCTGCCACCCTGCGAGGTCAGACAGGCAGGATGGAAGCACACTGGCCAAGGCATCCTCTGTGTATCCATGCACAGTCCAAACACCAGCACCCTTCCTTCCCTGTACCGTGGCCACTGTGACCCCAGAGGGCAGGGGGCTGTCAGTGGGGATCCAGAAGAAGATGACCTTGCTCTGATGGATTCCACATGTCCTCTCTTTTCCAGCTCAACACCTGGCTCGGCCCTGGACCCCTACTCGTCCTGCAATAAAAACTGTGAATGCCAAACCGATTCCTTCACTCCAGTGTGTGGGGCAGACGGCATCACCTACCTGTCTGCCTGCTTTGCTGGCTGCAACAGCACGGTATTGCTGATTTTCTGACGGGATGGGATGGGACAGGGGAGCACAAACAGCCAGAGTAGCTTAAAACCCCAGGTCAGGGGCAAGAGTGGGCAACCACATGTGTCCTGGGGTTTGTGTCCCTGCCTTGTGAATTGTCTCAGCCTCTGCCCTGCTCTGGTGGAGAATTCTCCATCAGAAGGATAGGAGGCCTGCCAGGCCATCCAGCTGCTTTGTGCTAAATCAAATAGGTTTCCAAAAAGTGTCACTGAGCAATTTTAACAGAGAGTAAAAATTCAAAGGAAGTTGTATGGAGCCAGAGAAAAAGATTATGGTTCAAAGCTAGGAATAGGATGACACCACAGGTAATGAGTTCCCCATCAACAGAAGTATGTAAAGAAAGGTTGGAACCATTTATCAGGGAAGACCTCTTCCATACCTGAGACTATGCAACACTAATTCAGCATCTTCTCTGCTTGGTTCCCTTTGCCTTTATCTTCTCAGCTAGATGCCTCCCACCTTTTTCCATCTTGCCACTATCATTTCTTTCCATTTGCTTTTTTGCTCTTGTATTTGTTTTGGGGTTTTTCCTTCTCAACATGAATTATACAGTTGACTCTCAACCTGCATGCAACTGTCCACATTCTCTGCATGAAAACCTGAGACTATGGGACTGGTCCCCTAGTCCTGCTGATCCCACCTTGTACCTGCCCTTCTGCGTCCACACCCCGCTGCCCTGCTGCAGGCCCTCCTCTTCTCTCACTTAGACCAGTGTAGTAGCTGCCTCCCTGGCCTCGCAACTCAGGATGGGCCCCTGCTGGTCTGTCTTCTCCATTGCAGCCAGAATGATTTCTGTAATACTGCATGTTGTTCAGTTGCTCAGTCATGCCTGACTTTTTGGACCCATGCACGGCAGCACACCAGGCTTCCCTGTCCTTCACTATCTCCCGGATTGTGTTCATATCACGTCCATTGGGTCAATGATGCTGCCCAACCATCTCATCCTCTGCCATCCCCTTCTCCTCCTGCCTTCAGTCTTTCCCGACATCAGGGTCTTTTCCAATGAGTTGGCTCTTCACATCAGGTGGTCAAAGTATTGGAGCTTCAGCATCAGTCCTTCCAGTGAATGTTTAGTGTTGATGGTTTGGGCCCCTTGCTGTCCATAGCATGATGTATGAATATATCTCCTAATATTGGGCCATCCTTGCATCCTGGAATGAATTTCACTGTTCTGCTTTGTTTTCAGCCATGCCAATGGCTGGCAGGATCTTAGTTCCCAGACTAGGGGCTGAACCGAGGCCCAGCAGTGCGAGCACAGAGTCCTAACCACTGGACTGCCAGTTGTTCAGTTCCTAAGTAACACTGCACCGGACCCTTTCTGATCAGTTAGAAGATAACATCTAGGCACTGAATTGGGTTTCTATCTTCAGCACATGTCTGTCCTCTGCCATGCTCTTCAGCTGTGCTTGCTTTCAGGTTGGGTATTCTGCTTTCCCCATACAACTTGGGTCTTTTCCTACTTCTTCCTCCAGTCTGACAACTCCTACTCACCCATCAATACCCTACTCAAATACCCCCTCCTCTGTGAAGCCATCCCTGCCCTCCTTTATCTTTGAGCTTCTTGCCTCTGCAGTCTTGGTACCTGTCTCTCCTGGAGGCACCTTTCTCATTTCACTGCAGTGATCTGTTAAGAGGGTTTGTCATCTGCCCTGACCTGTGAGTTTCCTAAGTGAGCCCTGGCGCCCATAAGTGTTCTGTAAATGTCTGGAGATGCAGAGATGGAAAGAAACACAAGAAGGCTTGAGTGGCTGCTTTCAAGGAACTTAGAGTTGATATCATTTGTTTCTCCCCTTTGCTTATTGTGTGTCTTTTGGGAGCAGCTATTTCATTGAAGGAAGAAAACTGTATCATTTGTTTTCATTTCCAAAGACCTCATTTTTCCTTACATTTAACATTTAGATCCTTGGCCAGTTATTAACATTTTTCTACAGAGAAAATAAATCACCCTCGGGTGGAGGGGGCAAGGACTGATTCTTTTTTAAGTAGATGATAAAGCAGTTTCCTTAAGTGGGTGGAAATGAATTTTTAAAAAGAGATGGGACCTTGAAAATGGTTAAAATAGAAGTACAAGCTATTCTTTTTCATAACAACAATTTCATTAACTCTTTAATATCTAAAAGCTATACTATAAATCAAGTTTGGTTACTGTGCTGTGATGAGAATGACATTGACTCAGTATAGGCTAGTGTCCTGAGACCAAAGCAGTCTATTCCAGAGCATTCTCTGACCAAAAAAAGGTCTAAAAAATGTGTGTCTCCTGTTCTTCCCTGGACGAGAGGCTTATTGAATAAGAGCTTAATCAGGCCCGGGTTTGCTTCTGGCTGCTGAAGCAGCAAGCTGTGGAATGCAATTATCAACAGAGGGCAAGCATCTCCGATTCCCTCTGGACATACATGGTTTATTCCCCAGACACCTGCCTCTTCTTCACAGTACCAGAGGCCTCATATTTTCTGCTAGGGTGCAGGTAATGCAGAGAGGTGATACCCCCTGCAATTACAAGGCAGAGAATGAGAAAATCCCGGGGCTGGGGTGGGAGTTACACTCTCCCCACAGAGGCAGGCCTCTGGATGCCTTGTCTTCCAGTGGGTGGACGAGGGCTTTAGGGTCACAGAGCTATGTGTACCCTGGAAAGGGGCTTTTGTGAAAGTTCAGCCCTAAAAATAACCACAACCCTGAAACTTGCAACATTAGCAAGCTCCTCTGAGAGCCTGTGTGGGCCAGGTGACAGGGCCTTTCACAGGTCACTCGTGGTCCCAGGTCAGAGGAATCTCAGGCCATCAACCAAAAAGGAGCAAAAAGCAATTTCAAAATACTTTCAGATATTTTGAGAAAATGCCAAAAGGGTGGATTATATTCCTGGGATGCTTACTCCCTCTTCCTCTCCCCTTCTTGTCTGCAAGCTCCCTCTGAAAACTCTTCCTCAAGCTAGAGGTTTCTTCATCCCTCTTTCCCCCTTTCGTATTTTTCCACCTGCGTCCACTGGAGTCCTCTCCCATTGTGGGCACAGCCATTCTGTCACCTGTAACCCCAGCCCCATGTGTATTATCTCACTCATCCTCACAACAACCTTGGAAGAACGTATTATCCCCTGATTACAGAGGAATCCTTGCCCAAGGTCACATGGACGGTGGTGGCGCCAGCATTGGAATGCAGGGTCTGCTGGACGGCAGTCTCACTGTCTTCCCCGGCCCTCTGACTTCTCTCTTTAGTATGCCTGCCTTTTCCGCCAGCTGAAAGGAGCTCTCCATGTGTGCGCGCCACGGTTGGGATGCTGTACCTTCACGATCTGACCCTGCTGCCTCTCCAACCTCAGCCTCCCCACTCCACACCCCTCTTGAAGAACCACTGACACACTCCAGCTTCTTGGGGTGCCCCCTGTGTACCCAGCTCTCTTTTACCTCTGGACCTCTGTGCATGCTGTTTATTAGGGCAGGTCTTCCCCTAAGCCCTTGACAATCCTTAACACATCCTTATCCACAACTGAGAAGCCTCCTCGCATCTCCTCACTGCTTCCGAGGCTGCTCTGACCACCCCTCACCCCCGCCGTTCCCTGCAGAAGCCTCAGCACCTGTTCTCCCAGCAGGGTGGCCCCCCGCCACCTGATCGGATGGCCCATGTTCGCCTGCATCTCCATCACTTGCCTATCGCTAGGCACCCACATCCAGAAATGAGGTTCTGCTGTGGACCCCTGCACTGCCAGTGTTAGCCACGGCTCTGATAAAGGCTCTGGGCTTTCGCATGCCTGGTTGGAAACTGTGCCAACCTCAGCGTGCCTCAGGGAGACTCAGGTGGTAATACCACAACTGGCAGGCAGGTAGGCTGGTCACTGTAGATTTCCATACCGAACACCTCATCTGTGCTCGTCTCTCCCCACTTGACAGCTTCCATCCAGACCTGTGAAAATCCCCCCTAACTCGATTAGACGTGAATAAATCACCGACAAAATCACTCTGATTGTTAGGAGATCTGGTTCGTGTTAGTGGTTTCCTGATATCAGACTTTCCTTCCTGCCCTGGTTTGAGGTTTTGTGTTTTGTTGTCTGATCTCATTTCTCCTTGAGTGATAGCGATGGAAGTTTCCAGAATTGCATTTAATATACAATCTCTAATTCTCATTGCACGTGCCCAGGAGTGGTGATGGAAAAGATGGCAACTTAATTTTCTAAGCTTCCTTTGGCAGGAATATATTGTCCAGATTGTTTCTGTCCCTTTCACTCCCAGAAATAATTATTCCAACAGAAAGCATGTTGGGAGCTGCTGATTGACTGCTGGAAGTTGTATCCTTCTGATGTACTGAATAATTGACTTAGAAAAAGGCTTCTGTCAGCCACCAGCAGAATGTTCAAAGTCAGTACAAGTCCGGCACAGCAGCTTGTGGGGGGCTAAGGATAGATGACTCATCTGTGCCCCCCTCCAGGCCACAGGGATTTATCGAGCACAGGTTTGCACAGAGCTCGAGTAGGTGCTATGGCAGGGAGAGGATGTGGCTACCCTATTTTGGAGGCGTGCAGGGGGCTCCTTGTTCAGGACGGCCGGCGTGTCTCAGGGCTGGCCTTCATCCACAGGGAATGCGTGGGTGTTTGCCTGGAGGATAGGATGCCATACCCGAGTATGGAGTGAGTGTGAGCACAGGATGGCGGGGAGGCTTGAACCTGGTGACTTGGGCAAAGCTTTGGTTCGAAGTCAGGAAAGAGGAAAATCTAGAGGGAGGGGCCTGATATCCCTCTGAGCTGCAGCTCCATCCCTCCCCTGGGCTCTGCCTGTACCTCGCCCTCGGGATGCTGGAGCAGGGAGTGAGTCTAGTGCTCCCCAAAGTGCAACCCTTTCCCCGCGCCTCGGCAGGAGATCATTGCAGGTTACCGGGGCGAAGGGTGGACGGAGGTCTCGCTTTCATCGCAGAGTTTTTCCTCCATGGCCCTTATCCTTCAGCCAGTGACCCTGCCAGGGAACAAGCTAGTGCGTTTCTTCTTGCAGTGTTTCAATTTCCCCTTTGCCTAGAGGCGCATGGGTTGCTGCTGATGCTCTTTGTGACAGGCTCTGAGGTCTTCACCTGGAAATACTGGCTGGGGTTAGGCCAATGAGGTGAAGAAATTCTAAGCTGCAAAAAGACAGTAATAAATGACAGGAGAAGGTCTGAGGAACTTCACTGAATCATAAAAAGATCCCGTGAAAGTCTAGGACACGTGGGAGTGTGTTACCATTCAAAGGAAGACGTGCCAGCTATTGTACCGTCTCGGGCCTCTGCCACCTGGGGCATCAGGAAGAAGCAGGGCAGGATGCTGTGCGTGTCAGCACGCGCCCTGGCTGACTCCCTTCTGAACTACAGGACTCAGGCCTTACCTTTCGTAGAAACTGCCATCAGTTCCTGCTTGTTGTTTAGTCGCTAAATCCTGTTTGACTCTTTGAGACCCTGTGGACGGTAGCCCATCAGGCTCCTCTGTCCATGGGGTTTCCCAGGCAAGAATGCTGGAGTGGGTTGTCATGCCCTCCTCCGGGGATCTTCCCAACCCAGGGATCGAACCTACGTCTCCCGTGTTGGCAGGTGGATTCTTTACCGCTGAGCCACCGGCGAAGCTCTTTTGTCCTGGTAACTGAATACATCTCAGAAAGAAAACCAAACCAGTGTTTCAGGATGTTGAGAAAGAAACATTCAAGTTTTCACAGGCTCGAAATACAAAGAACATCATCACCCCCTTGTCTGTCCCCTTAGTGAAGTCAGTGAAGTTGCTCAGTCGTGTCCGACTCTCTGCAATCCCACGGACTGTAGGCTACCAGGCTCCTCCATCCATGGAATTTTCCAGGCAAGAGTACTGGAGTGGGTTGCCATTGTAGAAATGTCATTTTCAACCTAGAGATTAGCTTTACTTGTGCAATTAGTAGAATTGATCCCTCAGTATTGAATACAGAGGGAAAAAGCCCAAACAAAAACAACTTTATTTGCCAGATACTTCAGAAACACTACTGAGGAATATTTTGTACGTGTAGTATGAGCTGTCAAAATAGAATGCTAATGATTTCCTCCATCAATGGGAAAATGAATCCTAGCTTCGAGAGAGTCATTTTTCTATTTTTATGGTCTACAGCTTTGCTGTAATTATTTATCCCCATCATTGCATGTGAATAGAAACATTTCTCAATTTAAATTAATGGCTGGATATAGAACAAGAGTAGAATTTTCAGTGATTGTGCTCTTCTTCTTCTGGAGTTTTTAAATTTTTTTAAATAGATGGTACATTTGTGTGGCTCAAGAACCAGGAAGTATAAACAGGAGGGAGTGGGAACTCCTCCTCTCCATTACTCTCTCCTGTTCACCCGCTGTTCAGTCCACGACTCTGCCCATTAGGTAAATACTATTATTAGTTTCTTGTATATGCTCCTGGGTTTTTATGCACATTCCAGGTATTATTCTGTAGCTTGTTTGTTTACTGTTTGTCATCATTTTTGCTGTTTTAATCGAAGGATAATTGCTTTACAATGTTATATTAGTCTCTGCTGCACAATAGCATGAATCAGTTATATATGCACATATATCCCCTCCCTTCCACCCCCGCCCCACCCTCCAGGCATCACAGAGCACCAGCTGAGCTCCCTGTGCTATGCAGCAGGTTCTCACTAGCTATCTGTTTTACACACGGTAATGTATGTCAATGCTACTTTCTCAATAGCTCATTTGTTTATTTTTAATTGAAGTATAGTTGATTTCTAGTTGTGTTTATTTTCAGTAAGGTATACAGAAAAAGTACACAGAAAAAGTGTACATATATTTAGTTCCCTATGCTGAACAGGAGGCCCTTGTTGGTTATCTGTTTTGTACTGTAGCTTGTTACTTGTGTTTTGTTGTTAATAGTTTATCATGGAGTTTTTTCATGTTAGTGTGTAAGGAGCACACTGACACCTTTCTTACAGCTGCATAACCTTCCATTGCGTGAGCCTACTGGAGTGTATCTAACCAACCCCTGCTGATGGGCATTCAGGTGAATGGAAACTTTAGTTCCTGCAGGCCCTGTTGTGACTGGAACTGGACTTATGTCATTTTATGCCGGGCAAGTCTGCCTGTAGGATAATTCTCGTAGAATTTCCGAGCTGATCCCGCCCTGTCCGCCAGGTCACCACCACTGCTTCCAAGTCTTGTCAGGCCAGCTCCTCTGTGCGCAGTGGGGCCATCTAGTTATCAGTGAGATCTCTCAGGGCAGGAAAGCCCGGTCCTGCCACCCCATGCATGGTACCAGGCAGAGACACCAACTCTCACATATTTCTCCCCCAGAGAATGGCAGCCTGGGAAGACGTTCCTTTGCCATGCGGATGGAAAACCAGACATTTGCCAGGTCAGGGATGGTAAACTCCTCTCCTGGAGCCTAATGTGCTTTTTTCATAGTTAAATATATTGGGGGCCACCAAGGACAGCACTAGGGGGCTGCTGCTTTATGCAGGACGTGATCATCTGCAGGCAGCTGCCAAGGTCCAACTGCGTTCTGGACTGATGTACACACAGGGTGAGAACCAGATCCCCACCATCGAGCCTCTCCTTCCCTCATACCCAGGTTGCTGCTGTTCAGTCGCTCAGTCGTGTCTGACTCTTTGCGACCCCGTGGACTGCAGCGCGCCAGGCTTCCCAGTCCTTCGCTGTCTCCTGGAGTTTGCTCAGACTCATGTACATGAGTCCGTGCTGCCCAGGTTGTCTCTACATTTTCAGGCTTCCCAGTGTTTGGGGCTCTCGCAGGTCTCAGTTAACCTGCGTGCCTGGTCAACACCAGCAAAGGCCTGTCCTACTCCTCCCTGCTCGCTTGGGATTGTAGGGTGAAGCCCCAGTGCTGGAAAGTTCTCTCTTCCAATTATGCACCCTGGGATAATTATTTCCACCACACTGGGACATCCGGAGGGAAGTTTCTAGATCTATCTGCAGTCTCTTGTATTACCTGGGTCCAAATAAAGGACCCTTTCCATCCCTTGCCATTGGACTTAAGCTTAGCATTTACCCTTGGATTCTCTGTGGTCAGGGTCCTAGGAATGTTCCAGCCTGTATCCTAGGCCTTGGGACCACCTGCGTTTTCTGTTCATCCTGTCGAATTGACTCTTGTAACCAAGAGGGAAACTCATCCAAGTTCCCACTCAGATCACTAGCGCTTACCTCCTCCCCAGCCTCTTTCACAGCTCCTCTCAAATAGGTTTACTCTGAATAAATGAGTACAGAGTTGCCTAGGTCCTTTGGGAGGGACCCATCCATTTTCAGGGGGCTTCCCAGGTGGCCAGTGGGTAAAGAATCCACCTGCAATGCAGGAGACATGGGTTTGATCCCTGGGTCAGGAAGATCCTCTGGAGGAGGGCATGGCAAGCCACTCTAGTTTTCTTGCCTGGAGAATCCTATGGACAGAGGAGCCTGGTGGGCTACAGTCCATGGAGTCGCAAAGAGTCGGACAGGAAGGAAGCAACTGAGCATGCACGCACATCCATTTCCAGCTTCTCTCCTTGGCACCAGGGCAAGCCAGTATCGTCACTGGCCATAGACCCGTTCTCCCTTCTCCTAGCACCTATAGCCCAACAAGTGCCTCATTTCTGTCCAGCCACCCCGGCCTGCCCTGGGTCCATTCTTGTCCCATTCTCCCTGGCTCTGTGCTCTCACCCCTCCCTTGCCTTGGCTGCACATCCCAGGATGGCTCGGCCCTGCCGTTCACTCACACCATTCACAGGATTGTGCCTTCCTGGACACGGTCACCTCACCTGGACCGTATGGGCTGGGTAGTCACTGAGATAAAGGCGTCTTATTTCTGTGCCATTCCAGTAGGGCCACGATCACGGCCCGATCAAGGGAAGACCCTCTTCAGAAGGGGATATTCACATCTCAGAGCAGAGGAGGTCCAGGCAGTTTCCTCTTATGGTAAATGGAATACAGTTGAGCCATAGCCTAGGTGCAGAACAGAAATCTAAGACTGGGTATAGGTCCCAATTACAAAGTACTCGTTAAACTAAACAGAGCTCACCAGTCACACAGTTCATTCAGAGGGTACTGATCCCATCACAGTCCTAAAGGCTACGGGAGTCAGAACTCAGTTCCTGGGGTCTAAGCCAGCCCCTTGTGGATGGGCCTGTTTCCTGTTTATACCTGAGCACTCTCTGAGTCCATGTGGTTCTAAGGACCCCAGCCCCAAATCTCTTTTTCCTCATAGGCTATAGGAGGGACCAAAGAGAGAAGGATGGGGGTGGTTTGAACTAGGGCAGGGTTTGAGAGATGTTTTGTCTTTGTTGTTGTTTAGGATATGGTAAAATGAACAGACCTTGAGGGTTCATTCATTCATTCACTGAGTCATTCATTCAATACTGTCCTCTCAAGCTATGGATAAGTCAGGAATCAAAACCACAGTGGTTTCTGTCCTTATTAGCCTTATGGTCACGAGGAGGCTTTGACATAGGAGTACGGGGGAGGTCAAGAATTTACCATCGCGTTTCTATAGAGTTTGTCATTTCTAAGGTAAGAGATGTGGAGGGAAAGGAGATGAGGGCTGGAAGTGTATATATCTGTCAGGGTTTAGTCAGGAAAACAGCACCCACACGTCTTGGAAGTAGAGGGTTTAGTATAGGAAATAGAACTTATGTAGTGTGGCGGAGTTGGGGAAATGGGATCTGGAAGAAGTGAGATAAAGGACTAGAGAAAAGTCACCACACCCCCAGAAGTATCAGTTCAGGTGGGCAGGCTGAGGCTTATGGGAAATTCCCCAGAATCTGTGCCCAGCGGGCTGCTCAGTGAGCTGAAGGGGGTACTCAGGGGCGTCAGCAAGACTGCATCCAGGTCAGTAGAAGTGGGCACGGGGCCTCTGTTGTCAATAGGGTGGCCAGAAAAGAAGGTGGGTGCACGCAGGGATGGTAGGGCCAACCGGCTCCTTCTGGGCACCTCCGCATTTGTCTGTCCCCATGTCTGACCATCTGAGAGTAATAGCCCCTGCCTCACTTACAAATCTCTTCTGTGTTTCCTCTGGTCCAGCTCTCATCGTGCAGGGACGGGAATCCTAAGGAGATGGTTGCCCGCCCTGGACAGTAGAGTAGTGCCAAGATGCCAGTGCAGAATCCCATACAGGGCGCTCATCCTGGAGTTGGTTCTGATATCTCAGAATGTTCAGAGGCTTAGGAAGGGGCATCCCAGGAGGGTCTGGGATGGGTGTGAGTTAGAGATGAAACTTAGGAGAGTCATCAGAAAGCATGTGCACGCATGCTCAGTTGCTCAGTCGTGTCCGACTCCGCGTGACCCTGTGGACTGGAGCCCTCCAGGCTCCTCTGATTCTCCAGGCAAGAATACTGGAGTGGCTTGTCATACCCTCTTCCAGGGGATCTTCCTGGCCCAGGGATTGAACCCATACCTCTTAAGGTCTCCTGCACTGGCAGACAGGTTCTTTATCACCAGCACCACCCGGGGAGCTCCATCGGAAAGCACATGGATGTAACAGAATCTAGGGAAAAGTGCAGGGGCGAGAAGGGACGAGAATCTGGACCAGAGCCCCAAGGAGCTCCGGCATTTTCAAGCAGGAGACGGGGCAGGTGCCAGCAAGGAAAATGCAAAAGGGAAAAGGGAAACCATGAAGGCGGTGGGTTGCAGGCACGCACTCAAGGGGCTCCAGGGAGAGAAAAGTCGATGGAGGGGTCGTCTGTGGAGGTCACTGGTGAGCTCAGCTGATCTGATCGCTGCATGTAGGAATCTAAGCCAGCTGGAGTGAGTCGAGAGCATGGAGGCAGTGAGCATGAACAGCTGGAAAGTTTAGCTTCAGCGTTCAGGGTGTGGGGAGAGGATCAGTTTCCTCTCCTCAGAAGAGAGGGAAGTGGCATTTTCAATTTGAGTTGAGGAGAAGCCCTTGTTTGTTATTCAGTCAGTAAATCGTGTCTGACTCTTTGCAACCCCATGGACTGTAGCATACCAAGCTTCCCTGTCCTTCTTTATCTCCCGGAGTTTGTTCAAACTCATGTCCATTGAGTCGGTGATGCCATCCAACCATCTCATCCTTTGTTGCCCCTTCTCCTCCTGCCCTCAATCTTTCCCAGCATCAGGGACTCTTCCAATGAATCGGCTCTTTCAGGGAGAAGCCCTGTTTCCTGATAAAAGTGGAGGAATATCTGTTCCCATTTGCACCCTAAAACCACCTGCTGAGTTTCCTCTACTGCGTCTCAGCACTGTGCTATAAGACAGCGCTTGATAGATCACAGAAATGACACGTTCTTATCCCAGGAGCTTAAGGTCTCCTCCAGAAGGATAGCAAGGGTCTCTGCCATGGGGTGACGAGTATGTCCCTATGGAGGGAAGTGCCAGCTCAGATGGGGGTGTCTGGGGAGGCCTTGCAGCCAAATGAAATGTCAGCACTGGGTTTTGAAGAAGATCTGTGATTTCTCTGGGCAGAGATATATGCAAAGAGACAGAGGGGCTGAGCCTCAGCACCTTTCACAGAACAACGGGAGATGCCCCTGGGTGCTGTATTGGGGCCATTTATACAAAAGCCCCTGCTGTGGGAAGATGGCTTAGGAAGAGGGGTCCAGCCCCACCCTGTGTCTCCTCCTACTTCCCACAGGTGAAAGCTTCTTGTGGGGCACAGTCATACAGGATGGAGCCCCAATCTGCTAAGTCTGGTGGGGAAAGAAAGGGAGAGGGAGGAGGAGAGGTACAAGGATGGGAGACAGGCGGAGGAGGGGGCACGTATAAACCAAAGAGGATTTGTTTGACCCTCAGGAGGATTTACCCCAGCGTGTGCTCTCAGAGCCAAGCAGCCCTGGAAAGAAAAGCAATGAATCATTTATGATTGTTTTCATTTTGTATTCATTAAAGACCTCTGCACTATTATCGAACCTTAATTGGCTTGGCTGTTGGCTAGGGCTGTCTTTCCCTACGCCCTTGCTCCTCCTTCGCCATCACAAACTCCTCTGGGGCATGAGCCAGGACCGTGCTGGGGAGCCGGGGCAGCTGGGCAAGAATCCACCCAAAGATCAAATGGAATGCAGCCGCTTGGCTTTCTCCTCTCTGATCATATATTAATAAATGTATCTCGCTGGTCTCCAGCTCGTTCCCCACGATCCGCTCTAAGCTCCCTGGCATCTCTGCACCCTCTTTGCTCTCTCAGCCACTCGAGAAGTCTCCCATTAGCCAGCCCCCTCTCACGGCCCCACAAGCCCAGCAACCTCATGCATGACAGTGCACATCCTTTGTTCCAGGTGCCATGGTGGGCAGTGAACCAGCAACCATATGCAGGTTACCTGATTTCCTTCTTTTAATACACTTCAGTGTAATTATAACTGCACAAAAGAGAGGACAAATTGGCAAGTGATTACATTGTTAATTTGCCAGTGTTTTATCACATTGTTGAAGCACAATTTCCTCTCTAATCGTATGGGGGGTGGGCAACACATCTGTCTACGGTGTGGGCTTATCGAGGAATTCTGGGACACAGAAATGAAATACACAGGAGACGGGGAAATCAGCTCTCCTCCCCATAAATATTCCTTTATTTTGCATGTGTTTTGCAGCCTCCTTCAAAAAAGCTAATTCGTTGATTCAGGCCTAATTATTGAAATGCTCCAGAATGCATAATCAGGCCGTGACAGACCCAGCTGATGGATGGCTTTAGATCTGGAGAGGGGAGATAGCCCCAGTTAACAGGGCTGACTGCTTCCCTTTCAGAATCTCACTGGCTGTGCATGCCTCATGACCATCCCACCTGAGAACGCGACCGTGATTCCTGGAAAATGCCCCAGTCCCGGGTGTCAAGAGGCCTTCCTCACCTTCCTGTGTGTGATGTGTGTCTGTAGCATGATCGGGGCCATGGCTCAGACACCTTCGGTCATCATCCTCATCAGGTAAGCATAGCCTCAGGGACGGAAAGCCACCCGCCCCGCCCCGCCCTGCCCCGCCTCCCTCCCTGCTGTGTCTGCAGCTCTCCCAGAAATCAGAACTCTGGGGACTGTGAGTCTTGCAAGCCAGCTTCCCTAGGCTGGTAGGAATCAGTTATGTTTGATGGAAACCTAACAGCAAAAGTAAGGCTTCCCCAGTGACTCAGACAGTAAAGAATCTGCCTGCAATTCAGGAGATCTGGATTCAATCCCCGGGATGGGAAGAGCCCCTGGAGAAGGGATGGCAACCCACTCTAGTATTCTTGCCTGGAGAATCCCCACGGACAGAGGAGCCTGGCGGGCTACAGCCTGTGGGGTTGCAAAGAGTCAGACATGACTGAGCGACTAACATTTTCAACTTTCACGCCAAAAGTAGAAAGCACAGCCCAAGAAAAAACACTGCACTTTCATGTCCTACCAGGAACAGACTCTGCAGGTAATTTGAAAGGTACTGCCGTCTTTCATTGATATTTGCAAAGAGCAACACTGTTGGAGTGAAATGAAAATGGCATGGGAGTAGCCGAGTCCCCGTGTCTGGCTCCTGTCTCAGGGCACTGATTCGCAGTATGACCTTGGGCTCAGTGTTGTTTCTGAATCTGGAACTGGAGGCAATGTCAATGGTCCTGCCTGCCTCCTGCAGTGGGCTGGGTCCTGCTGAGACCATGTGTGTGCAAACTCTATAAAGATATAACGGGTCATTGACAAGGTGTGATGCAGTGCTGAGTGGCTCGTGGAAGCAAGCAGTGACTGCTTTTGTACAGATGGATAGTTGGAGAGAGTCAGCCATAATTCTGTGTTTCCCTGTTTCTCGGGAACTATCCTGGGGGGTGGGTGAGGTGTCTCCAAGGTGAATTATTGAGTAATTTTCTGAGTAACTTACACAGTTGCAAAGTTATCTAGATTTGTGTGAGGAACCCAGAAGAGGCAGGCTTCATGTCTGGCGACCATCTTTAACAGAGGAAGAGGTACCAAGCAGAGACAGATCCATCTTACCGGGATGTAGTTATCTAAACAAACCAATTCAATCCCAAGGGCTGGAGATAAAAGTAGGAATGAAATGCTTGGATGCAGCCTGTACAATTATACATTTTGTTGTTGTTTAAGTCACTAAGTGTTCAATTCGTTTGTGACCCCATGGACTGTAGCATATCAGGCTCCTCTGTCCATGGGATTTCCCTGGCAGGAATCCCAGAGTAGGTTGCCATTTCCTTCTCTGGGAGATCTTCCTGACCAAGGGACTGAACCCGTATCTCCTACACTGGCAGGCAGATTCTTTACCACTGAGCCACTAGGGAAGCCCCGGTATGTAACATTTGCAGCTGCTTTATCCAGCCTCTCTGTGTCTACTACTTTTCCTGATCTTGGTTAGAATTCACAAGGAAAAGGATTTATACAAAGTACTTATGTTATAAAGTCATTAGCAAAGCTTTTTCAATGTGCAGAAGCAATGATAGTACAATAGCAAATTGCCATTTTATACTTGTTACATTTGAAAAAATAATTTAAAAAAAATTCACACCCAGTTCTGTAAGTAGGGCTCTAACCAAACAGGTAAAGTCACATCTTTCTGCTGGCATTGAGAAACATAGTGATCCTTTCATAAAAGCAAGGTGGCAAATATGAGTTCAAGAGGCATAAAAACGTTGGTTTTTTTTTTTTTTTATGAGGTAACCCTACCCCTTGCCACTTATCTTAAGAAAATACGAGAAGAAAAGCTCAATGCAGACAGATTTTTATTACAGTGTTAACTATAATCACAGAAAAATCTGAATTGGAATAGTGAGTTAAATTATAGTCCCACAGCTCAGTGGAATAATGAAAATTCTTAAGAATATGAGAAGTGTTTATGAAATGAACTATTGAATTTAAATTATATATGGAGGATGATTATATATAATATGCACTGGACAAAACCCATCAGATCTCAGGCATGGGTTTGGGGTGAATGCATTATTTTTGTTGCTAGGAATTCCCATGAAGTTGTATTATACCAGTTGACACACAAAAGGCACCAAAAAGCAAGAAAAATGACCCTTATAGCCTTTAGCAATGACTGGTCCCCTTTTTTCTCTGCCCTTGACTCTGCTGCAAAAACCCAGCTCATTAGTTGTGGCTGCAGACCAAACACAGAAAGTCAGCTGAGACCTGAATCATGTCCAAATCTCAGCTTGATAAACAGCTCTTGGAGATTTTCAGGAAATATGTGATTCCCTTTCAGTGGACCAGCAACAGATGGCCTAAATGACCTAGGTGGGGCCTTGTACACCTCATAGCTCCATGCTGCTGGGGCCAGCTGGAGGTACGTGCCATCACAGATGTTCTAGGCAGACACAAGGGCACAGACACAAGCCACAGCCCAGATTATGGGCACCAGCCCTTGTCCCATCCCAGAGCAGTGGGCCCACTTCCACTCTTACTCCAGCCAGAAGCGTACTTGCCAACAGCAGCACTCAGGACATCCACAGTGTGCAGATACCGGCTATTTAGTAAGTCACGTAGGGGCCAGTGCTGGGCTCTTTGTTTTCAGTGTTTATTTGGCTGCATCAGGCCTTAGTTGTGTCATCAGGGACCTTTTGTTGTGGCATACAGACTCTGGTTGTGGTACTGGGGCTCCAGAGTGCACAGGCTCAGTCTCTCCATGGCATGTGGGATCTTAGTTTCCCAACCAGGGGTCGATCCTGTGACTTCTGCACTGGAAGGCAGATTCTTACCACTGAACCACTAGGGAAGTCCCCTGCCTCTTGTTTTCTTCGTTTGGTTGCTTGTGTTTTATTACTCAGCATATGCTGTGTGTCACACACCACACTGATGATGAATAAGACACAAATAGTCCTTGGCCTCAAGGAGAAAGACAAGCATTGAGTCAATACTGGTTGCAAGAGGAAGAGGCCTAACAGAGGAGATCTGTGACTAGCTGTGAGGACCTCTCTACTTGGAATCAGTCATCATTTCCAAACCCCCCTCCTGTCACTCTTATCTCAGACAGTGTGAGAATATTCTAGAAAATGTATGAAAAGATCATGCTCAGGGACTGCTGTGGGTAAACCAAAGCCAGGGACACTGAGTCAGTTCAAAACAAAGGCATGTGACTATATAAAGCTGTGTGTATGTTAGTCGCTCAGTCGTGTCCAACTCTTTGTGACCCCATGGACTGTGGCCCACCAGGCCCCTCTGTCCATGGGATTCTCCAGGCAAAAATACTGGGACAGGTTGCCATTTCCTCCTCCAGGGGGTCTTTTCTGACCCAGAGACCAAACCCATGTCTCCTGCAGACAGATTCTTTCCCACTGAGCCACCTGGGAAGGCCAAATAAAGGTACCTTTCCAGTTTAAAAGGTACCAAAGCTGGATGTAGATGAATGGACTATTTCACAAGTGGTCCATCTAGGGAACCAACCCATGCTAGTTGATTTCGCAAAATGATGCAGAATGACAGAGGTGTTTATGGTTCTGGCCTGAGTAGCATAAGGGGAACTGTCCTCCCCATTGATATTTCCCCTGATACATGTACCCACCAACTTAAGATGTTTCCCTGTGCTGGCAAATGCAAAATGCCTTTAAATGAAGACTTTGGGAACAAATTTGCATTCCATCCTTCAAATGACTAGTTTTAGTTAATAAAAAACACTGCTAAACTCCTAAACTTATCTTGTCCCTGCAGTTGCAGTGATTTTTCAGACTTTTGGCAGGGAAGGTGAAAAAAGCAAAAGAACAAAACCATTAATAATTTTCTAAGGAAGGGCTCTGATGGACAGCAGCAAATGACTCTGGGGTCTGTTAATTAAAGTGAAGTGATAAGAATCTCTTTTTCCTCTTCATCTCTTCGCATGTAGGACAGTCAGCCCTGAACTCAAATCCTACGCCCTGGGAGTTCTTTTTCTTCTCCTCCGTTTGTTGGGTACGTATTCTTTCTTTATTCCTTCGGTAGTGAACCGGATGCTTATAACCAGGTGAGTGCATATCACTGGAATCATCCCTTGAGTTGTCTTTTTTCTTATGAAGTTTAATTTTGGTAAACAAGAGAAAGGTCTGTTAAATGTTCAGGTTTTAGACCTACACTCACACACTCCCTGGATATCACAGAGTTTTTGTTGATACTAACTGTGCCTTCGTGCCTCCCTGAATTTTCACTGGCACAAGGAGGAAAAGTGAGGAACCAAAAAGAAAGGAATTTGATGGTATCATTGGGCACCCTCATTAAGCAACCAATAAGCCGCTTGTGAAATGCTTCATTTATGGGGCTGCCAGCTGCAGGAGAGAGGTATTCTCATAATGCTTCCCAAATGGAAACTTTGCATCCTTTAAATTTTTCCAAACTGACTTAGTTTATTTACCTTGAGTTTCTAGGATAAGGCAAATATGACCTTCATGCTATGAAGCCTATATTCCATAGTTTGGTATGGACAGAAGGAATTAAGTCTAAGATGGGAATAGCCCATGGTTCTCCTGGAGTGCTGGGACCAGCTGAGGAGAAGCTGGGAAAGCCTATCAGATAAACCTTCTCCCTGTAGACCACACTGCTGCTTTATGAACTCCCTTTGTCAAGGCCAAGATAGGATGACATGTTTTTTTCTTGAAATGATAAGGCTGTGGTCTTCCTTAGTGGACATTAAGTGATAAATAAAAATGGAAAGGAAGATAACCATGGCCTATATCTTCAGAGTAAAAAGTTCTCATTCCAAATAGTATATAACCTGGATGAGCACAAAGACTAACTATAGAAATGTTTATAAAAATATTCATAAAAGTGAAAAATTGGCAACAATTCAAACATCAGCAGGGAATTAGTTAAATCCATTATGGGTTCTAATTTCAGTAGGATTTATGTACCCCTTTAAACTGGAAAGAAAAATATTGATAAACTTGAAAAGGGTACATGATAAGTGGAGGGAGAAAGGTCTATATTGTATATGCAAATGTTTTTAAAGTATATATGGAAGTCCCTCAGTCGTGTCCAACTTTTTGCGATCCCACAGACTATACAGTCCATGGAATTCTCCAGGCTGGAATACTGGAGTGGGTAGCCTTTACCGTCTCAAGGGGCTCTTCCCAACCCAAGAATCAAACCCAGGTCTCCTGAATTGCAGGCAGATTCTTTACCAACTGAGCTATCAGGGATATATATACAGGGGAAAACACTGGAAAACTAGATAAGAAAATGGTATCAGCTATTATAAATGAATAGTGAGGCTATAAATGATATTTTATAAATTCATTTTTAAAATTTGAATGAAAAAATATGTATGTTTATTACTTTCATAATGAGATTATATTCTATATAATTGCTATGTGAAAGAAAAATATTCACCCTTAAATCCATTAATAAGACAAAGTCCTCGCTGGGGAATGAAAAAATACTGGACATCTGCCCTAGCTCTGCCTGTAGCAAATAACTTCCAGTCAAGGTTGTGATCTCTCTTGCCATGTCCATGACAAGACCTGGGAGTCTTCTTAATCGCTGTCAGTCCACATCGTTGGGATACATGGAGAATCGTAAATGGCATCTTTGTCTTATTTCTGGTTCATGGAAAATAGAAATGCTCTAGGTATAGTAATACCCAGTGTAAACAAGTTCAACTGTAATTCAAACTAAAACATTTTAGGCCTTCCTAGAACTCGTAGTGGCTTTTAGAGCTAACTACACAGGGTACTAATTATGGTGGGGTTTTTTTCTCTCATCATTGGGAGGATAGAAAATGCGTGTGTGGTGATGCCCCCATTCCACCCTGGTTTGGTGGATGGACAGATGAATGTGTAACATCAGGTAGCAGGTTGGAGACCCTTACTTCTGAAAATGGTGAAACCATTCCACGTGCAGGCTTCCTTGGTGGCTCAGCTGGTCAAGAATCCACCTGCAGTGGAGAAACCTGGGTTTGATCCCTGAGTTGGGAAGATCCCTAGAGAAGGAAATGGCTACCCACTCCAGTATTCTGGCCTGGAGAAGTCCATGGATCCGCAAAGAGTCGGACACAACTGAGTGACTTTCACTTTCTCACTTTCACTACTTTCATTCTACATACACATTCACTCAACAAACTGACATTTATTGAGCATCTAATGTGTTCAGAGCTCCATGGACCATACCCAGGTAACTGAGCCCAGCATTGCTCTTAGGGAGTTCCTTTAGGAGCTGACCAGAGAAACAAAAAGCCTTCCATTTACGGGATTACTACAGAGGTCTCTGTACCTCTAAACACATGCTGAGGACTCAACATAGTGAGTAAAAAATAACCTTCAGAATAATTTTGATAACACTAAATGTAAGAAAAATTTTGCAAGTTGTTTTTGAAAAGTTAATGAAAATTATAGGACACTTGAAGACAGAAATGGAAAATTATAGAGCATGAGTAACGTGACACCGTTAAGATCACTGTATGTTGCTCTAAAGCTCAAACATTATCTGAACGAGTATTTTTCAACTTCTGTGATTATAATCTACAGCAAGATATAAACTTTATATTGTGGCCCAGTGCATACATATGCATAAATACAACTGAAGCAGATTTCATGAAAAATATTCACCATTAATGTGTGTGATGTGCTCTGATATTTTCTATTCTATTTCATTCTTTTAAAATAGTGGGTCAACTATATTGATTGTATTGTCCAACTGGGTCACACATCAGAGTTTAGAAAATGGCTCTAGAAGGATATGCCACAGTTTCATTTTTTAATTAAAAATGGCTTATCAGAGAAGTCTTTGCAATGGGCCTGATTCCATTTCCTGCAGCACCCAATGAGATAACCACCATTACAGTTAATGAAGGGCCAACCGAGAAATCAGATTCAAGACATTGTCAAGCTTTGTGCTTGGCCCTGCTTGGGTAATGGGTGATGGTAAGGACATCATGTTCAGTGTGATGAAACTAGAGATGCAGTCAGTAGAGGGGTAGGGTGGATATGTGGGAAAGCCACCGACCTGGGGTTGGGGACGGGAGTATGGGTGAAAGGATGTGATATTAACCTGAAGCATGAAGAATGCAGAAGAGTTACCTTGCTAGCAAAAAGGAGAGAGTGCTTTAGACCAAGGGACTTAAAGGAGCAAAAGCCTGGAAGTGAACAAATGCTGAAGCATGTTTGGGGGCTGCAGGAAGCCTTTGTGGCTGGAGGGGATGGCTGTCAAGGACACGATCAGAAAGAGTTGCTGCGCTGTTGACAAGGTTGACCTTTATCCCCAAGGCAAATGAAATCGTTGATGGACTTTAACATGGCGATAAGATCCATTGTGCATTTTTAGAAAGGCCTAGTGTCTGCCACGTAGAGAATGTGGGAACTGAATATTAAGCCACTGGTATAACAGAGGAGCTGATGGAGAACCATGCTGAGGATGCTGGCTACCAAGATGGGTAGATGTGGATAGAGAAAGAAGTGTCAAGGCTTAGTCCCTGAATGGAAGTGTACAGACTGGAGCATCTAAGGAGGAGGAATCCACAGTGACAGTGCCTTCTAAAAGGTTTCGATCATGTGGTGCATGAGAGGTATTATTAAAGCAGGACGACCAGAATGAGGAGCAAGCTTTTGGGAGTGGCATAGACCAACACCATCCAACAGACCTTCCTGCAGTGGTGGAAATGCTCCATGTCTATGCCACATGGGGCTGTGGAACACTTGAAATGTGGTTTCTGTAAACTGGTTTCTCCTTATTTTTGTTGATTTTCATTTATGTAGCTGCGTATGACCAGTGACTATCATACTGGACTGTGCAGGCCTTTGATGCACCGCCATTGGTGGGTCAGAGCCTGAGGCAGTGGGGGAAGCATGGGGAGACTGCTCTTTGCAGATACTTGGCTGTGAGGGGTGTAACGAAAGAGGGAAAGACCCAGAAGTGAATGCAGGTTATCTTCCTTTGTTTCAAATGCTGATGGAAAGGAGTTGTGAGAAAGGGCAGAGACCTGTGGTGGGTCACGTCACCAAGAGCTTCGTATGTAGCCCATGGGAGCCCTGGAGTAGCAGCAGTAACATGGTTGGTGATATCAGTGGTGGGTGAGGAGGAGTATGGAGCAGAGAGATTAAGACTAGTGGTCACAGCAGGGCTAATGTGACTGACCCTGGTGTCTGAGCTGGACAAGGAAGAGGTAAGCTAGAAGAGGGGAGAAAGAACAGAGAGAGAGAGGGCACACACGAGCTGGATGTAGTAAGTCATGAAAAAAGAGCTGGAATCTGCAGCCAGAGCTTTGTTGTCTGACTTTGAGATTGAGGTGGTGGAGCAGTTCTGAGAGATGACAAAACCCAGAGAGGAAAGGAACAGCCTTGACATTGAGAATGAGTTGCTGAAAGGCCTGAATGAGAGCTCATGTCCATGGAGAAGTTCAAGTCACCCAGGACAGTGGTGGAATTTGAGTGGAAGAGGACAGAGTTGGATAAAAGGTCAGGAAATTCAGAGTAAATGAATGACTTACTCAAAGCAGAACGCCTGATGTAATCAAATCCATCCTTTTTCGCCCTTATGCAAATGTCCTGATCACTGTTTTTCTCTCTGGGTGTGGGCATAACATCCACTCAAGGGTCTGATCTTGTTCCTGAGGAGTCTGTTGAATGCTGCAGATGTTACACCAAATTTGACTGGATTCACTACCATGAACTCTCCTCCACAAATGCCTGCTCTTGGTTTTCCAGACCAACAAGCTGGGCAAAGATCACTGGGAACGTCAGCCTCAGGGGGCACTTCTGTATGCAGGGGTCATTCCTGAGCAGACTGTCCTTGGCTCTTGGCTTATTGGTGAACTAATATAGGAGATGTATGTCTTAGAAGCTCCTTGTGTGGTTCATCCAACATTTGTTGAGCTCCCATTGTGAAGTCTTGAATTTCTGCAGGCACACAGGAGAAATGAACATGTTGAATGAGGGCTTTGGGAGAAGTAGGCCCAGTCTGCCAGAAACTCCAGAGGAGGGGCTGTGGGACAGTAGGGCATAGGATACAATGTCTGGAATGTGAGGGGAGACTCCGCCTACTCACCTCTGCATTTATTTATTTATTCAGCAAACTTTTGCTAAGCACCACCAAGGCATCTAACTTCCTAAAGGACCTGTAGGCTTAAAAGAATATTCACAAGCTAAAAGTTGAGAGTTATGTTTTATTCAGTGGGAATTTTTAGGACTTCAAGCCCAGGAGACAGCATCTCAAGTAACTCTGGGAGAACTGATCCATGGAAGTGAGGGAAGGAGCCAGGTTAAAGAAAACCAGATATCCCAAATTAAGAAATTTAGTGCTTTTCTCTGTATGGGAAGATACAACAATCTGGGCTCATGGAAATCATTCCTTTGATATGACCTCAGCTATCTGGGCCAGTCTCCTATATTTTCACATCCTGAGTCCTCTCAGGGCTCACCATTGGGAGTGGCTGCAGTCTGATGGCTGCAGTCTGATGGCTGCAGTCTGATGGCTGCTAGATGGCAGGTATTCTTTCCTTCCTGAGTTCCCTCAGGGCTCACCATCCCTGGTGGCTGCATTTGTTGATGACAGTGACCTCCTTTGCTTACTGATGTGAAAGAACTCGATTTCTCTCTAAGCACCAATGATGTATCTAACTTTAAGGACCTGTACCACCCAGGGTCTATGTCCTGACCAGTGCTAAGGTTTGCCATGGACCCTGCTACAGTCAGGCACAACAGGTTTGAGTCCAACTCTGCCATACTGAGCATGAGACCTTTGGCAAGTAATTTAAGCTTCTTGAGCCTCAGTGAGTTTAACAAGGCAGCCGGGAATGAAATGAGAATAGAGCAGCTCCTCTCAACTTCTCGGATTTAAGAAAAGTGAATGTCAGGTATCTGCAGATGATGCTGGACAGTATCAACAGAGTCTCTTTCTTGGCATCACTGAAACAGAGAAACTCATTAATCTTACGAGGAGAACATTCTTTTCAACATCCATTTCTAGCTAGTGCTGGACATAATAGTAATTCCTCCAGGTTGAATAGAGGTCTTGGTGAATTCAAGTCTTGGCAGGTAAGCTGGGAGAGGAATGGATATCTTTTGAAATTTAAATGCCAGAGTAATTTGTAGCTTCCATTTTGTTTCATAAAGGAATGTGAATTTATTTTTCTTACCATAGCTTTTCCACTCACTTTTTAAGTTTAGACCAAAGAGTGTAACTAAGCCTGGCGTTTTCAACCCACAGAGTGAATTAAGTAGCCAAAATACAAGACCTGGAGGTTTAATCTCTGTTAATAGATTTCAGGAAAACAGAGACAATTTCCTTAAGCGATGCTGCAATTTTTGCATTGAAATATAGTTGCAATTTGAGCCCGAGTATAATGGGAAGATTTAATCCTTTTAATATTCTCTGTAATAACGAGTAACAGCTCTAAGCTTCCGGATACCCTCCCCAACATATGGTGGGTTCCTTAGTGTTCCAGTGGTGG
Source organism: Oryx dammah (assembly GCF_014754425.2). Lineage (NCBI taxonomy): Eukaryota > Metazoa > Chordata > Mammalia > Artiodactyla > Bovidae > Oryx > Oryx dammah. The sequence goes on from NW_024070200.1 coordinate 54,083,053, forward strand.
GACCTTGATTAATGCCTACTGAATCTGCGAGTTCCCCACGAGGAAACACAGGAAGAAAAGAGAACAAAGGGGAGAGGACTGCTCCTGCAGGCACCGAAGAAAAGAGCATTCCTTTAAAACACACGGTTTCTAAGAAATACTTCATCATTATCATCACCTGCCTTCTCCTTGCTTAGGTAACTGAGGCTGTAACAGAAGTAAGCACTAACATACACCTTACCCGTGTGACCTCCCTTCCGGAAACATCTGATTATCCTCCAAAAATGTCTTATTCTTATGAAGTGAAGAGTTCCTGCCAGTTGGGGTTAGTCACTGAATCTTGGCTTGGAGGGTGTTCTGCAAATCTTGCTCTGGAGATGAGAATTTAAAAGATGAATTTTCATTGATCCAAATGAAAAGCCAAAAAACAGGAAAGGAACCAGATTTGTTGAGTGCCCACTCCATAAAGGGCTTTTCCAAATACCATATCAACTTTGCAAAGATCAGAACCCCTGTTGAAAGCTTCAAAACCAGGCTTCCACAAACCAGTTATTCCCAGGAGCTTAGTGGAAGGGTAAATAATATGTTTTCTATAGCCCTGGAAAGCCCTGATAAGAGCTCTAAAATCTTCTCCTCAAATCAACAAACTTTAAATTTGTAGGAAAGAAATTATTGGATTGGAGGTTTTGAAATATCAAGCCTGGGGCAAATAACCTCTCAGTATCTGTTTCTCTATAGGTATAATAAAGGGGGTTGGGGGGGGGATTGTGCTATATGGAGAACACCCCATGCAGTGCAGGGGTGAGGGGCAGTTGGTAGTAATTATTGTCACTGGGTTGGGAAGAGCTCCTGGAGATAGAAATGGCAACCGACTGCAGTATTCTTGCCTGGGAAAAATCCCATGGATGGAGGAGCCTGGTGGACTATAATAGTCCATAGGGTCGCAAAGAGGTGGACACAACTCAGCACCTGAGCACACACACAGTTACTGTCCCAGTCGTCACTCTGTAGAAGTCTCCCACTGCCATCTGGGGAGCTAGCATCTTTCAGGGGCCACAGGGCTTTTCTATGCCCTTCCTGAATGATGAACATATAAACAGCGAATGGCCATCTGTGAAAATTAATCAAGTGGGACTCCCTCTGTCATGAATCAGATGAATTTCAACAATGGCAAAGGCCTGTAAATAAGAGATCCAGCAAGGGCCTTGCTTCAAAATTCTCTGCACACCTGGAACTCAGGACCTGTGAGCTAGAGCTTCTCTTTGGGAAAGCATTTTAAGTCAATAAAAAGGAAAAGATGAACTTGGCAGAAAAGAGTTGCTTTTGTTTGTTTCTGGGAATCTTAAAGGAAGCTCATAAAGTTTATGAGGTTCCACTCATAAGGCACTCAATCAAAAGTTTATTCTGAACTGTCACCCCCAGATGCCCTGTACAAGATGAATAAAGGAAGAAAAGTTCTGACCATATGGGACCAGAGCCTTGTATAACACTCCACTCACTGTACCAGTATTCACCTTGACCCAGTAAGGTCAAAGTAGTTCCATTGGAAAGATCAAGAAACAGGCACATAGAGAAAAGTGACTTACCCCAGCATTTCAGCTCAAGTTAGAAGCTCTTTCACCTTGACCACAAACGCCCTCCAAAATATTGAGTATAAGATGAAAACCCTTGCTATGTACTTAGCTTTCTCATTTCTGTTTGAAGACTATTTCTGACACTTCCCGGGGTCTTGTCATCCAATAGTAGAGCTTGACGAGGATAAAATTGACATCATTAGCACACAGAAATATGCCTTACTTCAAGACAATTCCATAATATAAAAATCCTCACTTGGATACAGGTACAAAAATGAGTTATTATTTATTGGCACTTTAGATGGATTTTTTTAAAGCAAGTATTGGTGAATGGCTCCATTATATTGAAAATTTCCTGCAGTGTGCTTAAAATTTGACCTGATTTGCCCAACTTGGATTGCATACAACTCTTTAGGCCTCTGTGCATTTGGAACAAGAAGCCCCAGTACCATCAGTTCCTTCCCTCAGCAAAACTTATACGAGAGGTGTAATAGTCTTGGCTTCCCATTGCCTGGTGATGGATGGGTAGGAAGAAAAGGAGGGAGGAGAATTGGGAACAAATGACAACCAATAGAACTCTGACGGATAGGTGAATAGATCCACCTCTCCCGTTGGACCACAGGACAGGTCAGATTTGTCCTGTGGATCCCCAGGTCCACCCACCATCCACAGGGACTCCAGGTCTCTATTTCTTTACCTACATAACGTGGAGTGTGTCTAGTATCTGTCAGTGGTTGCCGTGGCAGTTCCTCCAGTTGGCTCTTTTCCGGTTAAATGAAGAAAAGTCGTCTGTTGGGGAACTGAGACAGGACACACTGTTGGTGACAAAGATCTCGAACACCTGAGCAGCCTTCTGGGCAGAGAATGCCGGGAATGCGAGTTTCCACTTGGCAAGACCAGCCTGACCTGGGAGCTGCAAAGAGGGAGCAGGTTGTGTGGGATTTTGAGCTTGGCATTTTTAAACTCAAGCTGCCAGAGAGGTTAAATGCTGTTTCAATGAAAATTCTTTCTTAGGGGGGTCTCTTTTAGGGGGTAATAGGTGACAGAGTTGGGGAGTGCTAAGGATAAGTGCCAAGGCACCTGGGCCCAGGAGGAAACCCTGCCAACCTGTCAACACTGGCAGGATCACACAGCCCTCCCCCGACCCCATCGCTGAGCAGTCATTGAACCGAGGAAACAGACTCACAGACACAGGAAACAAACTTATGCTTACCAAAGGGGGAAAGGGGTGGCTAAATTAGGAGTTTGGAATTAACAGACACACAGTACGATATATAAAATACATAAGCAACAAGGACCATAGGGAACTATAGTCAGTATCTTATATATAATATATAATAGAAGAGAATCTGAAAAAGAGTAGATATATATGTATAATTGAATCACTGTGCTATACATCTGAAACACAACATTGTAAATCAGCTATACTTCAATAAAAATCATTTTTAAAATTTGAAAACTAGACTTCAATTAGTAAAAAAAACCCAAGGAAGTGTCATTTCCTTCATTAAGCCTCTCCCTCCCAGAGGGCCCCTCAAAGGAGGTTCTGCTATGGGTATAACATAGCCTTCCTTGTTCTGGCACTCATGAATGGACTTCAGGGGTCCATGAACTCCCTGAAATGTGGATGCGATTTTGTGGGTAGGTGTATTTTTCTGGATGAAGGGGTGATGCTCATCAGATTCTCTGCACGTGCTCAGGTGTTCAGTCATGTCCAACTCTTTGTGACCCCATGGACTGCAGCCCACCAGGCTCCTCTGTCCATGGGATTTCCCAGGCAAGAATACTGGAGGGATCTCCAGGGGATCTTCCCGACCTAGGGATCAAACTTGCATCTCCTGCATTGGCAGGTGGATTCTTTACCCCTGAGCCACAGAGGAAGCCCCCAAACTCTCAGCAGACCTTCCTTAATACAAAAGTGAACCTCAGTCCAGAGCTGGAAAGAACACTCAGGACACCAGGACACCTCGGGATCAATTCCTGCTTCTTAAGGAAGTTGACTGGCACTATATTCTAGCCTTGGGGATGCTATTTTTTCCAAAGCAATTAATTTGTGCTAATGCCCCATCCATTGCTTCCCCATAACACAGATGAAACATTTTCCCCCTAAGAGGCAAGAAGCACCTGGGAATGTTTTATTTTAACAATGCCAATGACCAGGCCACACACCCAATATTCTGATTTCATTGGTCTGGGGTAGGATACCTCATGACATAATGTGATCTATTGTGAAGGTTTTTAAAACTAGTTCCCAGCTCAGAATGAAAAGTGTCCTGCTCCAGTGGTAACGTCTAGGGGAAGGAAAACTGTCAGTGTGTATGTGGACATTTTCCATTTTAAACCATACACACATGTATATTTATATATCTGTGTGCATATATACGTGTACCAGAACACAGCCTTCATATGTACAGGTATGTGCACATACGTATATGTACCCACACACAAGGTATAGTGTGGACTTTCCTGGTGGCTCAGTGGTCAAGAATCCACCTGCCAATGCAGGAAAGGCGAGTTTGATCCCTAGGTCAGGAAGATCCGCTGGAGAAGGAAATAGCAACCCACTCCAGTATTCTTGCCTGGGAAATCCCATGGACAGAGGAGCCTAGTGGCCTCCAGTCTGTGGAACTGCAAAAGAGTCAGACACAACTGAGCAACTAAAAACAGCAGCAGCAAAGTACGGTGTACTCGTGGTCACCTCCTGTTCCCCTCTGATTCCAACCCCCTCTCCTTGAGAGCACACAAAGCCCCAGGAGCCCCGTGCAAAAGGACAGTATACACAGCATGGTGCCTCTTAACCATTTTCTCCACAAGGCTGCACTTCTTTGAGCGACACCAAGAACGTCTCCCTTCAGAGAAGACTGTTTTTCTTCTCAGACTCTCCGTGGATGACGATAACGATATCATCTGTCACCGTGTGTCATTTATTTTGTATTTACTCTGTGCAGTTCAGTTCAGTCGCTCAGTCATGTCCGACTCTTTGCAACCCTGTGGACTGCAGTGTGCAAGGCCTCCCTGTCCATCGCCAGCTCCCAGAGCTTACTCAGACTCATGTCCACTGAGGCAGTGATGCCATCCAGCCATCTCATCCTCTGTCGTCCCCTTCTCCTCCTGCCCTCAATCTTTCCCAGCATCAGGGTCTTTTCAAATGAGTCAGTTCTTCTCATCAGGTGACCAAAGTATTGGAGTTTCAGCTTCAGCATCAGTCCTCCCAATGAATATTCAGGACTGATTTCCTTTAGGATGGACTGGTTGGATCTCCTTGCAGTCCAAGGGGCTCTCAAGAGTCTTCTCCAATACCACAGTTCAAAAGCATCCATTCTTCATCGCTCAGCTTTCCTTATCGTCCAGCTCTCACATCCATACATGTGTGTGTAACACATACATACTCTGTGCCAGGCACTGTTCTAAATGTTTCCCATGTATTCAGTCAGTCAGTCTGCACAGTGATCTGAGAAGGACTCCATTTTGCAGATGGGGAAACGAAGGCACAGATGCGTGAAGTAAGATTTCATGTTAAATAACTTGCACAGGTTTGTGAAGTAAGAGGTAGAAGTGAGGTTCGAACCCAAGCCGTTCGACCTCCGGACCGGGTCTTCCCCCCGCTGTGCTGTAGAACCACTGAGTACGGCTCAGGAACCCTGCATTCCTTCGGAAGACACACCCAGACACACACGGGGAGTCCCTCTTTCCTGTGGACCAGCCATCAGAGCCCGCACATTAACTGTCCTTTCCCCCGACAGGCTTCATCCCCCCGCCGCTCATCTTCGGGGCTGGCATCGACTCGACCTGCTTGTTCTGGAGCACGTTCTGCGGGGAGCAGGGCGCCTGCGCCCTCTACGACAACGTGGCCTACAGATACCTGTACGTCAGCATCGCCATCGCGCTCAAGTCCTTTGCCTTCCTCCTCTACACCACCACGTGGCAGTGCCTGAGGAAAAACTATAAACGATACATCAAAAACCACGAGGGCGGGCTGAGCACCAGTGAGTTCTTTGCCTCTACTCTGACCCTAGACAATCTGGGGAGGGACCCTGTGCCCGCCAACCAGACACATAGGACAAAATTTATCTATAACCTCGAAGATCACGAGTGGTGTGAGAACATGGAGTCTGTTTTATAGTGACTGAAGGAGAGTTGAACTCTGTATTAGTCCTTCAAGGGTCGTTTTTCCTAAAGAAAAAAAAAATGAAAAAAAGTTTCCCAAAAAAAAAAGAATCAATACACACAGAGACTCACACACACACATATACACAGCACCTTTGTCCTTTTCTCAAAATCAGAGCCAGGCAGGATTCAGAATAAGGAGAGCGTGGGATCACGTGGTTGACATGCGACCTCCTGGGGGCTCAGAGTCTGCTTTTGAAGGCACCTCATGGTTGTTCAGGATGCCGACAGCTGCAAGCAACAGGCACTGCCAAATTCAGGGAACACTGGTGGCCAGCTTGGAGAATGGACCTTTCTGGATATACATACACATACAAAACAAACAAAATATATCTAAAAATCTACTAAAAACACCCAAGTTGACAACATTGCCAGGATAAGCACTAGTGACACCCCTGTGCCACCGTGCCCGTCCACACGGGGGCGGAGGGGCACCCAAGTCGGAGAAGTGGAGACCCGCTTCTCTAACTTTTGCAATAGGGGTCACGGTGTAGACGACTCACCCAGTCTACACCTGTGGCTCAAGGCCCCAGAGTTCTCTCAGCGATGCTAAAGGGTGATCCGTGCTGGAGACTGTAATTGGCACCTCTCACCAGCTCCATTTCCATTTCTCAAGACTGAGGGGCCCCAGGGGGGGAGCCGGGCATGGGGGGCCAGCACCTCCCCTTCCCCCACAGCACCTCCCATTGGGGGGCGCCCCTCTCCCCCACCAGCCCCACAGAATGACCTCAGGAAGCAGTGGGCCTCGCCTGGCTATGACTGACTTCGCTCAGAGCCGGTGAAACCCAACCCAGTCCAAGTCATTTGCTTACATTTGCCAAACATTTTGCCATTTTTAAGGGGAAAAAAAAATGCAATGCATATGAATTTCAAACTGTTGTATGTATAATCCTCTGATACTATTTTTAACTACTTCTCAAATCTGTGTTAACCCTTCAGTCACTAACACAGTCCTCTAGGCCGAATTTATTATGCTGGTTGCTTTTCTTTTTTAATGCACCAAAAATATAATGTGATTCAAGGGATGCAGTTAATCTATTGTAATTTTTTATTATCATTTTATCCTCATTCGGATAGTCTGTGAGAACAAGACTATACAGTGTGTTATGAGAAAAAAATGCTTGGAAAAGAGTGTATATGCAGCTTGCCTTTAAAAGAATCACTTTGAGACAAGAGGAGATGACATGATGAATTGCAAATTTGCCTTCTCAACTTATGCCCCACAATTCAGTGATCGCTGTCATGGGAACCCCTTTCATATGCCTGCTTCACATGCCAAGAGGAGTTCTTTTCCACCTGCGGTGGAGACACGCTCAGCGGCATGTTGTGTGTATGGGTGCAGGGCTTCTGGGGAGAGGAGAGAAAGAATAGCTCCCTGGCACATGCTTTGAACAGCCTGTGGTGTCTGGGATTACAGACCCACAAGCTCCTGGAAGCTACTGGACATCCACCACCTGAAAATGTCAGTAATGTTTTCAGGGTCAGTCTTGAACTAAGAAGCCTTGTGGAGTGTGTGTGTGTGTGTGTGTGTGTGTGTGTGTGTGTGTGTTTTGAAAGTGGCTGAACCTCAAACAGCTAGAAGCGAATCTACCATTGTTTGGGGTAAGAATCAAGGGAAAATCTCTTGCAGCCAGCAGACTCAGCCTGGTGAGTCATCTGCAGATGGGGCAGAGCTTATGTGAGAGCACAGGTGTGCTCACACACACACACGCACGCACGGCCCAGGTAACCCACCTTTCATGCTGTTGTGGTGTCCTTGATCTTGGCCACTCCTGGCTCTGGAAAGATTCTAAGGGTTGGTTGGTTGTTGCTTTTTTTTTTTTTTTTTTTTTAACCTCAGACACGTATTTGTGGGTCATCTAGAAGATGAAGAGAATCAGGAAAGAGTGGGGTGGGTGGTGTGCCAAATTTTTAACAAACCCATAATTGGGGCAGTTTGAGTGACAGCCCCAAACTAGAGAAGGCCGCGTGGAGCGAGGATGCCTGAGAAGCTTTTGTGGCAGTGCAAGCCACGTGATCAGCCGCATCCTGGGGACAGGATGCTTGGCTTGCTCGAGTCCCTCCTTGGTCCTGAAAATGGGGACGTTCATCAGTGTGTTAACTAGTTAAACATGGGGTTATTCTCCAACCAGCTCATAAACTGTGTACACCTTGTGGATCCTGAGGCTGTGATTCCATCCTGTATAGGTGTTGAGTTGGTTTTGTCTTGAAAATGTATTGCTAGTAGATCACTGCCCTCTTGGAAAGGATCGTGTAGCTCTCCAAACTCAGTCCACAGACACCAAGGCTGCAAGACCTCATGTTTCATGGGGCTCTTTGCTTTTTTTTAAAAAAAAAGGTTTTTGAAAATTCTTTCCTTTTTGGTTATTTTGCCTAAGATTTTAGGCTGAGTGAGAAAAAGATGTTAAGATGACAAAGGAAAGCAATTCCAGGGTTCATTTTATCAACAATTGAATCAAAATTTAAAGTCCCTTCTCATAAGATGCTTCTAACATGTGTTGTTATCACCTTTAAAACTTTTGTCTCCTGGACTCCAGAACTGGGAAAACCTAGTCTAGGTTTTTTTCTTTTGTGCCACAAGGATCCATTGTACATACCTTGCCCAATCCAGCCCCTGGCTTCTTTGTTTGGTTTTGAGCAGGATTTTGAATGGAAAGATTTCCTAGGAAAATCTCCAGTGGACTCAGAAAACAAAAATGGTGAGGGAAGGAATAAACCTCGAGCGTGAATGCTGATGTCCTCTCTCTTGTGCTACCAACCCCTCCACCATCTCAGTGGAAGGCGCCCAGGGCTGAACGGAGGAAGGCTCTCTTTGCTGAAACTTGTGACAGATTTTTGTCACTCCTACATATAGATCAAAAAGTTTTCTACCCATATTATTCCTGCATATGAAGGGAACACATTTTTCATGAGTCTCTGTCTCTGGGGGGCTGGGTTTGCTGTCTTCCCCGTGCTTAGTCTGTGGGCTGTGAGAAAAGCCCACCTTACGCCTCCACAGGGGACGCAGTGAAGCTCCCAGCCACCCCGGGGACACTTGCACTCCGGGAGGCCACTGCATGCAGGCTTTCCTCACAGCTAACGAAGGAGCCAGAGAGGCTTCTGCTCACAGGTCCCCTAAGGAGTTTGCTGGCAGCGCTTAACAGGCAAAATAATAAGGGGAAACAAAGAGCTTCTGAGGAATTCTTTGACAGACTCCCTAATGTCTTCAGAGCAGGAGGGAACGTGCTTATTCATAAAAATTGCTTCTTTTTCATCACCTTCTGGCAGAATAGCTTTGCCGAGTGATGGTTTGTAGACTTTGGCTATGTGGTGTCTATACATTCAAATCCCCGATTCCATCTTCTCATCTCCAATAATAACCTAGCGCAGGGGTCCCCAGCTCTTGGGGTGCACAGCAGGGGGTGAGCAGCAGGTGGGCAAGCAAGCAAAGCTTCATCTGCCCCTTCCCCATCGCTCACATTACCACCTAAACCTTCCCCTCTTCTTCCCCCCTCACCCAGCTGTGGAAAAATTATCTTCCACGAAACCAGTCCCTGATGCCCAAAAGGTTGGGGACCACTGACCCAGAGCATCCTCTCACTCAGATGTGGCAAGATATCCTGAGGTGACATGCACAAACATTCCATCCATGGTGGCCACCCAACCCCTGGGATGACTGCCACACCACTAAAGTTTCTCAGGAAAAAGATTCTGCCATAATTGCTAATGGATTATCTTCCACACTTCCAAAGCAGGTTGCTTATTAGAAGAGTGTAAAATGGAGATATACATATATACACTCACTGAGAAACCCTCTGAGGAAAAGTAGCGGTTGGCTCCCTGTCAGCCTACGAGGCTGGTTTTCTTGCTGCCAACTGTTCAGGTCCTGGGAAGAAACCACACGCCCTTCTCCACCCAGTCAAGTCCACCAGGCCTGTGTTCTAAGCCCTGCTTAGGAGTCTGGAAGGCACTCCTGAGTGACTCGAAGCAATGGAGGTCAACCTGGAGAAGTCCACGCAGTGGTTATACAGTCGGGCGGGGTAAGCTTCTGTCCTGTTTGGTGGTGGTCTCCCTATTTCACTGTTTGGTTGCTTTGGTTTGGATGAGGGGAGAAAACCAGACAAGCAGGTTTTCAGTCCAACAGACAGAATATTTGCTGTCCTGTGCTGTTCTTGCCTCTCTTGATGGTTTGGAGAAAGTATCTGTCCAGGAGAAGGAACTGGACACGGAGTAGAGGCTTACTTGCTCCCCTGAGCACACGTCACTGCTTCTCAGCAGCCTCCTTTCAACTGTGATCTGCATTTCCCTCAGGTTAGAATCCAGATCAGAGCCCTCAGAGGTGACACATTTTCCGAGAGAGGGTGTTAGTGAATTTCAGTTTGGCCTGGAAATTAGTTTGAGGCGTGACTACAGCCCTTTTCCTCTTCTCTCTGCTCCTCCTTCCTTGTTTCCTCCTTATCCACCTCTCCCAACCCAGTTCCAGTCCTTGCGTTCTGAATAGCTATGAGAAGGTAATTCTCTGAGAACAAACGGTCCTACTGATGGCCTTTCAACCTAGCTCCCTTGGGGTATTATGGCTGCTCAAGAATAAGCTGGTGAAACAGAAATCTCTAACTGGCAGAGAATGCAGAGAAGATGCTGTTCAGATGCTTGTTATGGGGCCTGTTACCTAGGATCCCAGCTTCCCTGGTGGCTCAGACAGAAAAGAATCCTTTTGCAATGCCGCAGACCTGGGTTTGATCCCTGGATTGGAAAGATCCCTTGGAGAAGGAAATAGCAACCCACTCTAGCATTTTTGCCTGGGAAATCCCATGGACAGAGGGGCCTGGTGGGCTGCAGTCCATGTGGTCGCAGTCAGTCAGACAGGACTGAGCAATTAACAGTTTCACTTTTTTTTTTTTTTTTAACCGAGGATCACATGGAGAATTTACACTCTGCATACAGCCCTCACCCATGCCTCCCCTCTCTCACCTCAGAGTGCTCAGTTATCATGACAGGGAGGACATGAATAGAAAAGCCTAAAATGGGGAGTTCAGAGAAGCCTGGATGCCCCAGCACCTTAGAAATCTGTGACTGTGGTGGAGATAAAGACAAAGCTCATGCTTCTCAGCAACCATCCATGTGGTAGCAGTTTTCCTTTGCAGGTAATATTAATGCCACTTAAGGGAGCGCTATATGAGCTTGATGTTTTCCAACCACATTTATTCACTCTAGTAAAATTTTGACTATGTGCCAGGCCCAGAACCAGGTACAAAGGTTAAAAAAAGACATGGCCCCATCCTCTAAGAACTCACAGTTTAATAAGAGAAACAGACCTTAACGCAAAAGCAATAGAATAGGGCCTCCCTGGGGGCTCAGACAGTAAAGAATCTGACTACAGTGCAAGAGACCCGGGTTCGATCCCTGGGATCCCTGGGTCAGGAAGATCTCCTGGAGAAGGAAATGGCAATCCACTCCAGTATTCTTGCCTGGAGAATTCCATGGACAGAGGAGCCTGGCAGGCTGCAGCCCATGGGGTTGCAAAGAGTCAGACACGACTAAGTTATTCCACTTTCACTTTTTACTTTCATCATTGTAAGAGCTAGGGTCTATTTATCTATGTCTGGGAACAAAGAGGGCTCTTTTAGGGTGCTGGGAAGTTCTACCTAGTGGCAGCAAGAATCAGGAAGACCTAGTGCTCTAGGAAACAAGAACTTTAGAGCACTTAAGGATCCAGGGGATCCTCAGCGATCCAGGGGAAGAGATCCTCCAGTGAGAGAACCGGCAGAGCAAGGTCAGAAACCTTCCATAAAGGGCCAGGTAGCAAGCATTTGGGCTTTGAGGGCCACAGAATCTCTGTGGCCTCCACTTTTTTGTCAGGGCAGGGATGCAGCCCCAGACAATGTGGAAACAGATGAGCGGGCCGTGCTGCAGTAACTGAGGGAAGGCTATAGCGTGCTAATCTGTTCTGGAGAACACACAGGCCTGAAGCAGCATGGCATACAGTCCAATGGACTGTAGCAGTGGAAGCTGCTGTACCCTGGGCTGAGTCATGCATTGGAACAATCTAATTCAGGTACCCCATTTTCCAAGAATGAGGTAAGTATCCCATTATTGTCAGGGTTTACAATGAAAGTAACATTATCTTTCTCCTGTGTGATGAGGGGAATTGGAACTATACAATCTATAGTCTCTTCCAGCCCTGACACTCACTGCCTAGCTCTACCAGAGTAATCATCCTTTTTTGTTAAGTGATGGAAGTGGGCATGTGAGGGGACAATGTAGGAACTCGACAAAAAAGAGTGAATCCAGATACTGAATAGTATTTCAGGTTTCTTCCCTCCTTCACACCAATATGAACAGTGGCACTAGAAAGCTATTTAATAATAGTAGCTAACACTTACCAAGCACTTACAATGAACCAGCATACAGTAGTTAAAGAGTCCACTTGCCAATGCAGGAGACACAAGAGATGCGAGTTCAAACCCTGGGTCAGGAAGAGCCCCTGGGTGAAGGCAAGGCAACCTACTCTAGTGGTCTTGCCTGAAGAATCCCGTGGACAGAGGAGCCTGACAGACTGTAATTGCAAAGAGTTGGACATTACTGAGCACATATACATAGTCCTGTGGGGCAGAAACTGTTAAGCTTCAGTACAGGAGAAGAAAATGAGGCCGGGGAAGCTTTCAGAACTGGCTCAAAGTCACAAAGCAGAGACTCAGCCCAGGTCAACAAATCCAAAGCTTGTGTTCTTTGCCTTTTTGGATACTCCCTCCATACTGGGCAAGAAATGAGGGAGCCCTTTCCTCCTGTAGGGACTTCCTATTCAGAAGACTTACTCAAATGGACTACAGGGCTCCCTACACTCTCATATCCCCCTAACAACTAAGACAAGTTGTATCAGTTGTATCGTAGAACACAGATGTATTCTGGGGACATCCGTTCTCCTTGTTGTTATTCCCAGACTTGATCACAGAGCCGAGGGAGCAACACACATGGGTGGTTCTGCTGTTAGCAGGCAGGTAAGAGGAGCCAGGCAACGCCTCTGCTCTGATGCATTCGGAAACGCAGTTTCAAAGTGCTGAGGTGTCTGGGAGACAGTCCTCAGTGCTGGTCATCAGCATCAGTGGGAAACCCCAGACACCGTTTCCCACCTGGCACCCCTGAGGTGCTCAGCATCAATTTCAGGAGCTCACCTCTAGCCCAGGGCATCAGACACTGATGCTGGCCACTGGTTGGAGCTATGTCGTGCTCTGTGATCAGATATGAGGCTTTTAGGAATCGAGTTTCTAGGCATTTCGATTTTTGTATTAATGTCTCAGGCCAATCAATAATTGAAGATTAGCACAAATTCTGAGTCTTTTTCTGTAAGGTAAAGTGATTATGTTCTCTTACCAAGAGCAGATGGAACAACTATAGTAAATTTTCTGGAGGTTTAACATTCCGTAGGTTGCGATTTTACCATCCCATTAAATCGCAGAAAATAATGTTCTTCTTAAATTCATGCCAGCCTAATAGAAGGTAACTCTCATGGTGCTGGGTTTGTCAAAACTGTTAGATTTTATAATCAAAGGTGATAAAATGAAGTAGAAGTAGGTAATATAGGAAATTTCATTATAAGAGAAACTCAGCTAACACAAAAATTGTGCTCTAGCCCAGCCTCTTAATTGAGGAAAGGGGCTGGACGTTCATGTTTATTAAGAGGTTGCTACCCTCATGCCCCGGTGCTCAGATGGTAAAGTATCCGCCTGCAACGCAGGAGACCTGGGTTCGATCCCTCGGTTGGGAAGATCCCCTGGAGGAGGGCACGGCAACCCACTCCAGTATTCTTGCCTGGAGAATCCCCATGGACAGAGGAGCCTGGTGAGCTACAGTCCATGGGGCCGCAAAGAGTTGAGCACAACTAAGTGACTAAGCATACACACACACACCCTCCTGCCAGGGGCCTTAGCAGCTTTCTCACACCTTCCTTGTGAGGTAAGTATCATTATTCCCACTTTACAGATCAGAAAACCAAGGCTCAGTATACCGAAGCTTCCCAAGGCCACACAGCTAGTTAGAAAGTCACCAGGGGCCAATGCCAGATCTGTCTGACTCCTGAACCAGTGCTCTTTCCATGGTACTACAAAAGCCACCAATCTGAGAACACAGATCTGCCTTCTTAGAAAGATTTGATGAGGCCTGTAGGCATCTGCTATGGGAAACCACCACAGAAGTCTATAGTTTCATAGAGAAATGAGCCAAGAGCTGGAGGTGAAAACTTCAGAGTTTGTCTACAGGCACAGAAATCTAAAATAAGAAAAAACACCTTTTTCCTTTGGTAAATGCTGGAGATCTTTAAAAACACTCCTTCCTTTTTCCCTCTGAGCCATGTCAGCAAAAGCTGACCAGCTCCTCATTGTCTTCTACCCGATTCATTATGCACACAGGAACCAACCCCAGCTCCCTCACATCTATCCCACCTTCCCCAACTCCCTGCCCCCCTGGCTTCTAACAGAGCCCACAGGAATGTAAGAACTCAGACCTTGTGAAAGCTGAGAAAGGACGCTCCAAACTGTCCAGCTTCTTCTATAAGCCAGATCTCAGCTGCAAAAGAAAGGAGAGACATTTCCATCTTTTGTACCAGAGTCTAGAGAAGACTGGAAACGAGTGAGGATTCCATGGTTCCACTGCAGCTCTCATTGAACCAGAAGGCTGCATGTCATGGTCACGGAGACCTCCACGGCTTGTATGTCATGATAGGGACTAAGCTGGGTTTTTCATGCCTTTTAAGTGAAGCCACAGCATCTATTTCAGAAACATGGCAGAGGCTTAAAAACCTCGATCCGATAAGGAGATTCTTTCGCTCAGCAGGTGGTGACCCTCTGTGGCTGAATGGAAAGTAAACTGGCCCCAAATGCTGGTGGAGAAAGCATGACTTTATGATGCCAAGAGGTTCTCTCTGGCACAGAGCCACCTCTTCAATAGAGATTGCAATGACAGAGTCCTGGAACACAAGGTCTGCCACTGGTGACTCAGATAAAATGAAGATAAGTTAAATGATGGAGTTGCATCTTATTCATTCCCATAGAGTAAAAATCCACATGGGCTTTGGCATAGATACGTATAGATAAATGCTTCTCAGAAAGATTCAGCCTACATAAAGGTCTTTGGGCTTGGAATCTGGTTCCCTAGGGTGATGTGGAGCACAACCTAGCATTTTATTGACTTCTTGCTCTTATCCATCCCACTGGAAAGCCAGGATGCTATTATGTAAGCCTAAAATATAAGTAGGAAAACTGGAAAAGACCCATCTCTTTTTCCTCTTGGCTCTCTTCCCCCCTTCCCCCTTTAGGCACAGAGTACCAAGACATTGAGACTGAGAAAACCTGCCCCGAGTCACAGTCACCTTCAGAAGACTCCTTTGTGAGAAGCTGAGGGCCTGGCCCTCTTCCTGCAGAGAACAGCCCGCCACCGCCCACAGACCTCGCAGGCCTGACTTAGCGTGCTCTGCCCTGTCCAAGAACCCAAGGGTCCCCATGGGGACCATCCGGCCAGTGTGTGGTCCTTTGAGGCCCCAAGCACAGGCCTGTGATGAGGACTGAGCAGGTGTCTGTGGCCCGGAGTCCTCCAAACCCTTGGAGTAGGCATTTTCCTGGATCGCTAGAAAGTCCTATTGGCCTGGTGTGCAAATTTCTTCTGCCCACCCCTCCTTTGGCTCCTGTGGGGATGGCCTGCTGACATGCTTTAGAAAACCCCCTCTTGGAAGTGCTTCTATGGCCGGGGGCTCCAACAGTTCTGAAAGCAGCCAAGGCTGGATTTCAATAGGAGGGGGTAAAAATTACCCTGTTTCATAGAACAGAGGGGGGGAAAAAAGCACATACTCAATAGATTTTGAGTGTGGTATTCTGTATTTTTGCAGCTTATATTTTCCAGATGAGCAGTTTAGAAATATGTCATGTAAAGTACCTACTGTACGTTTGCTGAAAATTATATTAAAAGCACTATTTTAATTCTTCCTCGGTCTCATGCTGTAATCTCTATTATCTTTCTCTTGTGTCTTTGGGTAGAACAATCCTAAAGGCTCTTAGAGAGAGTGTTTCTGGCTGTGTATGTTCTGTATTTATGGGCTTTGAATTGTTCACAAAAGCACAGTCTTAGGAGCCAAAACAGACCTGGGTTTGACTCTTCACCCCAGTACTCCATACCAGTGTTGCATTTGGGAAGTGACCTGACCCCTCTGAGCCTAAGTTTCATCATCTGTAAAATGGGAATACTGTCACCTGCTTTACACAATTGTGGTAAGGCCTTCAGTGAAATCCCATGTGAAGGCAGCATAGTGTCCCACAGAGAAATGGTACTTGCTCATTGCTCCCCAGCCTCTAGCAGGAATTAGATGCTCTAAGACACAGCTATGGTTCCTATTGATCCATTTAGTAATCCTGGACTGACCATCTGGTTTTCCTTTCTGGTTCTCCCATTGTCTGTAAACCCCTGGGAGAGTGGCGAATGGCTTCCTCTCAGGGTACACTGCCTAGGGTAGTGTGTGACATTTGATGGATGCTCACTGTACATTTGAATGAATGAATGTATGATGAACAAACCACCTCAGACTCATCAACCTCTGGGGCTCTGACTTTAGCCCCACCCCTCTGAGGCAACCAATAGGATTTGCCTTTCTTTCTCTAGTTCCGTAGATCCTCCTGCAAGCCTCACCCTATGGATGGAGCTCCAGTTGCCTTCCCAGTCTTTGTGAGGCCACTTCCTAATTGGCTACCTTCTCTGCTACATCTTTAATCCACTGGTAGGACTCTTACCTCCTAGGGACGTTCAGGTTGATGGCTGCCACCAATGTGCATATCAGAGTCCTCACTACAATCATTACGTCTCTGGCCAGACAGGAGCTCTAGGAGCTGATGCTCAGCCTCTGTCATTCGAAGCAAAGATCCAGGATGGCCCCAACCCTTGTGTGGGGCTGACCCTGATAACTAACCCACAGTCTCATGGCCCCTTCTAGCCTGGATCTTGCCCTCATACCCCCTTGTTTGCATTTGAGCTCACCTGAAATCAAAGCTTGTCAAACTAGTATTCCTTGAAGCCTGCACCCTCCCTCAGCCTTGCATCACTCTTTCACTCTGGAATCTGTGGACTCAGAAAAGCATGTGCTTGGGTGAGTGACCTTCTCTGAGGCCCTATTACCTGGTTCACTGGTGCCTCGAGGACTTCTTTTCAACCTGACCCTGTTATTTATGTGATTGTTTCTTTTCCTTTCTTTTTCTTTTGCAAAACAGCATGATTTATTCTCTCTGGCATAAAAATCCCACGAAAATGTAATTTCAACATTTCCCATCATGATGCAAAAAGATGCTGAAACAGCTGAAAAAGTGGTTAGTGATTCCTCGTGGGAGCTCGGCTTCATTTGCCCTGGATATTCAGTCGGAGGCAGAAGAAAGAAGCAGGGGAGGGTATTGCTTATGACATCCATGCTCTCAGTCCAAAATTTCACATTTGTTTTTCATCTGCAGTCCAATTTCTTTCTTCTTGCTACCTTTTCCATTATCGAGGTGGTCAATTTACGGAAAACTAACACTCCCCTCTATTTTATCTGAACTTCATAAAGACATTGGGGGAATCACAAGATTCATCCTTCAGTATTTAAACAGGTCCATGAGAGAGCTGTGCACACAGGTTGTTCAAACAACTCAGGGAGAATAGACAGCTTAGATAATCCAAATGCCGTTTTTTTGCTGACGTCATATCACAGGCCACTGGGGCTTTGAACTACATATACATTTGTTCCATCTTGATCTAGATCTGAAAATCCAACTTGACCCTTCTTTAAGTCTCTGTGGAAGGGTTAGTCATGCACCTAAGTGTTTGACTCAACTGAAATAAAAACAAGCTGTTTCTGTGGCCTTGGACGTAGATTCAGAACCACCACGAGCACATCCACTTCACAAAGAGCTGCCTGATTTTCTTTTTTAGGCTTTGTTATTTCAGGAACTCCTGCTATACAACTGTTTCCATAACTCTGCAGAGAAATGTCTATAATTAATGCAGAGGACAGAGACAAGCTTTTGCTTTCCAGAAAGCACTTTAAAAAGTATCCTAACCTTTCTGAGTTCTCACGTTCCTACATATGAAATGCATAAACACGTAGTTACCAGATCCCTGGAGGAGGGCTTTGCAGATCTTTGAGAGTGTTTCAATGGACAGTCTCACTTCCCTCTTCCCCCTAAGGCAATTAAGGGGTGAAACGAAGATAGCGAGCAGCCTGGAACACGAAGGCAGGGTAGCCAAAGCCTGAGTTCATCTGACCAGCAATCTGAAACACAGGCTCAGGGACTCAAACATGACATGGAAGCAGCCAGCAGCTTCCTTCGGAAGGAGAGTTTCTCCTGTGAGAGTCCTCTCATCTCCTGTCACTGAGAACTTGCCCATGATCCCCAGGTGCAACTGAACCATCTCCCAGTGAAATGGAGGTGGGAACCTCTGTCTTCAGGCTTTACACCCCTTAGCTTAGCAACAGGCTTCTTTCTTACCCCAGAAGCTCAGCTCACTCCCATTCCAACCTTCCATTTCTTTGGGGCATTATTGTGCAGGAAGGCAACTAAATTTTCATAGTAAAATCAGTGCTCAATATGCGTTAAAAAGAAAAAGAAAGAAAAGCTCACAAAGAAAGTGGCTGTTCTTTCCGTTGTTTCTAAACTAATCATTGCCTCATTCTTTAACTGCAATGCAAATGATCAGACATTACAATGCAATGCTATGAAGGGAGACACTGGTCTTTTTTTAGCTGTCTCTTGTTGAAGTACAGCTGACATACAAGTCGTGTTAGTTTCAGGTGTATGGCAAAGTGGTTCACTTACATCTATTAACTCATGTTTCAGATTCTTTTCCCGCATAGGGTATTAAAAAATATTGAGTACAGTTCCCTGTGCTATACAGTGGTCCTTGTTTATCTATTTTATATATAGTTAGTGTGTATCTGTTCATTCAAACACCTAACTTAACCCTCCTCTCCCTTTCCCCCTTTGGTAACCATAAGTTTGTTTTCTATATCTGTAGGTTTATTTCTGTTTTGTAAATAACTTTCTTTGAATCTTTTTTTTTTCCTTTTTAGATTCCACGTATAAGCAATACCATATGATATTTGTCTTTCTCTGTCTGGCTTACTTCACTTGGTATAATAATCTCTAAGTCCATCCACGTTGCTGAAAATGGCATTATTTATTTTTTATGGCCGAGTGATATTCCACTATATATAGTTATATATATATATATATATTTATATGTTATATATAGACTTCTTAGGTGGTGCTACTGGTAAAGAACCTGCCTGCCAATGCAAGGAGCGTAGGTTTAATCCCTGGGTTGGGAAGGTTCCCTGGAAGAGGAAATGGCAACCTGCTCCAATATTCTTGTCTGGAAAAGTCAGTGGGCAGAGGAGCTTGGCAGGCTACAGTCCGTGGGGCCACAGAGAGTCAGACATGACTAAGTGAGCACACCACATACCACATCTTCTTTATCCATCCATCTGTTGACCGACACTTAGGTTGCTTCCATGTCTTGGCTATCATAAACAGTGCTTCTATGAACACTGAGGAGATGCATGTCTTCAGCAGGATGCTGGAGGTAAGATTTTATTTAAATGGCGACTTTCTCTGTAAACGGACCGTGAAGAAGCATATCATTGCCCATCATTTCTTCAGATGCTATCAGCAGATCAGTCCTGAAAAAATGACTGAAGCAGGGAGCAGAGACAGAGAACTCAGACATGTGGTGAGGACAGGGCTTTTTAAAAAATCCCTGGAGGCCTTCTGTCTGACTTGGCCCCTCCCTGTCCTTCAGGGCATCCTGCACTTCTTGGGAATATGAGCTCTGGGGGAGATGACTGGTGTCCCTCCATCCACTCCATATTTCGAACTGACGCATGTTAGGTTTAAAGCAAGGCCATGATTTTCATTTAGTACGGATAGGACTCCACGAGGTTCCCCTGCACATAGTAGGCGCTGTACAGCTGGGGGCAGTAGGAAGCCAAGATGGCTTGGTGGAAAGAGCAAGCAGCAGGTCTGCAGCTCAGCTCAGCTTCTTGCTCCCCTTGTCAGGTTAGCAAATCAGGTCACCACTCTGAACCTCGGCCCCATGTGGCTCTGAGATGGAAAGGTTTCAGCCTCCTTGCAGAGACATTGTGAGAATTCACTACAGGCACAGCCCCACATCCATCCCTGGTGGAGCTCAAGAAGTGATGAATTTCACAGAGAAGTCTTGTCTTCAGCCATTTAAATACGAAGCAACTTCCATTTACCAGTATTTGCTACCACTGTACTTCTTGGAAAACCCTCTCTCCTGCTGCATACTGCTCATGAAATGACTTAATCAGTCAATTCTTTAATTTTTTTTGAGTCATTCTTACTCATTAAAATAGCTTTGCTTCACTTCTTAAGAGCTGGTCCTGGCCATCTGAGAATTCCTGGCATATCTTTCATTCAAGCCCTCCCTGACAAGGGCAGACCAGACAGACCTGTGGCTCTGGGGGCCTAGAAGGAGGGGGAGCTTGGTCTGCTCTCTCTCCCCCACCACCTTCCTCTTCTCTGCCCAAATTCAGCTCCAGACCATGGTGTGAAAGTGAAGAGAGAAGGGAGGTTTGCTTACCAGACTGCCCGCGGCTAAGCTTGCTGCCATCACTGGATTCCCTGCTGCCCAAGCGCCCTCTGAAAAGTGCTGGTGTGGAAGCAGGCAGGCCCCAGGAAACCCAGCCCATCCCAGGAGCTCCCCTAGGCTCTACACCTCCCTAGGAAACCCACAGCCCCCAACCTCACCTTCCCCACTAGCTGAAGCTCAGGCATGAGGTAGGAACAGAGCCACTATTCCCAGATCTCGGTTGGTTCTGAAAGATGTCCTTGTCTCCCTCCTCCCTGGCTCCATCACTCCAGGGTACTCTTGTGCTCTGGTCCAGCCTGCTCTGAGAGCAGCAGAACAAGGAGGCTAGGCCATGCCCCCAGGGAGCAAGATGTCAGCTTCCCCTTCTTAACATAACTGCAAATTTCACCAGCAATTGCTTTGGGGACTCCATTCCCTGAATTTGGGAGCAAAAAAACCCCAAAGAGTGTCAATGTCACTCTTAACACACATCAGTTCATCAGTTCACCCTCTAAAATGGTAACCACTCCCCATCTTCCACAGTCCTGTGCACTAGGAGCACAGATGGGGCACGGGGAAGGAGGGAGTTATCAGTGCCTGCTTTTCTGAAGAGGGAAAAGCCCCCAGAGCTCTCTTGGCATGCCACACCACATTATGCAAAGATCATCAAAAGAGGAAGGCCAACCAACAGGTGGCACCGACGAGTATGACAGTCCTCAAGAGAAGTCGCCCACCTTTTCATGCAAACAGCTGCCTTGCATCTGAGCCCTCTGCACCTCCTAGACTTCAGGTAGTTAATGACTTGCAGGTTTCACACTTAATCAAAGAGTATTGATCCAGGGTCTGGTATAGAGCCGTGTACCCTAGAAGACCCTGTGGAGAGATCCAAGAAAGCCTTGTACACAATAAATCTGCAATCTGAAGAAAACAAGCCTCCATGTAATCAAAAGACCTTTGCAATATACTCTACATCCAGGCCCTATTATTAAGAAACAGAGACATGGCAGTGATGGGGATTCAGAGAGGAGAGAATCCCTAAGGACCAGGGCAGCCAGTTAAGGAATTCCCAAGGACTTGGGGTGTGCAAAGCCATCCGAAGCAGTCTCACATTTAGGATGCAGGCATGAGGTTTTTGTAGACTTCCCCAAATGGCTCAGCAGTAAAGAATCCATCTTCAATGCAGGAGATGCAGGTTTGATCCCTGGGTCGGGAAGATCCCCTGGAGAAGGAAATGGCAACCCACTCCAGTGTTCTTGTCTGGGAAATCCCATGGACAGAGGAGCATGGTGGGCTATGTAATCCATGGGATCGCAAAAGAGTTGGACATGGCTTAACAACTAAACAGCAATAATGTTTTGCCCTGTCGGCTGGAATGGGTTTCTGGAAGGAAGCAGGCTGTGAGCACAGAAGTAAAATCTCTATAACATATGTGACGATAAGGATAACAATGCACTAGGCACTGGGCTAAATTCTTTACAAATGCTGCCTCCTCA
The DNA here is from genome assembly GCF_014754425.2 of Oryx dammah. NCBI lineage: Eukaryota > Metazoa > Chordata > Mammalia > Artiodactyla > Bovidae > Oryx > Oryx dammah. The sequence goes on from NW_024070200.1 coordinate 54,104,843, forward strand.
TTTATTTGCAAACACCCTGTAGAGTAGGATTTATTTCATTCCAGCCTGTTGGCCTGGGTTTGAAGCTAGGTTCCTCTACTTGCCATCTACAGGACTGCAGGTTTCTCACAAATAAGATGAAGATAATCAAGCCCACTTCATAGGAAGATGGTGGGATTCAGTGGAATAACGTATATAAAGCACTTAACGCTGTGCTTGGCCCCAGAAAATGCCTATGAAATGCGAGAGCTCTTCTAGCTGAGGATATGGGAAACTCACTTTCTCGCATTGCCAGGTCACCTGACAGAAGATTAAATTTTTAACTGAGCTAACTTGCATGGGCAAATAATTACAAGAGCAATTATCTCCCTGAGGACAATTATTTGCCATCACCATTTGCACCCACTGAAATTACATGCCTAAGAAGCAGAGTCACTCATTGGTAGATAAACATAATTAAATTGGAAGAATGACATCCAATGGCTGATTGGATTAATAAAAGAAATTTATTCCCCAGAGGTATTTCAGAAATGCTTCTCCAAGCTGGATCATATTTTTTTTAAAGCCTGTACTCTGAATTCAAATTATGTATTAATGCCTTCCCAAAAATCAGCATGCATTCAACCCATATAAACATCATGTACTTCTGAGAGCTTCAACTAAGATGGTTTTATAAACCACACAGACACCAATCCTACTCTTAAACAAAGATCAAGAGATCTATAAAAGACATAGGATTTCATGGTAAAGTCAATTCTGCAAGTATTTCAAGCGAATAATACATTTCCATGTTTGAGAGTTTTATTTTATATAGTAGGCAAAGTGTGATACCAAATAATCACTTTGCAAATTTAAATTATTTTTTGTCTTTAAACTCTCCAAGTTATCAAATAGTCAAATGCAAGCTTGGCTCAAAATAGCTTTAAAAATTGAGTTTACAAACTCTTTAATTCTCAGTTTCATAACAAGCTAGAAGTGATGAGTAGGGTCTACATTTATGGATCCTGAATGACAAAGGATTTTTTCCTTTCCCTTTTTGGGATTAACAAATACTCTACGTGTTCTTATGAATACAGGTCTGTTTTTTATTTCTAAATCTTTGCCTACTGTTTATCACTCCCCAAACCTCCAGATATTTGGTATCTGTTAGTTACATGAGTGTATATGCAACTCTTTATTTATGAGTATTAGCAGTCTACATTTTACATTGGCATACTTCTTAGGTGCCTGAAATACTTCTGTGAGGTAGAGATAAGAAAGGCATAAAGCTTTACTTTACTACCAGAAAAATCCAGGAGACGAAAGGTATCTTCCCAGGAGTGCTCACTTCACTCTGTTGTAGAGGAAAATTAAAACCATCTTGCTAAGAATTCCAAGATGGCTGCCAGAGAGGATCACAAGCTTTTACTGGCCTGGAAGAACAGTTCACTTTCACCTTTTCGCACATGAAAAAGAAAATTTCACACAAAGCTATTGCAGAAGTAAAAACAGATATGTCCCATATCTACTGCACACTTTAAAATGACTCTTGGGTTCTAGCCCATGGTTATGTGCTTAGTCACTCAGCTGTGTCTGACTCTTTGCGATCCCGATGTACTGCAGCCCGCCAGGCTCCTCTGTCCATGGGGATTCTCTAGGCAAGAATACTGGAGTGGGTTGTCATGCCCTCCTCCAGGGGATCTTCCCAACCCAGGGGTCGAACCCAGGTCTCCCACATTGCAGGTGGATTCTTTACTGTCTGAGCCACCAGGGAAGCCCAAGACCATGGTTAGCTTTGAGAATTTCAAGATACATTGAAATGTACCTTTAGACCAAACCAAGTTCATAAATTATCTAAACTGATAAGACTGCAGCTAAAGTACAAATCGGTACTATCCTCAACTCCTTGGAAGAACATTTAATGGTCTTTCTAAATATTTACCTGAAACTTTTGGTTTTAGAAAGATTCACATACTTTTTCCTGTTTTTAAATATAAGGTCATGTTTTTTAGTGTGAATAGATGGCTTGTCAAGGCAATTAGAACACCACAGTTGTGTGCATATATTAGTAATGTGGTAAGTTGATGCTCACCACTTCTCTTGCCTATGTAGGCTCAGATTCGCATCTGATACATCATCCCTTAATGGTAGAAGTCTGCACAGCCTTCTTTCTGGGACACACTGTGTGTAGAGACATGGTTCTTTTGCTCAAGTCTTGATGAATAGAAAATTCCTACTTGCTTAGGAATTAGAAAAATTCTACCTGCTTTCAAATGTCTAAAAGAGCAGAATGCTAAGTCATAGCTACAGAGAAGGCTATACTCAACTGAGTTTGTTTACAAACATTATTTTGGGCTTAATAAAAATCTGAGTAATAATGATGCTACTTCATTCATGACAGCAACACACATAACTCATTAAAATGCCTAACAGAAATGCCTATTATTTAAAGAAAAACTGTAAAGTCATCTTCAAAGACACAGATAACAACTTGAAAAATAGAGAATCCTACGGTATTCCAAGATTGGATGACTAAATACTTGGAAAATGTGATTTATTTTTTTCTGTAATGATTGCAATACAATGCCCAAGAAAATCTCAATAGGAGTTTTTATGGAAATTCATAAACTGATTACAAAATTCAAAAGGAAATTCTCAAGAATAGGCACAGTAATTATGAACATAAAAATTAAAAATTGCAGCATCTAAAGAGTAGCCTTCTCAAAAAGTCATTGTTAATAAAAGTCTAGTATTTTTAAAGGGATGGCATTTTTACAAGGCTAGATGAATAGATTGGAGACACAGAAGAACAATTATAAACAGACACTAGAATGAGAGACTTAAAATTGCTGGGGAAGGCTAAACTATTCAACTAATGGGTTGGGGAGAAAATTGGGAAATGAATTTGACTCATGGCCTCTCACCAGTGAAGAGTACACATCCTACACGGTCTACATAGTTAAGAATGTTTAAAAACTATGAAGATTTAGGAAAAAGAAGAAGACATATTCATGGTTTCAGGATTTTCTAAAAAGATTTGAAATGCAAAAATCTGTAAATAGAAGAATTGATAGATTGACTATTTCAAAATTAAAGTATCTATAATCTAAAACATGATATATGAAATCTAAAGAGACTAGAATATTTGAAATATCTATAAATGACAAAGAACTACTGTCAGAACATATAATGAATTTCTCCATATTGACACAAAAAAGAGAAACAACAAGAACTGCTGAATTATGCAAATCCAGGGGTTGCCATTGTCTCAGCAAATCCCATAGAAAACAGAGCAAACAACATGAATAAGTTCACAAAAGAGGAAACACAAATGTCCTGTAAATATTCAAACTCACTAGTAATTAAGAAAATAAAAATATTTTAAAAATTAAAAATCATTTTTACCTATCAGGATGGTAAAGATTTCTTTTGATAACATTTTGTGTCAGGGTACAGGGCAATGGGCTGGAGTATAAATTGGTATGGTCATTCCAGAAGACATTTTTGCCAATGTCTACTACAATTTTAAATGCTCATATAGCATAATCCATAAATTACACTTCTTAACACCTACCCTAAATAAAGGCGTGTGGGGCAGACAAATGAAGGAGGCACCACGACCTAGCAGAATTTGGGTCTTAAGGTCCCTGGTGATCAGGAATTTAGTTCCTGGCCAATCTCTAACCTTTTCCCCATTATGACCTGCACAGAGAACATGGTTGGGCCCTCAGCTTCAATTCCTTTGACCTGACATCCCTGTTATAACTGCTTCCCTTGGTTTAAATTCATCCATCCTTCCACATCAAGCACAAAGATTAGAGAGAACCAGAGTGCTATCTAGGATTGGTTCATTAAGCTTGACTTTTTGCCAATGGCTCAATATCTAGTTTACATAGTAGTTCCCATGCGATGTCTAGCCAACTCCAGTTATCTCCAGGATGACCATGGCATCTTTCAAATCCAGGTTGGCCCCTCCACTGAGGTCTCATAGGCAAAAGCTGGGTTGGGAGAGGCTTAGGGTACCAGTCCAGTGGCAAGTCAGTGGAGAGTCCACTGATCTATGTTTCCCCCACTACTTCACCAGGAGTGATGGTTTCTTGCTAGATCCCACAATCCTTTGCTCTCACACCACTTATACTCACTGTATTAATCATGGTCCATATATTATATTCCTCTACTGAGATATATTCCTTACAGACACTATATTCTTTAATTCTTTAGTCCTGATAGTGTTTAAGATAATTTCTTATATGTATAAAAATACATTAAATGTTTTTGATGCATTAAGTCAATTACTTCTCTAGTAGCCTAAAAAGGTAGACAACATTATCAGGTGCAAGGTCTGATACTCAGAGCTGCTCTAACCATATACCCCATCTAGCATTGACCAAATCACTCCTAAGATCACACGAGGAAGACCAGAACTGAAACTGTCTTATTCTCCCATCTCCTTTTAGCCTAATCTAAATCTGTCACCCTGGACTGATAATTCTTTTTTAATTGAAATATAGTTGATTTATAACATTGTGTTAGTTTCAGGTATATAGCAAAGTGATCGGAGAAGGCAATGGCACCCTACTCCAGTACTCTTGCCTGGAAAATCCCATGGATGGAGGAGCCTGGTAGGCTGCAGTCCATGGGGTCGCTGAGGGTCAGGCACGACTGAACAACTTCACTTTCACTTTTCACTTTCATGCATTGGAGAAGGAAATGGCAACCCACTTCAGTGTTCTTGCCTGGAGAATCCCAGGGACGGTGGAGCCTGGTGGGCTGCCATCTGTGGGGTCACACAGAGTCGGACACGACTGAAGTGACTTAGCAGCAGCAGCAGCAAAGTGATTCAGTTATACATAAATATATGTATATACTGATATTCTTCTTTATTCTTTTCCATTATAGTTTACAAGATATTGAATATAGTTCTCTGTGCTACACAGTGAATCCTTGCTGTTTATCTACTTTATACATAGTAGTGTGCTGTTAATCCTATTCTCTCAATTTATCCCTCCTCCCCCTTTCCTGTTGGTAACCATAAATTTGTTTTCTATGTCTGTGATTCTGTTTCTGCTTTGTAAATAAGTTCATTTGTACTATTTTTTAGATTCAATATATAAGTGATATCATATAAATTTATCTTTCACTCTCTGACTTACTTCACTTATGATCATCGATAGGTCCATCAATGTTGCTGAAAACAGTATTATTTCATTCTTTTTATGGCTGAGTAATATTCCATTGTACCCAGTACCCTATATTCAACTCTTACTGAAAAGACATTTGGGATTCCTTCTCTAAAAGACCCTCAAGGTAGACCCCAGAGATTGCTTTTAAATGCACCCCTCCAGACACTTGAAGGCCCCAACACACCTGAAAAAAGCCTAATACCCACCAGAGTAAACCAGGTGTAGCCAGAGGCTTGAAGTAATTTTCACAAATTAAGCAGGATGATTTCTCATTATGCCAGATGGCAAGATGGAGAGACTCGTGAAGCAGGGAGCCACTGCTGTTTTTCCTCCCTCTTTCTCCCCTACCCTAAAAAAAAAAGCAGATTATCCCAGAGAGCAGCTGAGAACTAAAAATAGCAGCTGTTATTTACCAAGGCTCAATTATATGGTAGCCATTGTCCTAGGTATTTCACATTTATCCCCACACTCAATTTTAGAAGGCAGGTATAGTTATCTCATTTTTCAGAGAAGGAAGGAGGTATTCAAAGCCTCTGCCAAGAATGAGTGGAGCTCGAGTTCCAACCCCAAACCCTGCGACTCCGTCTCTACTCGAGGGTGCGGGCTTCTCCTTTTCCAGTCTTAGGACACTTGACGTCAGTTGATGCTTCTGACGGGCATGGTGGCTTCTGGGAATTGATGAAGCTCTGTGTTCTGAATGGAAAGCCTCCTCTTCCTGTTGGACTAGGACAACCAGCCCCTGGGAGGATCTATTGACATCCACACAAGCCATCATGTCACTTATAGCTCTCTGGGCTCTGGTGGTGAGAGTAACGTTGAGGCCAGGAAGTGTCAACAAAAGAACCACCACTAATTGCATATGGCCACATCCAGGAAAATGCCAGCTCAGGAACTGGAGGCAGCAGTCTCTGGACTCAACTCACTCGTGGTGGGTGCATGGATATGCGGGTATCAGGCAAGCAGAAGGTGGCTAGTGGTCTGTGTCTTAGAATTACTGGCAAGGCCACAGCACTGATCAATAGAACTTCCAGCAAAGATGGATATGCTCTGCACTGGCCTGTTCATTGTGGTAGCCACTTGGCACATGTAGCTTCTGAGCACTCAAAATGCGGCTAGAGCAACTGAGGAATTGAACTTTGAATTTGATTATAATTAACTTAAATAGTCACTTGCATCTAGTGGCTACTAAACCGGACAGTGCAAACCCACATCACACTACACCCCTTCTGAAGGTGAAGGGGCTAGGAGGTGGACACTCTACAGCAGAAGGTCCCAAGTCAAAGGGCTAGAAAGGGACCCTGGGCAAAGATACAGTCTGGATTCTTCAAGAAACTGCAGCCACCACTTCTTAGTCTTCTACAAGAAAAAAACATCTGCGGCAAGATATAGAGACTGAAATCAGGTCATCTTTCATCCCCCATATCCCCATCTCTGGATTCTTCAAGGCTGGCTCTATCTCAGCTACCTCCACACTCTTTTCCAGGGCTCTAAGGAATTTTAGCTGCTGTCTACCATTGCTGGAAGCTCTAAGAAACTCTAGATTCAAAGTCTAGGATCTCAATAAAACTCTAAGACTGTTCCAGGATGTTTCTGCCTAAAGAAAAGCCAAGCAGCCATTTCTAACCTATTCCTTTCCATTCCACACTGGCCTCAAGCGGATTCCACACACTTGCCAATCCCCCAGCCTTCAGTCAAGCAGAAAGACACAACTGCTCTTGAAGCATCCTCTAACCTACCTCAATTCAGTTGCTCAGTTGTGTCCGACTCTTTGCGACCCCATGAATCGCAGCATGCCAGGCCTCCCTGTCCATCATCAACTCCTGGAGTTCACTCAGACTCATGTTCATTGAGTCGGTGATGCCATCCAGCCATCCCATCCTCTGTCGTCCCCTTTTCCTCCTGCCCCCAATCCCTCCCAGCATCAGAGTCTTTTCCAATGAGTCAACTCTTCACATGAGGTGGCCAAAGTACTGGAGTTTCAGCTTTAGCATCATTCCTTCCTGTGAACACCCAGGACTGATCTCCTTTAGAATGGACTGGTTGGATCTCCTTGCAGTCCAGGGGACTCTCAGGAGTCTTCTCCAACACCACAGTTCAAACGCATCAATTCTTTGGCGCTCAGCCTTCTTCACAGTCCAACTCTCACATCCATACATGACCACTGGGAAAACCATAGCCTTGACTAAACGGACCTTTTTTTGGCAAAGTAATGTCTCTGCTTTTCAATATGCTATCTAGGTTGGTCATAACTTTTCTTCCAAGGAGTAAGCGTCTTTTAATTTCATGGTTGCAATCACCATCTGCAGTGATTTTGGAGCCCAAAAAAATAAAATCTGATACTGTTTGCACTAACCTACCTAGGGGCTCCATAATGATGTGACCCGACCCTGGAATGATTGACAGAAACTCAGGATACCTTCTTAGAACCCACACCAGAGCTTATCTCGGTGACTTGCCCACCCTGATTCTCTCCTTTCCCTCTTCTGTGTCAGAAGGTTTTAATTTAGTGGAGAGGGAGAGAGGAGAAATTGCTTCTGACAGTCATCATCATCCAGGGTGTTGAATTTTGATACTCAGAAGTCCCAACTTTTAAACTCTTCACTCTTTTCTAAACTCTACCAACACTTTATTAAGGCAATAGTTGCTTCACAGGCTAGTTTAAATGGGAAAGGACTAAACATTTTCTTAAGGTGGGGATGGAAGGGGGAGAATAACTAGAAACATGTTGCTTGTTAATCTTGCAACATATTTTTATGCCACCAGGCACAGAAATTGAGATTCAAAACTGAATCTGCAGCAAAATTTACAAAACCTCCTTCTTCCATTCCAGTCTCCAGATGCCTCACAGCTGAAAAGATATTGGCTCCGTTTTTCTTGCAAGTAAAAGAAGTTCATACTGAGAGGCCCTTTGGTTATTTCCTCATGCCAACATCCTGGCCTTGCATTTGATTGATCTGCAGGCTAGAACCTGGCCATGCTGTTTTCCCCAAGGACCTGTGGAGGGCTGTGGTCAGCTGGCACTCACGAAATCCTACAGGAATGTTGACGTGGTGGAATTCACTGCCAGCCAATGATCTCCAGTTCGCTCTGACCACCTTTCTTCCTCACCATCTCTTTGGGAACAAAAGAAGCCTCACTGAGTGTCTGTGCTTCAGGGACGAGATAAACTGAAATCGCACTCCTTTCCCATGCTAGGGTAAAGAAGGCCCCCGTGGGCTTCCAAGGGCTACTTCTGTAGAATGTGAAAGGCATCTTCACGATTGAGGGTATCCCTGATGGCTCAGACGGGAAAGAATCTGCCTGCAATGCAGGAGACCTAGGTTCAATCCCTGGGTTGGGAAGATCCCCTGGAGAAGGAAATGGCAACCCACTCCAGTGGTCTTGCCTGGAGAATCCCATGGACAGAGGACCCTGGTGGGCTACAGTCCATGGGGTCACAAAGAGTTGGACGTGCCTGAGCAAGCGAGTGAATGAGTACAGGTCATTCAGACAAGAATCCATAGAAATAATAAACCTAGATATGGTTGAGGAGATATGCATTTTCCCATCTTTTTCTTGAGTGGGTACTTCTTATGGGGGTAAACCATAATCAAACCAGGGAATCAAAAAATATAATGCAGCAGCCATTTTCTAAGCAGTAACAAGTCTACGCTAGTCCTGCCCTCAGGGATGTGCATCTAGCAGGCAGGTTGAGGTCAAAAACACAGTTAACCAGAACACAAAGCAAGACACAGCAGTCCCTTAAAATGAACGTGAGCCTCACTAACATGCCTCTCGCTCTAGGATTCAATGAGAGCTGAAATAGAGTCTCAAACAACTTAAACATGTATTAACCCCTCCATGACATTGTCATTTACTCCTTAACTTCTTTATTTTAAAAAAATTTTTTTTACTGTGGACTATTTTTAAAGTCCTTACTGAATTTGTTACAATATTGCTTCTTTTGTTTATGCCCTGGTTTTTTGGCCTTGAGGCATGTAGGATCTGGGCTCCCTGATCAGGCATCCCCGTGTTGGAAGGCAAAGTCTTAACAACTGGACCACCAGGGAATTCCCAGTCCTTGAGCTAAAGTATATGCTGTGAATACTTTGTGAAGCTGGGTGTTTCTTTCTTGACTTCTAAGTGGAAAAGCACAATGTCCGTTCTGACCACCAAACAGTGGCACATCTTCAGGGTGAAGGAGGGGACAGTGGTGTGCTGTGCTCGTAGGAGCCGTGCTTGACTCAACAGAACACAAGCCGGTGGAAACAGTGATTCCTTCAGCTGGAGGGAAAAGAGAAGGGTAACCCAGGTCGTGGAATCTCTTCTCTACCATACTCAGCCTGATGCTCTTCCCATATATTTTCTTATTTACTCCTCCCAGTAGTGAAGTATTACTATTGATGCAACAGAATGGTGCTTTTGACATGTCGCTGTCATTCAGTCGCTAAGTCATGTCCGACTCTTTGCGGCCCCATGGACTGCAGCCCGCCCGGCTTCCCTATCCTTCACTATTTCCTGGAGCTTGCCCAAACTCATGTCCGTTGAGATGATGATGCCATCCAACCATCTCATCTCTGTTGCCCCCTTCTCCTCCTGCCTTCAATCTTTCCCAGCATCTTTTCCAAATGAGTTGGCTCTTTGAACCAAGTGGCCAAAGTATTGGAGCTTCAGCATCAGTCTTTCCAACGAGTATTTAGGATTGAGTTACTAATGAATTTTTCTTGTTGTCATTACTTTTCTCTCTTGGTCCTTTTTTCTCCTCTCAGTCTGGTAGGCTATTTTGTAAGTTGCTTGGGGGGAAGGATGTGGTAACCGAGAACAAAGAGTCATTTCAAAAGCCAAGGCCCTTTGGCAATGGAAGTCCCCCAAGCTTAAGAGCTGGACTGAGTAACAGAAGTCACTACCTCTAACTCAAAGCCATCCCACCAACTAGAAAAATATGCCCTAGCCTGGAAGCAGACGGAGTCACAAAAGCAGCAATGAGATAGCATGGACAATGGGGCTCCCGCGAAAGCGGCCCTGCCTCCTCTCCCTGGGCAGCTGAGCAGGTAGAAATACTCAGATTCATTTCAGGGATATGAGGGCAAGACGACTTCTGTCTTGTCTGCAGGTGCTGTGGAAAGCAAGCCGTTCATCTCCAGAGACCTGGTCACAAGATGTGTCATAGTGGCATGCTGGAGCTGGCTGGGATTGATCGATACATCTCCAGGAATTTCGTGAGCTGGCTGTTAAATCACTGGGAGCTTGAAATCTGCCATAGTGGGAGTATTTACACCCTCAAAGTTGGCAAGCACTGCAAATCAGGACCACTTTCCATCCAGAGGTGGTTGTTAAACATTTACCAGCATACCACTGGAGGGGTGGAGGGATGGAGGAAACCTCAGGCAGTAACACAGAATGATACCTGTGCTCCCAAAAGTGCTGAGGAGGAGAGGAGAACACCCCAGATGGAGGGACCCTCCGGACAAGAGACTGTCTCTGGAAATTGCCTGGATAGACAACCGAGACCCACTCGGGGAGGACAGCTCAGCAGATGCCCGAATGACATTGAAGAGTGATTGGGCCCCTGGAATGATGGTATTTTTAGCTCAGTCCCCCAGAACATAAATGCAAAGCTGAGGAAAGGACAAGAAATCCCAATTTTTTTGACAGTACATTTCTTCTACCGGGCAGAATAGGGACTCAAAACATAAATTCTTCTAGAAAGATTAAATCACACACACGGTGCAGCTGAGTTGTGAAATGTCCATCTACATCTATGTGACATATAAGAAATGTGAGGTTTGGAGCGGTTGCCTCGCCCCAGAATCTCCCACTGTCTTCTCTAGCTCCTGAATCTGTGCTATTTTTACCAGACTGGGGGGTGTCAGTACTGGGGGTGGGGAGTCGATCTGGGGACAGGGTGCAAGGCAGGTGCCAGCCACAAAGATGCAGAACGTCTTCCTAAGTCCCCATCCAGGTCAACAAGAAGCTCCCACACCCCTTACCCAGTAAGGTAATAAACAACACTAAAAAGAGAGCTGAGAAGACCTCTTTTGAGCTGGTCAGGTTTTGCCAAATAATTTAAAAGCTGTGTTTGACAGGGGACAAGAGGGAGAGATTATTAATCCAACTGACGACAGAGGGAATGTAGTAAACACAGCAGATCAGGGACAAGAGAGGGGAACACGGCCATGGCCCCATGTAGGAGGCAGGGGTACATTCAGGGGGGTCCACACAGTGGGTGACGTGCAAGGCATCTGAGCATGACTGGGTCAGCTCTCAGCAAGCCTTAGAAGATGAATGACAATAGGGTAAAAGGGTACCTGTGTCCCTGCGGATGGCAGATAGGAAGAACTCTCTGATACAGCCTGAAATTTTCATCATTTTTCACCGGGCACTCACTTCTCTATCCCACCCTCCTCCTCTGAAAAGCAAGCCTCGCTTGGACATGAACATAGTATTTCCAACCAATGCCGGCATAAAGGAGTCAGTCGCAGCTAAGGACCAGCCTGTGGAAGCTTCTAAAACTAAGCAAATGACACTGATAGGGGAAAACACTGACCAAAACCGCCCACCCTGGCCAGGCACCACAGTAGCCATCTGCATGAACTTTTATTACAGGAGGTCCTGGTAAAGAACACAGGACTAACAAGCCACTACCAAGAGAAAGAATTCAGCACAGGTCAAAAGGTCAGTCCGTATGTGCTACCAACCTGCCAGAATGCGTCCTGCTGAAATCCATCTCGGCTAACCATGAGTGCACGAGCAAGAAGGACCCCGAGTCAGAAGGGGGGGCCAGAGACAAGCAGGAAACTAACCCCATCCCAGGAAAACCTGAGACTGCCGGCCACATGGCAGAGCAGCCCTCCTGGGTTCCCTTCCTCCCCTGCTCTCCACCTGGGAGCCTCTTTCCAATAAAGCCTCTTGCTCTGTCAGTACGTGTCTCCTCGGACAATTCATTGCCGAGGGAGTGTTAGACAAGAGCCCACTGTTGGGCACTGAAAGGGGTTCCCCTGCCTGCAATCAAACTGCTCTTCCAGACAGCCTCTCTGTATGAACTGCATCCTCCCAGGCACAGAGGGCACCCCAGGCCTTGGCTCACTCAGGGCAGAAGCAACAGCCCACTCCCAGGGTCTGAAAGGCCAGCCTCCTTGACTTGAGCACGTTGCTCCTTTCATAAAGTCCCCTAGCTTATGCTGGTCATTAAAGGGCTTTTTAGAACATAAGGCAGCATCTCCATCCTCAGGACTTGGCTGGCAGCCCTGAGGCTGGGAGGATGAGCAAACAGTGGAGGGCTCTCGACTCTGCCTTCACCGGGGTGTAAAATCCGTCATCCATCAGGGGAGCCAAGTAGCAATGCAGGTCTCTGTCCCTCATCCCCTGGACACCAGCCAGGGGCCAAAATGCACCCGATACCTCGGACAGCCTCTGAGTGACAGGAGGCAAGAGCAGAGGCTGCTCTTTCAACCCCACTCCCATTTCCCTTCTTTATTCCAGTTGCTGGGTCCTCTTTCTTCACCTAGGTCCTAAATACACCGAGGGGGGGTCTCTGCCTAATACCTTCTAGAATCACAGTAAGAGCTCAAGAAATGCATGTGTAGTCTGATCACTGATCAGACAACAGGCCTGTATGTATAACAGCAAACAAGGTCAATATCTTCTCAGTTGCTCTCACTACCTGAGTGCTAAAGAGGAGGGATGAAGATGGCGAAGCAAGGCCGCAGACTATGATAGACTGTCTCCCAAATAGTAGGGAACAGGTCACTAGTGGTACATGAGATGCAGTCAGGTGTGAAAGTGTTAGGCACTCAGTCATGTCTGACTCTCTGAGACCCCATGGACTATAGCCCACCAGGCTCCTCTGTCCACGCAATTCTCCAGGGTGGATAGCTATCCCCTACTCCAGGGGATCTTCCTGACTCAGGGATTGAACCCCGGTCTTCTGCACTGCAGGAAGGTTCTTTATCATTAGGGCTCAGTTCAGTTCAGTCACGTCTGATTCTTTGCGACCCCATGAATCGCAGCATGCCAGGCCTCCCTGTCCATCACCAACTCCCAGGGTTCACTCAAACTCACGTCCATTGAGTCAATGATGCCATCCAGCCATCTCATCCTCTGTCGTCCCCTTCTCCTCCTGCCCCCAATCCCTCCCAGCATCAGAGTATTTTCCAATGAGTCAACTCTTTACATGAGGTGGCCAAAGTATTGGAGTTTCAGCTTTAGCATCAGTCCTTCCAATGAACACCCAGGACTGATTTCCTTTAGAATGGACTGGTTGGATCTCCTTGCAGTCCAAGAGACTCTCAGGAGTCTTCTCCAACACCACAGTTCAAAAGCATCAATTCTTCAGTGCTCAGCCTTCTTCACAGTCCAACTCTCACATCTATATGTTAGGGCTGCTGCTAAGTCGCTTCAGTCGCGTCCGACTCTGTACTACCCCATAGACGGCAGCCCACCAGGCTCTGCCATCCCTGGGATTCTCCAGGCAAGAACACTGGAGTGGGTTGCCATTTCCTTCTCCAATGCATGAAAGTGAAAAGCGAAAAGTGAAAGTGAAGTCGCTCAGTCATGTCCGACTCTTAGCGACCCCATGGACTGCAGCCTACCAGGCTCCTCCATCCATGGGATTTTCCAGGCAAGGGTACTGGAGTGATGTGCCATTAGGGCTAGGGCTACCCAAATAGAATGATGAAATAAAGTTGGTTATTTACTTTGATTATTGGGTAATCATGTCGGTTATTAAAATGCAATACACAGATATGTTGTTAAATAACAGGATTCATAGAGTGGGGAAACTGGTCAACTTTCAAATTCCTTTCAATTCATCTGCATAGAATAGAGAGTCTCTGTTGGGTGCCAGGGTGTCTTTGACACTTTCAAACACTTGCTAATCTTCCTTTTTCAGAAGCTGCCTTAGTACATTTGCAGGCATCTGTGTCTAGATAAAACTAACATTGTTTATTGTATTTTAACAACAAACACAATTTTGACAAGAGACATGGGTTTCCTATTTCCAATGGTTATCGAGCTTCATTTTAAAGCAAACTTATGAAAAAGAACCAAGCCTGTTTTAAGAAAAGTAGTAAGGAATATCACAGATGGTATGCTGATGTAGCAAAAAAAAAAAAAAAAAACTTGAAGGAGTTACTTGAATGATAGAAGTTTCAGAATGTGACATAAATGGTGGTAGAAAGAAGACAGAGTTTGGATTCAGAAATGCCCTCATCCTCAGGTGATGACTGCAAGAGCCAGCGGCCCCAGCCTCGGTCCTCACCCAGGCAGCAATTGTGTGTGAAGTTTTGTCTTGATGGAACAGAAAGACGGTGGGCATCCCAGTTAACTCCCAAACTTCCAACCACCCTTGTTTGGATCCAGAAAAGCCAGTTGGCTCATGGCATTTCCCTGGTGACTGATTTTGGCCTCAGATTGGTGGGGCAGGGGGGGGAGGTGCGACCTAACTTATCCAGCCAGGTAAAAAGGAAAGGATTTGATGCCATGAGTAGGAAGCGGGTGGCCATTTCCTCCCTCTTCTATGAACGAGAGTCCGTGTGGCCCCCAGCGGCTCCACCTTACAGCCAGCAGGGAAAGTTTGAGGATGAAAGCAAAGCTGAGGACACCTGCACAGACTGATGAAGAGCCCAGCGCCTGGGTGGCACTGAGGAGCCGTTCTCCGTCCACGCCAGGACCCTGACCTAGCTCTCCATGTCCGCTGATGGGAGATGATCAGCGTAAGCCTCTACTCACTGGGGAAGCCAGCTGGAGCCGGGGTATCTGCTCCCTGTACTTGAAAGCCCCTGTGATTCCGAACACTAAGGAGTCCCAGGTGGCGCTAGTGGTAAAGAATCTGCCTGAGTTGGGAAGATCCTCTGGAGTAGGAAACGGCAACCCAGTATTCTTGCCTGGAAAAATCCCATGGACAGAAGAGCCTGGCAGGCTACAGTTCATGGGGTCACCAAGAGTTAGACACAGCTGAGTGTGTGTGCACACGTGGGCACACACAGACACACAGGGGTCAATACCTTACAGGATTCCAGTTAATGACACAGAGATGAGAAGGGTAGAGCAGGTGACCTGTGTCCTAGCCCCTGTGACTTCCCTCAGACCATTCAGCAGGAAATTCTGCTATTTTGTATCCAATCCCTGCCTCTCCTTTCAGGAAAACATTACTGAACAGGTCAGTGCATTCAGATAGCCAAAGGAGACTCTGACAAACCTTCCTGGAAAGTCAAGTCATCCACCAATGAAAACTCACACTTTCATTCCTATGCCTTCTGGTCCCTGCTATGTTTGACTTGTCCACCATCTAGAGACAGTGGGCAGTGGCCCTCTGTTCCCTTTGTAGTGAATTTTTGCTATCTGGTATATCTAAAATGTCATCTACGGGCCCCTTCATCTTTCTCTTCTTCAGATTAAGTCCTTTGAGTCCATTCTCATAAGTATTATTTTCTAACTTTAAGTATTATTCCATTTCAATTCAGATCCTCCAGCAACCAAGATCCTGATTAAAACGCCTTCAATTGTACATGGTTCCAAGGAGGCCTGAAAAAAGCCCAGGCATGTGAAATCACTTTATGAGAATAACCTTAGTACAAGTGTGGGGGGGCGTGGTTAAAGATGAAGAAGGCACTCAACGAAGCTCATCATTTGTTGTACTGAACCGAAGTCATTTCAGCCAATGCCTCTTAAACTGACTTTTTTCACAGGGCTGGTGAATTGCAAGCAGCTTTAGCCTGTAATCAGGAAACCTCTGCTCCTGACTCTCCCTCTGAGACAGTTCTTGGCTATCAGTTTCCTCCTAAATTCTGTGATTTTAATGGCAAAAATGAGAAGTGATCCACAGACTCTAGACAAAATCAGGGACTACTCTGGGGACATAGGCCAATGCAAGGCAAGCAGGGACTGGAAAAGGTAGAATTCTCTTTGAACTTTCTTTCTTTCTTTCCTGCATCCCGGTGGCCTCCCATCTTGCCTGTTCCTTCAGACTCCAGCCAGGTTTGCCCTCCTCTTTCTCCAGGGAAGGGATCATGGGAACCAGGCAGGAGATTTTCCCTTTGATGTCTGAGGGCGATGTGCTTGCCCCTGCCATCGACCTTATGACTCCCTTTAGATGTATAACAAAGTAGGCTTCCAGGAGAGGGACTCCCTCAGCCACGGGGAGCAGTCCTAGATAGAAGGGAATGAGGAGAGTGACTTCAGGCTGACAGTTTTGCTCGCTACATGTGGTGGAGTACTGCATGTTCCAAACAAGAACCCCCAGGTCCTGCCTGTGTCTGGGCTCATTTAACCCTCACAGCTGCTCTGCCAGGGAGAGGCCAGCTTTAATGCACACACACAGCCACCTTGATTGTTAAAATATTGAAATACTTCCGTGAAAGCTGGTAAACAGTCTGCTCCGAGCCCCCTGAATTCCTTGCCCCCCACACCCTTGGTCTTAGCAAATGAAGACAATACCTGGGCACTAACTGGAGCTCCAGAAACGAGTTCCAGCACTTATAACATCTGTGGTTGTTCGTTAGTGCCTGGCTGTTACTGAACATTTTAAATATTATCTCTGATGCATAGTGCCTATAATATATAAATTATACAGATCAGGTGTCTACAACAAAGTGTGGCTGTTTACCCATAAGAGCAATGTGAAGTGAATTAATAAGATATGGTATACCCACATTAGAATCTTATTCAAAGCTGACTCATTGGAGAAGGCAATGGCACCCCAACTCCATTACTCTTGCCTGGAGAATCCCATGGATGGAGGAGCCTGGTAGGCTGCAGTCCATGGGGTCGCTAACAGTCAGACACGACTGAGCGACTTCACTTTCACTTTTCACTTTCCTGCATTGGAGAAGGAAATGGCAACCCACTCCAGTGTTCTTGCCTGGAGAATCCCAGAGACGGGGGAGCCTGATGTGCTGCCATCTATGGGGTCACACAGAGTTGGACACGACTGAAGCGACTTAGCAGCAGCAGCAGCATTGGAAAAGACCCTGATGTTGGGAAAGATTGAGGGCAGGAGAAGTGGATGATAGAGGATGAGATGGTTGGATGGCATCATCGACTCAATGGACATGAATTTGAGCAAACTCAGGGAGATAGTGAAGGACAGGGAAGCCTGGCGTGCTGCAGTCCATGGGGTCACAAAGACTCAGACACAACTGAGAAACTGACAACAGCAGCTGTCAAAAGGAATATGCTTATACATGCTGCTTTATCCTAAAACAGACCTTGAAAACATGGTGCTGAAAGGATCCAGACCCAAAAGGCCACATCAGTACAGTAAGTCCCCTACATACGAATGAGTTCCACTCCAAGAGTGCATTCATAAGTCCAATAAAGTTAGCCCAGGTACCCAATGAACACAATCGTCTATATAGTACTGTATTAAAATAGGTTTATAATACTTTTCACAAAAATAATACAAAAAACCCCCCTGAAAATAAAGAAAACATATTAAATCTTATCTTAGAGTACGGTACCTTGAAAAGTACATTGGTACCGCACAACAGCTGGCGTACAGGGGCTGGCATGGAGTGAACAGGCCAGAAGAGTTCCTGATGGAGGAGGGAGAGGTGGGAGATGGTAGAGCTGAAGGGTTGTCAGCGACAGGAGATGGAGGGCACGCTGCAGTGTCACTCATGTCTGACGCTGATGGAATACACGTGTGTAGGGTACTTACTGTATGATTCTGTTTACATAAGATACCAAGACTAGGAAGATCTATTGAGACAAAAAATACATGAGTGGTTGTCAGGGCCTGGGGGTGGGGCAGATGTCGAGGGGTGGGATTGGGGGAGGTGATAGCTATCGGGAATGGAGTTTCTTTTGGGGGTAAAGAAAATATTCTAAAATTGATCCTAGTGATAGGTACACGACTACACACACTAAAAGTTACTGAATTGTATACCTGAAATGGATGAATTGTGTGATATGGGATTTAACGCTGTTTAAAAATGACTGGATACAACTTCCATAAACATTTACTAAATTTAAATTTATACCCACAGGCACACCTATACACCATTGCTTTAACATTATATACACTATAACACAAATACAGAAATTGGATTTTTTAGGGTGAGATGAAAAATACTAGATTTGCTTTTGGAGACCCCTGCCCTAGAAGCAGATGCTGAGGTTAAGAGAGGCTATAGATCCTGCCCACTCACAGAGCCTTTGCTCTTCCTAGCATGGAATACAGATTCCAGGGCCTCCTAGAAGTTGAGGAAGGCCAGGGAGCACTGCTATCATTTTTTTATGCTTACAATGTAGTACTGAAAAGAAAGAAATGCTTAAACAGGGTTAAAATGTCAAGAAATAATTTTTGTTTACATTTGAAAAAAAATTAAGACTTTGTGACATGAAAAAAGAGAATGCAATATCATTTTGTTATTTACAAGATAATTGGAGTTTTTCTGGGGAAAATGAATTGAGAGCACAGGGAGGCAGTGGAATGGTTATGGAGAACAATTCGAGGTGGGCGTCTTAACATCCCCATTCAGTTCAGTGTCTTCGCGGGTGTGTGCACAGTCGCGCTTGGTGATGGGGGCTGAGGCCCTGGTGAGTGTGTGAGTCACACTGAATGGACGCTGGGCGTCTGCACTGATGGACCGGTAGACACCTGTGCTTCAGGGCAGAGCATGAGAGCCAGAGAGCAGGGAGGGAAGCAGCCTGTGAGCTGCCTTTTTGTCTACACGCAGTTATTCTGCGGAAGTATTTAGCCAGGGAGCAGAGGAACGTGAAAGAAGACTGGGGGCGGAGCCACCAGTTCAACCGGAAGGGGGGATTATCAAGTCTCCTGGAGGCAAGGCAGCTCATTAATTCACAGCTGGTAAAATGTTTCCCGTCTAAGATTGATACATATCTTTAAGTGTCTTTCTCTCTTGCCAACAGTACAATAGCAGCGAGGACAGAAAACTGTGGGAGCCCCTCCTTTATTTCTTCCTTTGCTCCCCAAATGTCCAAAGACACAGAGCTCTGGAGAAAGGCAGGGTTAAAGTCTCCCTCAGGTCTCAGGCCTTGGAAATTGAGTCCCTTCTTCATTTGGAGCCGCCCACCGGTTGCCATGGTGACACAACATCTGCTACCCAACTCTGCTCCAGCGGTCACTGGGTTTGGCATCCTCCAAGCTGTTGTTCGTTGTGTATTTTGCCTGATGAGCTACTCTGCTTCCCCGAGGAAGGCATCACACTTTTTCAGCAAAGGAATGCTTATTCAAAAAGCAGGGTTATGGAGAGAAGGAGGTTAAATCTGTGCAAGCTGCAATTCTGAGACAGCAAGCTCTTTTGCGTGTGGGGCCATTAACTCTGCCAATCTCTGGATTAATGTTCTGCATCTGTTGATCCCAAATCCTACTGAAAATCATCCTCCTAGATTTATTAGCATTTGTTTCTAAGGAGCATACATTATTTATTAAAACTTCTAAAAGATATTTAAAATATATATAAATTCCATGCTCCTTTCCTTTATTTTCTCATTTTAATATATCTCAAGTTTAATTGCTTGTCTGCCATTATTTCTATTCACCAATTATTTTTGAAACTGAATATAAATATAGGTTTCCTTGCCTACCGCTTTCTCCTGTTCTTCCAGGCAGCATCTTGATTCCCACTTCCTCTTGAAAAGACACGTTTTGTCCCGCTTGCTTTAATAGTTACAATCCTTAAGGGGTCTCTAAGAAACTGAGAGGTAGTGTGGTACAGCCAAAGGAACACAGACTCTGGAGTTAAGGGAATTTAGGACTGGTCTCCCATCTCATTTTGCCCGGATCTTGACCAGGTTTAGTGCGGAAAGTCCCCCATCTAGGGAGAACCTTCAGTCTTGGGCAAACTGGGATGATTTGTCACTCTCTTCCCAGCTTCCTCATCCTCTTACTCTCCTCTGTTGCTTTTCTGACACTCAGTTTTCTTATTTGTAAAATGAGAATGATAATAAGATGTTCCCCAAAAAGTTTTGGTGGAATTAGGCTTCCCTGATGGCTCAGAAGTAAAGAATCTGCCTTGCCAGGACAGGAGACACTGGAGACGTGGGTTCAATCCCTGGCTTGGGAAGATCCCCTAGAGGAGAAAATGGCAACCCCACTCCAGTATTTTTGCCTAAAAAATCCCATGCACAGAGCTTGTGGCTACAGTCCACAGAGCTGCAAAGTCAGACACAGCTCACCGAGCGAGTGAGCGAGTCTCCTAAATAAGTTAATAGATAAGATGCCTAATGTTAAAACAGAAGTCCATGCTCAGTAGCTATTATTATTATTAATCTTAGAAAACTCTAGGGGCAATTTTGAATTGCTCATCCATTTTACATCTGAGAAACTGTTTTGTTCAGGTTGTCTACATTTTTAAGGCTATAAGAAGGGCCAGGACTAAGATCAGCAAGGGAAGTGCCTAGGGTTCAACTTTTAAGGAAGAAGTCATTCTGGGGTCATCTAAGTACAGACTGCAAGCAAGATGCCAATCTGTTCACCTGCTCAGGGCCATTTAGTAATGCTGCCAGGGTTGTGTCTTACATAAAAAGTCACATTCTCTACTAGACAGATGCTTCATCTTATCTTTGGTGACAATTGATTTCTAATAGCAAGTTTTCCTAAAACACCTAGAGTTGGGACAGTAGCAAAAATATTTTCATCATCATTAAAACAAGCAAAGCAAAACCCTTGGTTCTCAAGAGACTGTAAGAAGTGAATCATTATAGCCAATCACTTCCCAAATAGCATTAACTTTCCTTTTATTGTTAACAATATTTCATGGAAATCTTTCTAAAAGATATTGCACATTTCCATGCTGTTTTCTTTCCATTAGACTTTTTATTTTGAAATAATTATAAGTTCAGGTGCAGCTGTGAGAGAGATACCATGTAAACTTTACCCACTTTCTCTCACTTATAACATCTCACAAAACTCGAGTATAGTATCACAACCAGGATACTGATGTGGATGCAGTCAAGATACAGAACATTTCCATGACTGCAAGGACCGCTCTTCCTAACCTTTGGTAAACACACTCACCACCCTCCCACTCCCATTCCCTCCCTGTGTGTACATGCCGTCACTTCAGTCCTGTCTGACTCTTTGTGACTCCATGGACGGTAGCCTACCAGGCTCCCCTGTCCATGGGATTCTCCAGGCAAGAGTACTGGAGTGGGTTGCCATTTCCTCCTGCAGGGGGTCTTGCCAACCCAGGGATAAAACCCCACCTCTTATGACTCCTGCATTGGCGGGCAGGTTCTTTACCACTAGCGCCACCTGGGAAGCCATTTTTCTCATCTCAAGAAAGTTGTATAATGGAATCATATAATATGTAACATTCAGATTGGCTTTTCTTGGCACAGCTCTCTGAATATTCATCTGGGCTGTTGAGTATATCAATAGTTCATTCTTTTTATTGCTGAGTGATATTCGTTTGTGTGAATGTACCACAGATTGTTTATCCACTATCTTCTTGAAGAACATCTGGGTGATTTCTAGTTTTCTACCATTATGAATAAAGTTGCTATAAAAACTCAATGCATGTTGCTAATAGAAATTTAGAACACAAATAAATGGGCATCTCATGTTGATGAACTGGAAGACTTAATATTGTTCAGATGATAATACTATCCACACAAACTAAAGCAATAGAATATACAACCCAGAAAAAACACTTACACTTGTGTATATGGTCAAATGATTTTTGACAAAGGTCAAGACATTTCATGGGGAAAGGACAGTCTTTCCAAAAAATAGTGTTGGAAAAACTGGATATATGCCTGTATAAGAATGAAGTTGGACTATTATCTTATACTATATAATAAAATTAACTCAAAATGGATCAAAGAGCTAAATATAAGAGCTGAAACTCTGAAACTTAGAAGAAAACACAGAGGGGATCTTCATGGCACCAGATTTTGCAAAGATTTCTTGAATATGACATCAATTACAGACAAAAGAAAATACAGATAAATTGAACTACATCAAAATTTAAAACTTTGTCCATTGAAGAACATAATAAAGAAGACAATCTAAGGAATGGGAGAAAATATTTGCAAATCATATACCTGAAGAATGGTTAAGATCCAGAATATATAAAGAACCCCTACAACTCATCAACAAAAAAACTCAGTTTTAAAATGGACAGAGTACTTGAATAGACATTCCTGCATACAAGATACATGAATGATCAAAAAGCACATGAAAAGGTATTCAACATCACATTGATCATTAGGGAAATGCAAATCAAAGCAATAATGAGATACAACCCCACACCCATTAGGATAGCCATTATAGAAAGAAAGGAAGGATGGAAAACTGACAAAGATTTAGAAATGAAACACTTGTGCACCGCAGTGGTAATATAAAATTGTTTAGCCACTATGGAAAATAGTATGGCAGTACCTCAAAAAATTAAATATAGAATTATCATATGATCCAGCAATTCCACTTCTGGGAATACACTTAAACGAAGTAAAAGCAGGACTCAAACAGATATTTGTACACCCATGTTCATAGCAGCATTATTCACAATAGCCAAAAGGTGAAAAAAGGCAACCCCAAAGTCCATTGACAGATGACCAGATTTTTTTTAAGTGGTAGGAGTGACCCCACTAAGATACCATGGGTTGTTTCTAACTTAAATCTCCTTCACGAGAACAACTAGCAACTATTCATGGGCAAGATACCTTCCAAGAAAAATCCTAGAATACAAAAGTGTGCCAAAGGACCCATGGCACCACAGAGATCAAACAGACTGCATTAGACATGTAAGAAGAGCAGCTACACAATGGCTGGCTTGTTTCTCCCCCAGGCTGGTGCAGCAACACACCAAGGGGTCTCTCCTGAGCCTCTGGTTCCTCTAGTGGGAAAGGAAAGCCAGGTTGAACACTGAGATCTTATAAGCATTGTGGGGTGCTTCTTGAGTGTCCCCACTCCAGTCTCATCCCACAGTATTATGGGGGAATCTGTGAAGCTTGCCCATTATGAATCTGATTGTGACTGATAAGGGAGAAGGGGCTTGCAACAACCAGTTCTGAGATCCAGGCAGATGCAATTTCTACCTGTAGCACCCAAGCAGAATTCTCAACCAGCAACTGCTTATCAGCAGCATCAAACCAGTGGCATGATCTGACCAGAGAACTCAGCAGAATGTGAGTCTACCTGACCTGTGTCCTCAGGTCCTTAGGCTCCCTGCTGGCCCGGGAGCCTGAGCTACCACTTCCCAGGCAGGTGAGCTAATTCGTAGTTCTACCTACTGCTGAATTTAGTTCTCTGCCCCTCCAGACCAGGGAAAACCCGAGATCAGGAACACCTGAGAGCCTTCTTGGAGCTGGCCCCTTGACTCCACTCAGGCAGGCAAGCTAATTCATAGCCCCACGCTATGCTGAGTGCACCTCCCAACTCCATGTAACCTGACATGCAGACCAGAGCACCTGGAGAGCTGCATAGCCCAGAGATGCTTCAGTAGACAGTACAGCAGGCAGAGCTAACCATCTGCAGAGCAAAGCCAATGGCCCGATTTGGCCAGGAAACTTGGGGCAAGGGTCAACTTGAGTCAAGACCACAAGCAAAAAGCCTTGCCAGACTTGAGTTGGGTCTTCTGTTTTGCTAAGGCAGGGAAACAAATTTATAGCCTCACCCAATTCTGAAAACAGCCTTCAGCCTGCCCAACCAGGGAACCTACCCAGAACACACAGAAAACTGCATTGCTATCCAACAACCCTGCTTATAATCACAATTGAACAGCATGCAGAGTTTGTAGCTTTTTCCAACTGCAGGGTAAAATCAGTGGCTTCATCTGGCTGGGAAATTCAGTGCACAGTCTTGCCTTATTCAGCCCCCAAACAAAACCATGCAGGCCCATCATGCTGCCCCCCACGAGGCCAGGGAAGCCAATTCGTTGCCCCAGACGAGTATAGAACCCAGTCCCAACTGTCTAGAAACCCTGACCAGGGAATTCAGGCAACTACTGGGTTCATCCTATACCCTTGCTTGGGCGGGGAACCAACCCAGCAGTCCTATCTAACTGTTCTCAGCCAGTGGCACAATTATCTAACTTCAGAGCTCAGGCAGTGGCCTTTACCAAAAATAGACCCTGAAAGCAAACCCCACCAGCCAAAGGATATTACCAATAGACTTGTCTGGAAACCCAAACAGAACTGACAAGTGAAGAACTATCTTTGTCAAAGTGAACCTATAAGGCATCAAAGGGGAGCTTACTTACTGAAATGCTCAGACATCAAGGTAAGAAATCAAGGATCTGAAAAAAAAAAAAAAAAGAAACCCAGATAAACATGATACCAACAAAGAAAACAAATAAAACTTCAATACTGACCCGAAATTGACTACGCTAAAGCCTTTGACTATGTGGATCACAGCAAATTGTAGAAAATTCTTCAAGAGATGGGAATACCAGACCACCTTACCTGCTTGCTGTGAAATCTGTATGCAGGTCAAGAAGCAACAGTTAAAATCGGACATGGAACAATGGACTGGTTCCAAATAGGGAAAGGAGTATGTCAAGGTTGTATATTGTCACCCTGCTTATTTAACTTATATGTAGAGTACATCATGTGAAATGCCAGATTGGATAAAGCACAAGCTGGAATCAAGATCACCAGGAGAAATATCAATAACCTCAGATATGCAGATAACACCACTCTTATGGAAGAAAAGTGAAGAGGAACTAAAGAGCCTCTTGATGCAGGTAAACAAGGAAAGTGAAAAAGATGGCTTGAAACCCAACATTCAAAAAACAAAGATCATGGTATCTGGTCCCATCACTTCATGGCAAATAGAAGGGGAAACCATGGAAACACTGACAGATTTTATTTTCTGGGGCTCCAAAATCACCACAGATGGTGATTGCAGCCATGAAATTAAAAGACACTTGCTCCGTGGAAGAAAAGCTATAACAAATTAGACAGTGTATTAAAAAGTAGAGGCATTATCTTACCAACAAAGGTCCATCTGGTCAAAGCTTGTTTTTTTCAGTAGTCATGTGGATGTGAGAGTTGGACCATAAAGAAGACTGAGTATCAAAGAATTGATGCTTTTGAACTGTGGTGTTGGAGAAGACTCTTGAGAGCCCATTGGACAGCAAGGAGATCAAAGCAGTCCATCCTTAAGGAAATCAACCCTGAATAATCATTGGAAGGACTGATGCTAAAGTTCTAATACTTTGGCCACCTGATGCAAAGTGCTGACTCATTAGAAAAGACCCTGATGCTAGGAAAGATTGAAGGCAGAAGGAGATGACAGAGGATGAGGTGGTTGGATGTCATCACCAACTCAATGGACATGAGTTTGAGCAAGCTCCAAGAGACAGTGAGGACAGGGAAGCCTGGTGCCCATGGGGTTGCAAAGAGTCAGACATGACTGAGTGACTGAACAAATAAAACTGACCCTAAAGAGGTAGAGATTTATGAGTTGTCAGAAAAAGAATTCAGAATAATTCTCTTAAGTGTACTGAACTATAAGAACACACAAACAACTAAACAAAATAGGGAGGAAATGCATGAACAAAATAAGCTCAACAAAGAAATAGAAACCATAAAGAAAAGAAAACAAAATGAAAACAGACATTCTATAGCTTAAAAATACAAGTAAACTGAAGAATTTGATAACTTTAAAATCAGACTAAACTATACAGATGAATCAGCTATCTAGAAATGAGGACATTTAAAATTATCCAGTCAGAGGAACAAAAACAAAAAGAATGAAAAAGAATGAAGAAAGCCCACAAGACTTATTGGACACAATTAAAAGAATTGATATCCATATCATGGAATTCCAGAAGCAGAAGAGAAAGGGACATAAAGTATATAGAAAGCAACAATAGCTGAAAACTTCCCAAACCTGAAGAGAAAAATGGATATAAACATCCATGAGGTCTAAAGGACCCCAAATAGGGCTACACTGAGATACATTATAATTAAATTGTCAAAAAGTCATATTTGAAAGCAATAGGAAAAAAGTGGGAAGTTATATTAAGGATGCCTCCCATAAGAAACTTCAAGCCAGTAGAGAATAGAGTAATATATTCAAAATATAAAAAGAAGAAAATGTCAATCAAGACTTATATGCCTGGCACTTCCCTTATGGTCCTGTGGCTAAGACTTCACACTCTCAAAATAGAGGACCTGATTCGATCCCTGGTCACAGAATTAGAACCCACGTGCCACAGCTAAAGATCCCACATCTGTAATTCAGACCTGGCACAGCCAAAATACTTTTTTAAAAAAATTCTAATCCTGCCAAAACTCTTCTTCAGAAATGGAGAAGAGATTAAAGACTTTTCCAAACAAAAAACATCTGAGATATTTCATTACCACTAATCTTGACCTAGAAGAAATATTAAAGGAAGATCTTTGAGTGGAAGTAAAAGGATGCCAGTTAACATAATAAAAATATAAGAAGGTAGTATAAAACTTACTAGTAATGGTAAATAGTCAAAGTTAGATTCTGCAATGCAGTAATGGTAGTGGTTCATAATTCACTTACAACACTTAACATAAAGGTTAAAAAACATACACAGTAAAAAATCATGACTAGAATGATCTGTTATTAGATATACAATATAAAAATATGTAAAGTACACCAGTAACCTAAAATGTGAGGAGAAGAGAAAGTAAATGTGTAGAATGCAGAAATGCTATTGAAATTAATTTATTATCAATTTCAACTAGGATGCTACAATTTTAAGATATTTAATATAAACCTCATGGTAACCACAGGAAAAAAATCTGCAATAAATATACACACTCATGCATGTATACACACACACAAATAATAAAGAAGAAAAAGCATACCAAATACCAAAAGATATATTTTAAAAGAGGAAAGAATAAGAAAAAACATTAGATCTACAAAATAACCAGAAAACAAAAAACCAATAGTAAGTTCTTACTTGTCAATAGTTAATTTAAATGTAAATGAATTAAATTCCTAATCAAAAGACATAGAATGGTGGAAAGGATTAAAAAAAAAACTAGATCCAACCATATGTTGCCTATAAGATATTAACTTTAGCCTTAGAGACACACATATACTGAGAGTAAAGAGATGCAAAAAGATATTTCAAGCAAGTGGTAACAACAACAACAAAAAGAGGGATAGCTACTCATATCAAATAAAATAGACTTTAAAAATGATAAAAAGATACAAAGAAAGTTGTTATATAATGATAAAGGAGGGGGTGAATCTATCAAGAAGGTATAATAATTGTAAATATTTACACACCCAACAGTGGAGCACCTAAACAGACAAAGTAAAAACTAACAGAGCTAAAAGGAGCAATACAAAGTAATATATTATCACTTGGAGTCTTGAAAACCCCACTCTCAACAATGGATAGATTATCTAGATGGAGAATCAATAAGGATACAGTATACTTGAACAACCCTATAGATCAAGTGCACGGACATATCACAATGTTATACCCAACAGCAACAAAATAAACATTCCTTTCAAAATCACATGGAACCTTCTTCTAGGATAGACCATATATTAGGCCACAAAGCAAATTTTATCATGTTCAATAAGACTAAAATCATACCAAATATCTCCTCTGACTACAATGGTATAAAACTAGGAATTAATAACAGGAGGAAAACCAGATAACTCATGAATACATAGGAATTAAGCAACACTCTCCTAAACAAGTAATGGATTAAAGAATAAATTAAATGAGAAATAAAAAACATATCTTGAGGAAAAAAATGAAAACATAACATACCAAAACTTATGAGATATAGCAAAAGCAGTTCTCAGAGGGACATTCATAGCTAAAAAAGAAAAAAAAAGGTTTACATTAAGAACAAGAAAGATCTCAAACAACCTAACTCTTCACCTAAAGGAACTAAGGAAAGAACAACAAACTGAGCCCAATGTTAGCAGAAGGAAGTAAATAATAAAATTAGATCAGAAATAAATGAAATTTATTCATTTATTTAGGTCAGAAATAAAAGAAATTTATTCTGTGGGAAACTACAGAAAAGATCAACAGATTTTTCTTTGAAAAGTCAATAAACCTTTGACTAGACCAACCAAAGGAAAAAATAATCAACAAAATAAAAAATGAAAGAACTATTACAATGGGTACCACAGGAAAAGAAAGGACAAAAGAGGCTTTTCTGAACAAATATATGCCACCAAACTTCTAGGATAAGAGAATTAGACAAATGCTAACTCAGTTGGTAAAGAATTCATCTGTAATGCCAGAGACCCTGTTTCAATTCCTGGGTCAGAAAGATCCTCTGGAGAAGGGACAGGCTACCCACTCCAGTATTCTTGGGCTTCCCTTGTGGCTCAGCTGGTAAAGAATCTGCCCACAATGTGAGAGGCCTGGGTTCAATCCCTGGGTTGGGAAGATCCCCTGGAGAAGGAAAAGTCTACCCACTCCAGTAATCTGGCCTAGAGAATTCCATGGACTGTGTAGGAATATATACAGGGAGGGAGCTGGACACTACTGAGCAGCTCTCACTCTCCCTTTCACAGAAAGATGTACTGTGTTCTTAGGTTAGAAAAAGCTAATATTATTAAAATGACCATACTACCCAAGATAATCAAGATTCAGTTCAATCTCTAAAAAAAAAAAAAAAAAAACCAAGGGTATCTTGCACAAAACTCAAATAATTTCAAAATTTGTATGGAAACACAAAAGATCTGAAATAGTCAAAACAATCTTGAGAAAGAAAAACAGCTGGAGGAATCACGCTTCTTGACTTCAGACAACACCACAAAGCTACAGTCATCAAAACAGTATGGTACTGACATTAAAAAACACACACACACATAGATCAATGAAACAGAAAACAGAGGCCCCAAAGAACCCATTAATCTATGAAAAAGGAGGCAAGGCTATATAATGGAAAAATACAGTCTCTTCAATAAAGTGACACTGGGAAAACTGGACAGCTACTTGTAAAAGAATGAAATTAGAATATTTTATCATACTATACATAAATATAAACCAAAAAGAGATTAAAGACCTTAAATGTAAGACTATATGCATAAAACTCCAAGACGACAACTTACAACACCCTTTGACATAAATTGTAGTGATATTTTTCTTGGATCAGGCACAGGAAAAGGTGCTTAGCATCAGTCATGAGAGAAATGCAAATTAAACCTACATTATCTATCACTTTACACCTATAAGAATGACTCTCATTAAAAAGAACACAGATAAGAATGTTGGCGATGATGTGGTGAAAAGGGAAATCTCATAAAAAATGTTGGTAGGAATGTAAATTAGTTCATCCACTATGGAAAATATTATGGAGATTTCTCAAAAATGAAAGACAAAACTACTATATAACCCAACTATTCCACTCCTAGGCATATATCTGAAAAAACAAAAGAAAAGAAAAACACTAATTGAAAAGCTACGTGTACCCCAATGTTCATGGCAGGATTATTTACAACTGCCAGTGACAGTGACGTCACTCGGTCTTGTCCGACTCTTAGTGACCCCCATGGACTGCAAGCCTACCAAGGCTCCTCCACCCATGGGATTTTCCAGGCAAGAGTACTGGAGTGGGGTGCCATTGCTATATGGAAACAATCTAAGTGTCCATCAACAGATGAATGGATAAGAAAAGTGAAAAGTGAAGTCGCTCAGTTGTGTCCGACTCTTTGCGACCCCGTGGACTGTAGCCTACCAGACTCCTCTGTCCATGGGATTTTCCAGGCAAGAATACTGGAGTGGATTGCCATTTCCTTCTCCAGGGGATCCTCCTGATCCAGAGATCAAATCCAGGTCTCCTGCATTAGAGGCAGACTTTAACCTCTGAGCCACCAGGGAAGCCTGAATGGATAAGATATGGTGTGTATGTACACCACAATGGAAAACTGCTTAGCCATAAAAAAAGAATGGAATTTTACCAATTTCATCAGCATGGATGGATTTGGAGGGCATTATGCTATATGAAATAAGTCAGAGAAGCACAAACACTATATGATACAACTGATATGTGAAATTTTAAAAATAAACTAGTGAATATAACAAAAAAAGAATGAGATACACAGATATAGATGACAAACTAGTAGTTACCAGTGGAAAGAGGAAAGTGGGGAAATCTAGGGATAGGGGATTAAGAGGTACAAACTACTATGTATAAAATAAATAAGCTACAATGATATATTGAAAAATATAAGGAATATAGCTAATATTTTATAAAAACTCTAAATGGAGTATAATCTTTAAAAACTGTGAATCACTGTTGTACATCTCTAACTTATATAATGTTGTACAAATATACCTCAGAAAACAAAAGAAGAGAAAGAATTTTTAGGCAAAATATTGTAGAAAAACAACAAAAAGAGCCAGGCCTAGAATGCACTGGCAAATATGCACTTGAACACCAAACAGAATTTTTCTCTCTCATAATTAAAAAACAAACACACACTTAGGAAACTGCTCTAAATCACTGCTCCATTTATTTGTTTTTCAATAAGACTGTAAACTACAATAGAACAGGGACTCTAGCACTGAATCCTCAGCATCTATCACATATAAGTACTCAATAACTCTTTTTGAATGCTGAAAATCTCCAGATTCACAAAGAAGAGAAAAAGCAAACAGGCAGTGATACAGTCGAGTCTAGTTGTACCCAACTCATGGGGCCCAATTTTTAAGAGTTTTGCATGAAAGTAAGTATTAGTCACTCAGTCATGTCTGACTCTTTGCTACCTCATAGACTGTAGCCCACCAGGCTCCTCTGTTCATAAGAGTTTCCATACAAGAATACTGATGTGGTTGCCATTTCCTTCTGCAGGGGATCTTCCTGATCAAAGGATTGAACCCAGGTCTCCTGCACTGCAGGCAGATTCTTTACTGTCTGAGCCATCTGGGAAATCCAAGAGTTTTGCATGACAATTACTAAATATAGCCACTATTAAAGTTAAATTCTATAAACTTACAATTAAATAAATATCAAATACAAAAATTAAAAATAGAACTATTATATGATCCAGCAATTCCACTGCTGAGTATTTATTAAAGGAAAATTAAAACAGCAGATTTTTGCAAAATACTTACCATATGATTTAGTAATCACTCTCCTGGGTATCTACCCAAAGTAGCTGAAAATTTTTGTCTACGTAAAAATATGCATACAAATATTTATAGCAGCTTTATTCATAATCATCAAAAACTACATTTAACTAGGATGTCCTTTCAATAGGTGAATAGTTAAACAGACTATGATTAATCCATACAACAGAAGATTATTCAGCAATAAAATAGAAGTGCACTGTCAGGCCATGAAAAAACATGGATGGACCTTTAAAATGCATATTTTTCAGTGAAAGAAGTCAGTCTGAAAAAGCTATATACTATATGATTCAAATTATACAACCTTCTGGAAAACGCAAAACTACACAAACAAAAAAAAAGATCTGTGGTTTCTAGGGTTTTTGAGGAAAAGAAGACTTAATAGTTGAGACTCAGGGAATTTTTTTGGTAGTGATAATATTCTGTATAATATTGTAATGTTGGTCATAAAATTATGCATTTGTCAAAACCCATCAAACATTAAAGCACAAAGGTGAACCTTAATATATCTAAATTTTAAAAAGTCTTTAGGAGGTTGGAGAATCCTAGGAAAGAAGGCAGACTATGACAAGATGTATCATCAGTGTATGAGACAACTTGACTACAGGAGATGAGGATAAAATGTGCTGGCCGAAGTGGCTCTGGAAATGATCTGAGTCAGTAAAGCTAAAGGCAGGACTGCACACAAGCACTGCACTTCAGTTCTTACTTGGGTAGCAGTTAATTTTGATAATTCTTATATATATTGGAACTGAATAATTAAGTGGAGAACATATTGTGGAAGCCATGCTTCTCACTGTTGGAGTGGGAATGTAGAGCTAATCGAGGGGAGGAGGGCTAGAATGATCCTTGTGGTAATGGATTAGAGTTGGAGATAGCTATATGAACTCGTGTTTAATCAATATGGACACACATGGCTGCCTATAGAAATCATCCATGCACACATGAGGTAATATATACACATATATATTCTCCCCTTACTGGCTGAGAAGGCCTCAAGGCTATAACACCACTCAAGCACCAACCACAAATACTTCCCAGACCTTGGTTTCTAATATCATTCTACAGTAAAAAGAGGCCAAGACTCTTTGAAGAAATGGCTGATTGCAGATCTGGAGCTGTAAATATACATAATGAAGTCAGAGTATTTTGTAGTGCTTGAAAATGAGGAGTACTCAAACCACGCATTAATGGGGCTATGTCAAAAACACACAGGAACCAGGACTTCCTTGTGGTCTAGTGGTTAAGAATCTACCTTGCAGTGCTGGGGACACCGGTTCAATCCCTGGTTGGGGAGCTAAGATCGCACGTGTCGCAGAGGAACTAAGCCCACAGACGCATCACAACTAGAGCACCTGAGTGCTGCAACTGCTGAATCCCGTGCACTCTGCAGCCCAGGTGCCACAACTAGAGAGTCCATCTGCCATGAGAAAAGATGCTGCGTGATGCAGTGCAGGTCCCGAGTGCTGCAGCTGAGACCTGCTGCAGCCAGATAAGTAAATGAGTGTCTTTTTTAAAAAGACACAGGAACCAAGTCCCAGTGGACAACACTTTTGTGAACAATAAAATATACAAAGCAGTAGTGAATTATAACCCAAAATACAATAAAAAAAAAGAAAAGAAAGAAACAGAATTCCATACTGATAAAAGGAAGTGAATGAATGTTTTGGGTTTTTTTATTTAAATTTTTTAGTTTTAATTGGAGGCTAATTACTTTACAATATTGTATTGGTTTTGCCATACATCAACATGAATCCACCACGGGTGTACACATGTCCCCCATCCTGAACCCCCCTCCAACCTCCCTCCCCGTACCATCCCTCTGGGTCATCCCAGTGCACCAGCCACGAGCATCCTGTATCAAACCTGGACGGGCAATTCATTTCTTATATGATATTATACATGTTTCAATGCCATTCTGCCAAATCATCCCAACCTCTCCCTCTCCCACAGAGTCCAAAAGACTGTGCTATACATCTGCCACAGTCATCAAGACAGTATGGTACTGGCACAAAGACAGAAATATAGATCAATGGAACAAAATAGAAAGCCCAGAGATAAATCCACACACCTATGGACACCTTATCTTTGACAAAGGAGGCAAGAATATACAATGGAGGAAAGACAATCTCTTTAATAAGTGGTGCTGGGAAAAATGGTCAACCACTGGTAAAAGAATGAAACTAGAATACTTTCTAATACCTTACACAAAAATAAACTCAAAATGGATTAAAGATCGAAACATAAGACCAGAAACTATAAAACTCCTAGAGGAGAACATAGGCAAAACACTCTCCGACATATATCACAGCAGGATCCTCTATGACCCACCTCCCAGAATATTGGAAAGAAAAGCAAAAATAAACAAATGAGACCTAATTAAACTTAAAAGCTTCTGCACAACAAAGGAAACTATAAGCAAGGTGAAAAGAAAGCCTTCCGAATGGGAGAAAATAATAGCAAACGAAGCAACTGACAAACAACTAATCTCAAAAATATACAAGCAACTCCTGCAGCTCAATTCCAGAAAGATAAACGACCCAATCAAAAAATGGACCAAAGAACTAAATAGACATTTCTCCAAAGAAGACATACAGATGGCTAACAAACACATGAAAAGATGCTCAACATCACTCATTATCAGAGAAATGCAAATCAAAACCAAAATGAGGCACCACTTCACACCAGTCAGAATGGCTACAATCCAGAAGTCTACAAGCAATAAATGCTGGAGAGGGTGTGGAGAAAAGGGAACCCTCTTACACTGTTGGTGGGAATGCAAACTAGTACAGCCACTATGGAGAACAGTGTGGAGATTCCTTAAAAAACTGGAAATAGTTTTTTCCAGTTTTATCGCCTTATGAACCAGCAATCCCACTGCTGGCATACACACCAAGGAAACCAGAATTGAAAGAGACACATGTACCCCAGTGTTCATCGCAGCACTGTTTACAATAGCCAGGACATGGAAACAACCTAGGTGTCCATCAGCAGATGAATGTTTCAGAAAGCTGTGATACATATACACAATGGAGTGTATTAAAAAGAATACATTTGAATCAGTTCTAATGAGGTGGATGAAACTGGAGCCGATTATACAGAGTGAAGTAAGCCAGAAAGAAAAACACCAATACAGTATACTGACACATATATATGGAATTTAGAAAGATGGCAATGATGACCCTCTATGCGAGAGAGCAAATGAATGAATGTTTTAAGAGAGGATAGTAAATGCATCCCCCCTGAACAATTCCAAGTAATTAAGTAGAAACTACTCTCTTAAGAAGGGGGAGCATAACTCTCCATGCTTAATGTGGGCTGAGCACAGTGGCTTTTCCCCAAAGACTACAGGGAACGAGGAGGGATGGGAGAGTGACTTTACAGTAGATGAACCTACCGACACTACCTTAGTTAGGTGATCATCATCAACAGTGAGTAGGTGACAGCTTGTACTCGTGACATGATGTGATGAAA
Source organism: Oryx dammah (assembly GCF_014754425.2). Classification (NCBI taxonomy): domain Eukaryota; kingdom Metazoa; phylum Chordata; class Mammalia; order Artiodactyla; family Bovidae; genus Oryx; species Oryx dammah. The sequence continues at coordinate 54,139,440 of NW_024070200.1, forward strand.
ATGGAATGCCACCTCTTTAGGTAAAAAATAAGGAAATCTAAAGAGAATATGGCCTTTAGTTAATAATAATGTGTCAATATTAGTTCATTAATTGTAATAAATGTGCCACACTAATGTGAGATATTAAATGGAAAACGGTGCAAGATATTTGAGAACTTGCTCTACTACCTTTTTGATTTTTCTGTAAATCTAAAACTGTTCCAAAAAGTAAAATCTCTTTCTAAAAGTGAAAACCTGAAAAAATATCAAAAAAAAATGAAACCACTAATTCAAAAGACATGTGCACCCTGTTGTTCACTATTGCATTATTTACAGTGAGCTGTTTCAAATCCTGAAAGATGATGCTGTGAAAGTGCTGCACTCAATATGCCAGCAAATTTGGAAAACTCAGCAGTAGCCACAGGCCTGGAAAAGGTCAGTTTTCATTCAATTCCAAAGAAAGGCAATGCCAAAGAATGCTCAAACTACTGCACAATTGCACTCATCTCACATGCTAGTAAAGTAATGCTCAAAATTCTCCAAGCCAGGCTTCAGCAATACGTGAACCGTGAACTCCCTGATGTTCAAGCTGGTTTTAGAAAAGGCAGAGGAACTAGAGATCAAATTGCCAACATCTGCTGGATCATGGAAAAAGCAAGAGAGTTCCAGAAAAACATCTATTTCTGCTTTATTGACGATGCCAAAGCCTTTGACTGTGTGGATCACAAAAAACTGTGGAAAATTCTGAAAGAGATGGGAATACCAGACCACCTGACCTGCCTCTTGAGAAATTTGTATGCAGGTCAGGAAGCAACAGTTAGAACTGGACATGGAACAACAGACTGGTTCCAAATAGGAAAAGGAGTACGTCAAGGCTGTATATTGTCACCCTGCTTATTTAACTTCTATGCAGAGTACATCATGAGAAACTCTGGACTGGAAGAAACACAAGCTGGAATCAAGGTTGCCAGGAGAAATATCAATAACCTCAGATATGCAGATGACACCACTCTTATGGCAGAAAGTGAATTCAGGAGCTAAAAAGCCTCTTGATGAAAGTGAAAGAGGAGAGCGAAAAAGTTGGCTTAAAACTCAACATTCAGAAAATGAAGACCATGGCATCTGGTCCCATGACTTCCTCGGAAATAGATGGGGAAACAGTGGAAACAGTGTCAGACTTTATTTTTGGGGCTCCAAAATCACTGCAGATGGTGACTGTAGCCATGAAATTAAAAGACGCTTACTCCTTGGAAGAAAAGTTATGACCAACCTAGAAAGTATATTCAAAAGCAGAGACATTACTTTGCCAACTAAGGTCCGTCTAGTCAAGGCTATGGTTTTTCCTGTGGTCATGTATGGATGTGAGAGTTGGACTGTGAAGAAGGCTGAGTGCCAAAAAATTGATGCATTTGAACTGTGGTGTTGGAGAAGACTCTTGAGAGTCCCTTGGACTGCAAGGAGATCCAACCAGTCCATTCTGAAGGCGATCAGCCCTGGGATTTCTTTGGAAGGAATGATGCTAAAGCTGAAACTCCAGTACTTTGGCCACCTCATGTGAAGAGTTGACTCATTGGAAAAGACTCTGATGCTGGGAGGCATTGGGGGCAGGAGGAGAAGGGGACGACAGAGGATGAGATGGCTGGATGGCATCACGGACTCGATGGACGTGAGTCTGAGTGAACTCCGGGAGATGGTTATGGACAGGGAGGCCTGGCGTGCTACAATTCATGGGGTCGTAAAGAGTCGGACATGACTGAGTGACTGAACTGAACTGAACAGTAGCCAAGATTTGACAGCAACCTAAGTACCCATCACCAAAGCACAAATAGATAAAGATGTGATAAGTTATATTTATATAAACTCATGAGTAAAAAACAATCAAATATTCCCACTTGCAACCACATGTATGTGGATGTAGAATGTATAGCTCTAATAGAAATAAGTTAGAAAGAGACAAATACTGCATTATTTTGCCTGTATTTGGACTCTAAAAAAGCAAATGGCCAAACACACTAGCGTAGAAATGCTGAATAAACAGCTGATGGCCTGTGGGCTGGGCAGGGGGGAGAAAGAAGCAGACGAGGGGAATTAAGGGACACACACTTCCAGTTATAAAATGCAGTGTGGGGAATGTCGTCGGTAACTATGTATCTCTGTATGGTGATATATCATGATTAGATTTGTCATGGGGATCATCTTGAAATGTATTCAAATCACATCACCATGCAGCATAGCTGAAACTAGGATAGTGTCAATTATACTTCAAAAATGGACAAACTTAAAGAGTGTGTTGTTGTACAGCAGAAACCATCACAACATTATAAAGCAACTTTCCTCCAATTAAAGGATAAATTTTTTAAAAAACCAACAGGAAAAAGAGATTAGATTTGTGTTTACTAGGGGGAAATGGATAAAGCAGTCAAAATCTACAAACTTCTAGTTATAAGATAAAAAATACTAGGCATGTAATGTACAATGTGATAAATATAATTAATACCGATATGTTATAGATGAAAGTTGTTGAGAGTAAATCTTAAGATTTCTCATCACAAAGAAAATTTTTTCTTTAAATTTCATGTCTATATAAGATGATGAATGTTCAAGAAACTTAATTTTATAATCATTTTACGATGTATGTTAGTCAAATCATTATGATTGCTTACCTTAAACTTACACAGTACTGTGTGTCAATCATGTCTTAATCAAACTGGAAAAAAAAAAGAAAAAAGTAAGCATGATCTGAGGGGACCTGTAGGATAATGACAAAGTCTAACATCCATGTAATTGGAGTCCCCAAAAGGGTAGAGAAAAAGATCTGTGCAGAAAATAATATTTGAAGAAATAATGAACAAAACTTTCCACGTTTGCTTAAAACAGAAATCTGGGAAGATATAAAAGGCCATCCTAAATTCCTTTATTGCATGAAAGCAAAATATATCACACAGAAAAGAGGGTAAAAAAATGTATTTACTTAGAAGGCTTCTACATTTTACCTGCAATGGTGAAGGAGATTTTGCAAAGTTTGGTGTGCATATTAAATCCTTAGAGCAATAACAGCAATGATAACAGCAGCAGTGGCAAAAACGCACAACGAAATAGCCTAAAACCAGTAGATAAATTACAGTGAAACAGTAAGAAATGTTCCAATCATTCAAAATAAGGAAAGGGGAAAGAGAGGAACAAAGTCCAAAAGGGACCGACAGAAAATAAATCATAATAAAGTTAATCCAACTATAGTAATAACGACACTGAATGCAAGGTACTCACATAAGAAAGTGCATATGCGGACACATCAAGAAAGCAGCCACCTATAAGACAGAAGAAAGGCTCCTACAGAAACCAACTCTAATGGTATCATGCACTCAGACTTCTAACACTCAGCACTATGAGAAAATAAATGTTGTGTAAGCCTTTCATTCTGTGGTATTTTGTTCCTGGAGTCCTCACAAACTAACATGTGTAATTTCATCAAGAAGAATTATCTACTCTAAATGTATGTGTACCAGACAAAGGTGCTTCAAGATTCATAAAGCAAAAATTGATCGACCTCTAAAAGTATAGACATGTTTTAATCCACAGTTGAACTTGGAGATTTCAACAAACCAGTTCAGTAACTAATAAAAACAAGTAGACAGAAAATTAGCAATGATGTAGATAAACTAAACAACACTATCAATCATCTTGGCCTAAAGACATGGAGAAACCATCCCAGCCAACTATAGACAGCAAAATATATAAATTCTTGATGTGCCCATGAAACCTGCATTAAGACAGACCATATCCTGGGCCAGTAATCAAATGTTAGAAAATTTTAAAGAACTAAAACCACATAAAGTATCTTCCCTGAACAACAATAAAATTAAATTAGAATGGCAATAGCAGAAATTTATCTGGAAAATTCACAAATATCTAGAAATAAAACAGTACACTTTGAAATAGCCCATGGATAAAAAAGAAAGTCTCAAGAAAAAAAAAAGGAAATATTTTGAGCTGAAAGTAAAATTTCAACATATCAAATTTTTCAGGATGCAGCTAAATAAATGTGTATAGAAAATTTATAGCAAAAAATGCTTGTTAAAAAAGTATAAAAACAATAATATAAGCTCCAACGGAAAGCATTCAGAAAATAAGCTAAATACAAAGCAAGGAGAATGATGAAAATAATAAAGAGCAAATCAATAAAATTATTATTAGAATATAGAGAAAAATCAACAAAACCAAAAGCTGATTCTTTGAAAAGATCAATAAAATTAATTAGCCTCTAACCACGCTGAACAATAAAAAGAAGGAAAATACAAATTTCCAGCATCAGTATTGAAAGAAAGTTACCACAAACACTACAAGCAGTAAAAAGATAATAAAGGAATACTATGATCAACTCTATACTCACAAATTTGATAGCATGGATAAAAATGACCAATTTATTGAAGGACACAAACTATCAAAACATTCCAGAAACAAAAAAGCCTAAATAGTATCTATTATAGAAAATAAATTTGTAATTTAAAACTTTGCAGCAAAACAAACTTGAGGCCCCAAATTACTTCACCAGTAACTTTACCAAAATTTAAAGGGAAAAAAATACCAACACTACACAGTATCTTACAGAAAACAGACAAGCAGAGACCATGTCCCAGTGCATTGCATGAAGGCAGCATTATCCTGACATGAAAACTAAACAACAAAAAATATAAAGAATAAAACTTCAAATCAGTATCTCCCAAGAATATAAACACAAGACTCAACAAAACACCAGCAAATCAAATCCATCAGTATATGAAAAGAAGACCTTGTAATTAATTGTAGCTTACTCTGTGACGACAAGATGGATTTAACATCTGAAAACCAGTCTAAGTTCTAATATTACTAAAAAGAAAAATCATATGATCATATCAATAGATAAGTTTAAAAACTGACAAATTTCAAAATCCACTTTTTATTACCATAAAATAATGTCTCAGAAAACTGGCAATAGAAGAAGAGAACTTCTTCAACCTGATAAAGTACATTTCCAAAATATCTGTAGCAAACATCATACTTGCTGGTAGAAGACTCTATGCTTCCCCTCTAAGATCAGGAACAAAGAAAGGATGGTCACTATTATTACTTCTGTCCAACATTGTGCTGGAGTTTCTACTCAGTGCAATAAAGCAAGAAAAAGAAACTGAAGGACTATAGATTCGAAAGGAAGAAATGTAATTGTTTGTTCACAGACAACAAAATTATAGAAAAATTTAAAGAATCTACAAAGAAGTTTCTAGAACTAACAAGTCTCAAGATACAAGATGAATAAAAAATCGTATTTCTATATACCAGTAATGAACAATCTTTTAAAAATTAAAGTATCACTTACACAAAAATACACAAAATACTTAGGTATAACAAAATATGTGTAGGTTTGTGTTTGGGAAGCTACACAACACTAATAAAAGAAATCAAAGATCACTAATAAAAGAAATCAAAGATCACTAATAAAAGAAATCAAAGATATGAATAAATGGTTATGCTATGTTCAGGGGCTTCCCCAGTGGCTCAGCAGTAAAGAATCCACCTGCAACACAGGAAACGAAGGAGACATGGGCTCAATCCTTGGATTGGGAAGATCCCCCGGAGGAGGGCATGGCACCCCACTCCAGTATTTTTGCCTGGAGAATCCCATGGACAGAGCAGCCTGGCGGGCTACAGGCCATAATGTCGCCAAGAGTCTGACATGACTCAAGCGACCGAGCACACACATTGTGTTCAAGGGTTAAAGAAATACAAGTGTTTAAGACATTGTGTGCACATGTGCTCAGCTGTGTCTGACTCTCAGCCACCCCCTGCACTGTAGGCCACCAGGCTCCTCTGTCCGTGGGATTCTCCAGGCGTGAATACTGGAGTGGGTTGCCATTTCCTTCTCCAGCAGATCCTCCTGACCCAGGGATTGAACCTGTATCTCCTGTGTCTCTCACATTAGGTGGATTCTTTACCACTGAGTCACCTGGGAAGCTCATTTAAAATATTGATTCTCCCTAAATTGATCGCAGATTTAATGCCATCGCTATCAAAATCCAAACAGGATTTTTAGATCAATATTTCAAAAATAATCTATTACTTACATAGAAAAGGCAAAAGAACTAGGATATTCAAAATAATTTTGAAAAACAAAGTCAGAAGAGTTATACCACCTGGTTTTAAGACTCTTTTAAGGCCACAATAATCACAAGAGTACAGCAGTGTTAAAAAGCCGCATAGAGGAACAAAAGAGAATAAAGAGTCCATAAATAGAGCCTCACAGATATGGTCAACTGATTTTTTTAATCAAAGGCAGAAAGCAACTCAGTGGAGAAAGGCTGATGTTTTCAAATCACACTAGAACAAGTGGATGGCCATATGCAGAAAAAAAAAATTCTAAAACTAAATATGTTAAAAACTTGACTCGAATTATGGATTTAAGTGTACAACTTACAACTATAAAATCTCTAGACAAAACCAAATGAGATAATCACTGTGATGTTGTATCAGAGTTCTTAGGTGCAGCCCCAAATGTATAACTCATTAAATAAAAACACAATAAATCATTATTTCTACAACATTAAATAACTTCTACTCTGCAACACACGCTGTTGAGAGAATGACAATGCAAGACACAAACTGGGAGAAAATATTTGCATGTCACATATTGAGGAACCTGCATCCAGAATAAATGGCAAAGCTGCACAACAAAATAATAGGCAAATAACCAACCCAATAAAAATGGACAAAAGACATCAACAAAAACAGATGGGAAATAAACACTTAAAAACTACTGAACATCGTTAGTCATTAGGGAAATGCAAACTAAACCACCATGAAATACCACTATATGCCTTTTGGAATGTCTATATTTTTTTAATTGAAAATATCAAGCACCAAAAAGGATGTAAAACAATTGGAGCGTTCACACTTTGTTGTTGGGAATGCAAAATGGTACAGTCACATTGGAAAACCAAAAATTATAACAAGTAGAAAGAAGAAAAAATATTGCCAAGCACATCATAAAAAGCAAAATGCAAATAGCACATAAACAAGTGGGGAAAAGTTCAGGCCCAGTATGAAGCAAATAAATGAAAAATAAAATATCAGGGAAATACTACTCTGCAATTCAGCACTGGCAAGGATTTTTAAAGTAACAGTACCCAGTATTTGTGAGGGTTCAGTAAGACATACATTCTCATCAACTATTGCTGGCAATGTAATTTGTTAAAGCCCTACAGAACATGATTTGTAAATGTCATAAGCTATAAAAATTTTCATCCTCTTTAAGTCAGTAATCTTACTCCTCTGAATGGGTCCTAAGGAAGTAATCAAAAATGAAGACCAAGATTTACATGTAAAGAAGTTCATCATGACATTATTTTAATACCAGGACACTGGAAGCAAACTTAATACACAATTGAGCCATTAAAAATATTTATGAAGCATTTGGAATGATATGGGCAATACTTCTGCTGCAACGCTAAGTTAAAAAAAGAGGACAGAAAACTATACATAGTATGATACTGACAATATATACATCAATATATATGTATAATTTTAAGAAGGTTAGGATTATTTGTATATGGATATATAGTATTGTGTGACTACAAAGAAATACAACCATTAAGACTGCCAGACTAGATTTTGTTGTTCTATTTTTGAATATTTAAAAATTTTCCTAAATCTTCTGGCATTTTTCCATTAAGAATGATACTACTTGCATTATCAGAAAAATAACTATTTTAAAATAATGTTTTACCTTGTAGTGCATTGTAGGGTCTCAGTTTTACTTCTATGAGGGAGCTATGGAGGGAGACAGCATGGTACTCAAACTAGTGCTGCTGGTTTCTCTGCATTTGGAAGTATTTTGAGCCCTCAGGAAAAGGAAGAAAACAGGAAGGACCCTCTCATCCATCCAGGCCAACTGCTGGAGCCAGTCACATTCCCTGGAGATGGGATGGGCAAGGACCTTATTCATCACCTCCAGTGTTGCCAACGGGACAGTCACATGCTGCTTCAGAAACAAAAGAAGTTTTTCCCAGAAGGGAAACAAGACTTGCTGTTATTGCAGCCATGGAGGCAGTTGAAAAACCAATTAGCGTATGGCACATTGTACTGAGGACTGAGGGGGCCCATGATCGCAAGGAGGTGTAGGTTATATATGAGAGCTATCACACTTCAGGAGTATTATCATCAGCATGCAGAGAGTCCTTTCAACAATTAAGATGCTCTTAGGCATGAAAACAGGATATTAGTTTTATTGAGTAAAGTTGTATGATAAGCAGTAAGATAAATAACATACAACCTCTGGCTCAAGAATTAATTGCATGGGTTTATTAACAATGTTAGGGAAGGCTATTGCTGTCCAGTTCCTGATCAAGAAAATAGTGGATTTGGAAATACATACGCTTGTTGGGTGATAGCCCTGAGATTAAGTAGAAACTGGATCACCTCACCAAGGCAATTGCCACTTTGAGATAGATGCTGTATTAACATGGTTATATGAGAATGGGGCAACAGGGGTGGATAGCTAACAGTATACCCTTGATGCCAAAATACAAGATAATACAGGCATGTTCTTCACAAGTGGGCAATGTCTTTGTATTTGCTCTTTTCACTGGGGGAAACTGATATTACCCTACTTAAAGGAGAAAAATAAATGAAAATGGGTCTCCGAATGTGTCTTGAGTTTCTACTGAGGAAAGAAAAAACAGGGAAATCAAGAAAGGAAAGACAGAGGACCCTGGCCCAGTCGTTGCTGTTGTTCAGTCACTCAGTCATGTCTGACTCCTCGTGACCCCCTGGACTGCAGCATGCCAGGCCTCCCTGTCCTTCACCATCTCCCAGAGCTTGCTCAAACTCATGTCCATCGAGTCAGTGATGCCATCCAACCATCTCATCCTCTGTTGTCCCCTTCTTCTGCCTTCAGTCTTTCCCAGCATCAGGGTCTTTTCCAATGATTCCGCTCTTCACATCAGGTGGTCAGTGTTGGGGCTTCAGCATCAGTCCTTGTAACATAGGACTCCTAAACTGAGTGTTTACAGTAATGGCAACATCTGTTTTTCTCTAAATGCACAATGTGAGCAGGGCTTTGTGGGGACAGCTCAGTTTCTGCTCCACCTCATACCAACTGTGAGAGCTAAGAGTTGGAGGCTGGAATCATCTGGAAGCTCCTCACTCGTGTGTCTGGAAGCTGCTGCTGGCTATTGACTAGAACCTCAGCTACAGTTACTATCCAGAAAAACACATGTGGTTTCTCCATGTGGCCTGGGCTTCCTCACAGCATGGTGACTAGGCTTCAAGGACTTCGAGGGGAAAAGTATAGTGAGAGCCAGATGGGAATTCTAATCCTCTTTTCTAATTTAGCTTAATAAGTCATACAGTGTTATTTCCACTGCATTCTATTCATTAGAAGCAAAAGTCCAGACACGACTGAGTGAGCCACCTAAGTGACAGGTCCAAAGGTGGGGGAGTCAGATTCCAATTTCTGCGGGAGAAGTCAGAGAATTTGTGGATATGTTTTAAAGCCACCAGCATCTGTCCATTAGCCTCAAAGTATCTACATTTCCCCCGTATGCAAAATACATGCAAATTCTCCCAAGATCCCTCATGGGTTTCACTTATTATAGCAGGGCCAGGCTCATCATAATTGTGTTTAAGTCTGAATGAAAACCTTCAGATGTAGTTCCTTAAGTACAACATCCCTTGAATTAAACATCTATAAGCCAAAGAGGCCAGTTTTGTGCCCCCCGTTCACCAATAGGATAACCACTTTTCCACCAAGAGGAGGAAATGGGAGGTGCATGGAAGTCACTGGTCCATAGCAATTTGGAAATCTAGGCAAGCCCACATTCCCAGCTCCTCCCTTAGATTTCAGTCCTGCTGCCCCGGAATGCTTCACCTTGGCTCTTAGGCCTTTTCTACATGCCCTTATCATCTTTCTTGTTAGTTAACTATTGTCACATTACAAATCATCTCCAAATTTAGTGTCTTAAAACAATAATTAGTTTTATCTCTATTTCTTGCAGTCAGGAATTCAGGAGCATCTGGATGGTTCTGGCTCAAGGTAAAGCTGCAGTCTAATATTGGCTATGGATGTAGCCAGGTTAGTTAGTTAGGCTTAACTAACCCGGGAAACCACTTCTAAGGTAGCTTACTCATCTGGCCGCAAGTTGAACAATGGTCAGATAGCGCAATTCCTTTTTATGTGCTCTTCTTCACGGCAGTGCTTGCATTCTTCGACTTCCCCTAGAGTAACCAGTCTAAGAAGGAATCAGGTGGAAGCCACAAGGACTTTCTGACCTAGTGTTGAAGTCATATACTATCACTCCCACTCAATTTTCTTTTAAAAGAGGCAAAGGATTCCGTGTAGACAGGGACTACACAAAAGGAGCAAACATCAGGAGGTATTAGAGGCCATCCACAAAGATATATAAGTATGACTCATGAATACGCCAAGTCGCTTCAATCGTGTCCGACTCTGTGCGACCCTATGGACAGGAGCCCACCAGGCTGTTCTGTCCATGGGATTCTCCAGGCAAGAATACTGAAGTGGGTTGTCATTTCCTTCTCCAATGACTCATGAATATAGGGACTAAAATAAAACAGAAATTGAACAGGGGCCATAATTGCAAAACAATGAAAGATATTTAAGGAGATTAGCAGACACATGAAAGTCAAAGGTATATACAGAGGCAGCAGAGAAAAAGGAAATGGTGTATGACTATATAGACAGAGTTTCCTGAATAGTCTTACATTAACTGTCCTAGGTAGTAGGTTACAGTAAAAACTTAACTTTGGTGCTGAATTTGTCTTTTCCAATCGGATCCAGTTTTGGTTAACATGCCTCCTATTCCCAGAGAATGCCGAGGAAATCAGGCATGGCTGACAGAATCCAGAGCCCCTGTTAACCCTCTTTAGTCTCTTCCAGTTAGCCATGCTCATCAGTTCAGCTCTCTCCATCCTATCAGGCATGCAGTGATGCTCTGATTTTGCCATCTCATTCCCCAGTCATCTTGGAAACAATCTCTAATGGACTGGCAATGCTCTTCTCTACCCAAGCACTACAGCCAGGTCCAGTCCACCCATCACCATGCCCTAAAAGCACCCAGTCATCTTCTCCTGTGGACGACTGTCATTACTAACTGTCTATGGAATGTGCCCTGAATCTGTAAATGGTACCATTTGTGTATCCAATCACAGGACTTGTTTTTCTACGTGGACAGCCAAGAGATTTTGATCAGTTTATGCGAACATTCCAGACTTAGATATGCACCTCTATGACCAAGATATGTTCAGCAACCAACTGGCTACCCTAAATGATATTTCCCAGAGCCAACCAGAATCTCAGTCCTGAAGAGAACAGCCTTGACTCCTGTTTTGAGGTCATGTGGCTAAGCATGTAGCCCTGGGAGAAGTACATATGACGGGAAATATCTCTTACCCTCAACCCCAGTGAGTAATTTGAGCACTGTCTCAGGAGCAGACTGTGCAGTTCTGGATCTTTCTCAGTCTGTACCTTGGGGTTTCTCCATGTGGCTTAGCCTGGTCTCTATGCTGTTTGGATGGAGAGCCCGTCAGATCCCTGTGATGAGTTTTATAGCAGCAGTCCCCAACCTTTTGGCACCAGGGACCAATTTTGTGGAAGACATTTTTTCCACAGACTGAGGTTGGGGTGGTGGTGGTGGTTTCAGAATGATTCAAGTGCATTACTTTTATTGTGCACTTTATTTCTATTATTATTATTACATCAGCTCCACACTTCAGCTTATCAAGCATTAGATCCTGGAGGTTGGGACACCTGCTTTATCGTATGTTTTGAGACCTCTCCCATCAGACAGAGGCTCCTCTGACAGTGTCGGCAAGCTTTGAAATCTCCATTTAAAGTCTATCAGTTTTCCTGATGGGGAAACTTAATGAGTCCCAAAGGTCAGGAGACACTGAGAGAAGACAAACCTTTGTTCTCTGATGGCCACAGGCTGCAGCGGCCCTTTCTAATGGATAGGGCGTGAGTTGGTTCAGCTGGTCTGAGTCAGCTCATAATAAAGACAGCCAATTGTTTCATTTGTATTCATAGTCCTTCACTAAACACCTGAGTAATAAGGCTGCTTTCTGGGCCAGGAAGTCTGTCTGTATCACAGAATACTAGGTATTCCCTGCCTTAATGTAGGCTGTAAATATGTAAAGGAGTGGTAGGGGGACATTTCTTCAATTGGATTTTACATCCAGCTCTGCAATCTAAGTGCATCCAAGGAATAACACTGCAACTGAGCAGGTATCATGTGCTGTGTACATTCCTACTCTTAAGTTCTTCTCAATGAAACATTATATATGCCTTAGATCACTAGTGTGGGGGTCACCTTGCGACTTGATGGTAGTTTTGTTGTCATATAAACCCTCTTCTGAGAAATTCTCTAGGACCTCATGAACTCTATGCAACCTCTTGGTCTCCAAAGGAGTAGGAGGCAGGTTCAAGGAAGATAATCTAGAAATTGAATGGGGCTTGTTAGTATAGCCCAAATATGGACAGAGAGGGTTGGATAGCCCTCTTCCATATGGCAATCTATTTAGGATTCTTTAACTTGCAGATGTTATTATGTCCTGCAAGTTGAAATAACCTGAACAGGAAATTGTTGTTGTTGTTTAGTCACTAAGTCATGTCCAAATTTTTTGTGTCCCCATGGATTGTAGACCACCGGGCTCCTCTGTCTATGGGATTTCCCAAGCAACAGTACTGGAATGGGTGGCCATTTCCTTCTCCAGGGGATCTTCCTGACCCAGCGGTTGAACTTATGTCTCCTGCATTGGTCGGCAAATTCTTTACCATTGAGCCACCAGGAAAACCCAACACGAAATAGGGTTATCTAATCATATTGCCATCACCCTGTTGCGTCATACAATATGAGTATTTAACTAAGTATTCTGGCTCCAGGCTGTATGAAACCTTCCCTACTCTATTCAGTTCATGATAATGCCAAGATGCAACCGAAGTCATTCCAGTAGACATGCGGCTTCAACTAGACATTCCCTTATGTTGGATTCCAAAAGGGCACTGCTTAAACTGAATAAACCAGAACTCTATAGAAGCTTGATTTTTGAAAGTTCAGAGGAAGGATTAAGATTATCTTTATAGAAAAGAGAAAAAAAGTTGCTCCTAGGGGCCTCCCTTAGGGTTGCAGGTACATTCAGTAATTCAGATAACCCTGCTCATAGTCACATTAATGAATGCTCCTCTGTTTTTTTGTGCAATCAATCCCTAGCAGGGCCAAGTATGGATGTTGAAAGGGTTTACTGCTGGGTGCCTTTTTTCTTTAATTCTTTTTTATATGATTTAGAGCAGTGAGAGATTTTTTCCTTAAAAAAAAAAAAAACACTTTAATGACTATTCCAGCTCTTGTGCATCAAATGTCATTTACAGGGTCAGTGAGTGGAATAAAAAGGAAAATGACAGCTTTTGAGGACACATATGGATGGCATTTAACTACCAAAAAGCACAGAAATGGAGGTATTTTTTAGATACAGACTGTGAGGAAAGAGAATGGAGAGAAAATGTGTCATGATTTAGGAGGAAAGGATTAGCGGGTTGTAGTGAGGTGTAGTAGCATGGAAAAGGAAAAGAAACGTACAAGGTTAAAAAACAAGGAAATTTCCTTGCTGCTTCGTAAACTTTGGTAGACTTTGGGTTTCAAAATGGAGATTTGAGTGCATGTGGTTATCTCACCTCCCTTCTAGAAACTGATTAGAATGACCAAGGAAATAAAAAAATAAGGAAAGCATCTATTGTGTGATAGTATTGAAATAAGAAAGGAAAAACATTACAGAACAAGAAACCTGGAGGGACTTCTGGATAGTATGAGACATGCTCGGAGTTCTTCAGAGAAACAGCAAATTGGAGACAGATAGATAGAATGGGAGTAAGGAGAGAGAGATTTCTCTCTCGGTGATTTCTCAAGCCACGTGTATGCTAGTGTCTTGGAGAAGGAAACAGCAACCCAGTCCAGTATTCTTGCCTAGAGAATCCCATGGACAGAGAAGCCTGGTGGGCTGCCGTCTATGGGGTCACACAGAGTCAGACACGACTGAAGCAACTTAGCAGCAGCAGCAGCAGTAGCAAGGAAAGAGAGAAGGAGAGAGAAGGGGCAAGGAAAGAGGGGATAAAGGAGAGGGGAAGAGAAAGAAAAGAGGGGACAAAAAGAGACACTATGAAGAATTGACTCAATTATGGAGGCTGAAAAATTACGAGATCTGCAGGGTGAGTCAAGTGGGGACCCAGGAGAGCCAGTGGTGTAGGTGCAGCTGGAAGTCTGACATGCTAAAGACCCAGGAAAAGCCAAAGTTCCATCTCCAGTCCCGTCAGGTAAAAGACCGTGTTCAAATCTGAAGGCTTTTCAAACAGGAAGAATTCACTTTTATTTGGGAAAGGTTCCACCCTGTCCAACCTGTTGAGCACAGCCTCTGGCCCCACAAAGTCAGATAGACCAAACAGTGGCCCTGAGCAGCCAAAGAGAAAAGCCTATGGCCATGCCTAGCCATGGAGCCCAGATGACCCATACGATTACTGAACATAGCTATGGCTTGTCAGAGATGCCGGCATGCGATCCTGCCCAGTTGTGCAGCAGAGCCTGGGGCCCTCCTGACCAGAACACTAGACAGCAGTTTCACATGACCTCAGAGCACAATACCCAGCCTCACCCAACTGTGGGGTCAACTGAAGGCCTGGCCAGATGAGAGAGCCCAATTAGCAACCTCATGCAATAATGGGGCACAGCTAATGCCTGCTGCTGCTGCTAAGTCACTTCAGTCACGTCCGACTCTGTGTGACCCCATAGACGGCAGCCCACCAGGCTCCCTCATCCCTGGGATTCTCCAGGCAAGAACACTGGAGTGGGTTGCCATTTCCTTCTCCAATGCATGAAAGTGAAAAGTGAAAGGGAAGTCGCTTGGTCGTGTCCAACTCTTCGCGACCCCATGGACTGCAGCCTACCAGGCTCCTCTGTCCATGGGATTTTCCAGGCAAGGAGTGGGGTGCCATCACCTTCTCTGCAGCTAATGCCCACCTGATTGCAAAGCCCAGCCTGAAGTCCCACCTCAATATGGAGTGACACCATCCAGGCAGGCCCCACTCAAACAGGAGCAATTGCAGAGCATGACCTTGTAATTCTGACAAACAGGAATCAAACCGATGGCACCACCCTGCCATGGAACACAGGGACTCAGCCTGAGACCCTGCCTGAACAGAGGTGGGGCCCAGCTAGTGGCATCCCCTGAGCACAGAATACATTCAGCAGCACTGCCAAACCAGAAGATTGCCCAGTGGCCTCACTTGAGTGTAGAGCCCAGCCAGCTACCATCCAACCAGGGAGCTCAGCCAGCAGCACATCCTGACCTGAGAGCATGGGCAGTGGTTTCACCCATCAAGACACACCTGCCCACAGACACCATCATCTGATACCCTGAGTTGAGCTCTCTGCTAAAGCTATTAACCTGCTGAAACAAATCTATAAAGTCTGAAAGAGGAGACCACTTATTCAAATGTGCAAGACATATCAATGCAAGGCATCAAAGATCACAAAGAATCAGATAAACGTGATACCACCAAAGGAAACTAATAAAACTTCAAACTAATACATCCACTATAAAGAAATGGATATCAATGAGCTGTCAGACAAGACATTCAGAGTAAGTCTCTAAAAGAAGTTTAGTGAACTACAAGAACATGGAGACAATTAAATTAGAAAAATATTGCATGAACAAAATAAAAAGTCCAACAAAGAAACAGTAACCAATTTGAACAGACCAGTTACTAGTAAAAGATCCAATCAGTGTTCAAAAATCTCCCAACATCCAGCTCTTAGATCATAGTAAACATTTCTCCTAAATTCAGAGACAGAGAAATATAAATAAAATGAAAAAGCAGAGGAACTACTCCCAATTAAAAGAACAAGAGAAATCCCCTGAAAGAGCAATGAAACAGACCTCTCCAATCTAACTAAACCCCAAGTTCAAAAAGAAGTAATAAAAATGCTAAAGGAATTAAGAAAGATTATTGATAGAAATGCAGATCACTGTAACAAGGAACTATAAATCATAAAGAGGAATAAATCAAAATTAGACAGCTCAATTGCCAAAATGAAAACCAGCCTGAAAGCAATGAACAGATTAAATGACGCAGAAGAATGAATAAGTGCTCTGGAAGATAGAATAATGGAAATCACACGATCAGAACAGCAGACAGACAAATGGGGGGAAAAAATAAAAGCAACATGCAAGATCTATGGGCTAATGTAAAGCATGACAACCTATGCATAATAGGAGTTCCAGAAAGAGAAGAGAGATGGGGATCAAAAACATATTTGAAGAAACTATGGCTGAAAACTCCCCCAACTGAAAGGAGGAGACAGATATACAGGTAAAGGAAGCCCAGAGGGTGCCCAAGCAAGGACGAAACTAAACAGACCCACACCAAGACATCATATCATAATTAAAATGGCAAAAGTTAGAGAGGTTTCTAAAGATAGCAAGACTCTGTTATAAGGGAACCCCAGCAAGACTATCAGTTGATTTCTCCACAGAAACTGTGCAGGACAGGAGAGAGTGCCATGACGTACATAAAGTCCTGAAAGGGAAAAGCCTGCAACCTAGGATACTCTACTCTGCAAGATTATCATTTAGAATGGAACGAAAGATAAAGAATTTTTAGACAAGCAAAAGTGAAAATACTGCAATATTATATCTAACCTAAAAGAAATAGTGAAACATCTCTATAGAAAAGTAGCAAGAATCTATTTTTAAAAAAAGGGAAAATCACAATAGGAAAGACAAATATATAAAAAGGATTGAAGATCATTTACATAAGCTGGTATATGGATTAAAAACAAATTTTTGTAAAAGGAACGGTTATGAATAGCAAAAGGATAAACATGAACATGTAATCTAGGACATCAAAATCAGAGAATGTGAGGGAGGGGAATAAAAAAATTAGACATTTTAGAGTAGCTTGAACTTACATGACTGTCCATCTAGAGCAAGTAGACATAGTTTTGGGTTAACATACTTGAAAACCAGGGATACCAAAAGTCAAAAATATACAGTAAATTGACAAAAAGAAACTCAAGCATAATACAAAGGAAAACCATCAAATTCCAAGAGGAAAAAAAAAAAAGAACAGAAAGGAATAAAAAGAACTACAAAATCTACTAGAAAACAAGGATTAAAGTGGCAATAAATACATGCTTATCAATGCTTATATTCAATGTTAATGGACTAAATGCTATAATCAAAGTACAGAGTGGTTTATGGATAAAAAGAAACCTCCAGTATGTGGCCTTTGGAAGACTCACTTTAGGGCAAAAGACACACATACATTGAAAGTGAGGGGATGAAAAAGTTATTTTATGCAAATAGAAACACAAAGAAACAGGGGGTAGCAGCACTTGCCTGAAACAAAATAGATTCTACAGAAGTCCATAAAGAAAGATAAAGAAGGGCACTATATAGTGATAAAGGGATCAATACAAGAAGAGGATATTACCCTTGTTAATATATACACACTCAATACAGGAGCACTTTCTACTACCTTAGGGTTTTTCCTTCTTTTTCTAGTTGCTCTTCGGTGGAACGTTAGGTTGTTTATTCGATGTCTTTCTTGTTTCTCAAGGTAGGCTTGTATTGCAATAAGCTTCCTCCTCAGCACTGCTTTTAGTGCGTCCCATAGGTTTGAGTTGTCATGCTTCATTGTCACTTGTTTCTAGGTTTATTTTGACTTTCTTTTTTATTTCTTCAGTGATCTGCTGGTTATTCAGAAACATGTAAAAGACACAAACACAGTAGCCTCCACATTTTTCTGTTTTTTTTTTTTTTTAATATAGTTCTTTTTCCTGTAGTTGATGTATAATCTTATAGCGTTGTGGTCAGAAAAGATGCTCAAAATAATTTCAATTTTTTAAAAATTTGCCAAGGCTTAATTTGTGATCCAAGATGTGATCTAACCTGGAGAATGTCCCATGTGCACCTGAGAAAAAAATCTACTCTCTTTGGATGAAATGCCCTGTCAGTATCAATTAAGTCCAACTGGTCCAGTCTATCATTCAAAGCTTGTGTTTCCTTATTTTCTGCCTGGATGATCTGTCCATTGGTGTGAGTGGGGTATTAAAATCTCCCCACTATTATTGTGTTACTGTTGATTTCCTCTTTAATAGTTGTAGGGCTTTCCTGATGGCTCAGATGGTAAAGATTCTGCCTACACTGCAGGAGACCTGGGTTCAATCCCTGGGTTGGGAAGATCCCTGGAGAAGGGAATGGCTACCCGCAACTCCAGTATTCTTGCCTAGAGAATTCCATGGACAGAAGAGCCTAGTGGACTACAGCCCATGGGGTCAGAGAGTTGGACATGACTGAGTGACCTTCACACACAGCATTTGCCTTATGTATTGAGGTGCTCCTATGCAGGGTGCCTATATATTTATAATCATCACAACTTCTTCAATTGACCCCTTGATCATCATGTAGTGTCCTTCTTTGTCTCTTGTAATGGTCTGTTAGTCTATTTTAACTGATATGAGTATTGCTACACCTGCTTTCTTTTGATTTCTATTTGCATGGAATGCCATTTTCCAGCCCCTCACTTTCAGTCTGTATGTGCCCCTAGGTCTGAGGTGGGTCTCTTGTAGACAGAATGTATAGAAGTCCTGCTTTGGTTGATCATTCAGCCAATCCATGTCTTTTGGTTGGAGCATTTAGCCCATTTACATTTAAGGTAATTATTGATATATATGACACAGACATTTCTCTAAAGTAAACTTGCAGATGGCTAATAAACACATGAAAAGATACTCAACATCATTCATTATTAGAGAAATGCAAATCAAAACTACAGTGCGATATCACCTCACATTGGTCAGAATGACCATCAAAATATCTACAAAAAATAAATACCGGAGAAGGTGTGGAAAAAAGGGAATCCTCTTGCACTGTTGGTGGGAACGTAAATTGAAATAGCCACTATGGAGAACAGTATGGAGATTCTTTAAAAAACTAGGATTAAAACTACCATATGACCCAATGATCCTGTTACTGGGCACAGACCCTGAAGAAACAATTACTGAAAAAGACATATGCCCCAGTGTTCACTGCAGCACTATTTTCAATAACTAGGACATGGAAGCAATCTAGATGTCCATCAACAGATGAATGGATAAGCAAGTTGTGGTACATATACACAATGGAATATTACTCATCTATAAAAAAGGCCAAAATATTAACCTTTACAGTAACATGAATGGATTATCATATTAACTGAAACAAGTCAGAAAAAGAGAAATATCATATGATATTGTTTACATCTCCTGTGTGGATCACAGCCTTGTTGTGGCAAAGGGGCTGCATAACTCAGTGAAGCTATGAGCCATGCCATGCAGGGCCACCCAAGATGGATGGGTCCTAGTGAAGAGTTCTGACAAAACGTGGTCCACTGGAGGAGGGAGTGGCAAACTGCCCCAGTATTCTTGCTGCAAAAGCCCATAAACAGTATGATAGGGCAAAATGATATGATACCAGAAGGGGAAACCCCCAGGTTGGAAGGTCTCCAATATGCTACTGGCAGAGTGGAGGGCAATTACGAATAGCTCCAGAAAGAATGATATGTGGCTGGGACAAACAGAAATGATGCTCAGTTGTGGATGTGGCTGGTAGTGAAAGTAAAATCTGATGCTGTAAGAACAATATTGCATAGAAACCTGGAGTGTTAGGTCCATGAATCAAGGCAAACTGGAGAGACAAGCAGGAGATGACAAGAGTGAACATCAATATCATAGGAATCAGTGAACTAAAGTGGATGGGAATGGGCGAATTTAAATCAGATGACCATTATATCTACTATGGTGGGCAAGAAGCCCTTAGAAGAAATGGAGTAGCCCTCATGGTCAAAAAATCTGAAATGCAGTACTTGGGTGCAAATCTCAAAAATGACAAAATGGTCTTGGTTCATTTCCAAGGCAAACCACTCAACATCAGGGTAATCCAAGTTTATGCCCCAAATACTGATGCTGAAGAAGGTGAAGTTGAATGGTTCTATGAAGACCTACAACACATTCTAGAAATAACACCAAAAAAAAGATGTCCTTTTCATCATAGGAGATTGGAATGCAAAATAGGTAGTCAAGAGATACCTGGAGTAGCAAGCAAGTTTGGCCTTGCTTAATAATATATAATTAAGCAGGGCAAAGGCTAACAGAGTTTGGTCAAGAGAACACACTGGTCATAGCAAACACCTTTTTTTTTTTTTTTAACAACACGAGACAACGCTACAAATAGACATCACCAAATGACCAATACTGAAATCAGATTGATTATATTACTTGCAGCTGAAAATGACGAAGGTCTATACAGGCAGCAAAAACAAGACCTGAAGTTGACTGTGGCTCAGATCATGAGCTCCTTATTGCAAAATTCAGGCTTAAATTGAAGTAAGTAGAGAAAACCATGAGGGCATTCAGGGATGACCTAAACCAAATCCTTTATGATTATACAGTGGAGGTGAATAGATTCAAAGGATTAGATCTGGTAAACAGAATGCATGAAGAACTATGCACAGAGGTTCATACTTTCGTACAGGAGGCAGTGACCAAAATCATCCCAAGAAACAGAAATGCAAGAAGTTAAAGTAACTGTCTGAGGAGGCTTTACAAATACATGAGGAAAGAAGAGAAGCAAAAAGCAAGGGAGAAAGGGAAAGATATACCCAACTGAATGCAGAGTTTCAGAGAACAGCAAGGAGAGAGAAGGCCTTATTAAATGAACAGTGCAAAGAAGTAGAGGAACACAATAGAATGGGAAAGACTAGAAATCTCAAGAAAATTGGAGATATCAAGGGAACATTTCATGCAAGAATGGGCATGATAAAGGATAGAAACTGAAAGGAACTAACAGAGGCAGAGGAGATTAAGAAGAGGTGGAAAGAATACACAGAATTATACCAAAAAAAAAAAAAGTCTTAATGACCTGGATAACCATAACGATGTGGTCACTTGCCTAGAGCCAGACATCCTGGAGTGTGAAGTTAAGTAGGCCTTAGGAAGCACTACGGCAGACAAAGCTAGTGAAGGTGATGGAATTCCAGCTGAGCTATTTCAAATCATAAAAGATGATGCTGTTAAAGTGCTGCACTCAATATGCCAGCAAATTTGGAAAACTCAGCAGTGGCCACAGGACTGGAAAAGGTCAGTTTTCATTCCAATCCCAAAAGGCAGTGCCAATGAATGTACAAACCACTATATAACTGTGCTCATTTTGCATGCCAGTAAGGTTATGTTCAAAATCCTTCAATCTATGCTTCAGCAGTACATGAACTGAGAACTTCCAGAGGTACAAGCTGAATTTAGAAAAGGCAGAGGAACCAGAGAGAAAATTAGCAACAATTGTTGTATCATAGAGAAAGCAAGGAAATTCCAGAAAAACATCTACTTCTGCTTCATTGACTTCATGAAAGCCCTTGACTGTCTGGATCACAATAAATTGAGCAAAGTTCTTAAGGAGACAGGAGTACCAGAGCACCTTACCTGCCTTCTGAGAAACCTGTATGCAGGACAAGAAGCAACAGTTAGAAACTTACATGGAACAATGGACTAATTCAAAATTGGGAAAGGAATATGACAAGGTTATATATTATTACCCTGCTTATTTAACTTATATACAGAGTACATTATGTGAAATGCTAGGCTGGATGAATCACAAGCTGGAATCAAGATTGCCAGGAGAAATATCAACAACCTTAGGTATGCAGATGATAGTACCCTAAAGGCAGAAAGAAAAGAGGAACCAAAGAGCTTCTTGATGAGGGTGAAAGAGGAAAGTGAAAAAAATGTCTTAAAAGTCAACACTCAAAAAACTAAGATCATGGCATCCAGTCTCATCACTTCATGGCAAAAAGAAGGGGGGAAAAGTGGAATCAGTGACAGATTTTATTTTCTTGGCCTCCAAAATCACTATGGACAGTGACTTCAGCCATGAAATTATAAGATGCTTGCTCCTTGAAAGGAAAGCTATGACAAATCTAGACAGTGTATTCAGAAGCAGAGACATCACTTTGCCAACAAAGTTCTGTAAAGTTAAAGCTATGGTTTTTCCAGTAGTGTTGTATGCATGTAATAGTTGGACCAGAAAGAAGGCTGAATGCCAAAGAATTGATGCTTTTGAATTGTGGTGCTGGAGAAAACTCTTGAGAGTCTTTTGAACTGCAAGGAGATCAAACCAGTCAATCCAAAATGAAATCAACCCTGAATATTCATTGAAAGGACTGATGCTGACGCTCCAATACTTTGGCCACCTAATATGAAGAGTTGACTCATTGGAAAAGACCCTGATGCTGGGAAAGATTAAAGGCAAAAGGAGAAGAGGATGGCAGAAGACAAGATGGTTAGATTTCATCACTGACTCAAAGGACATGAATCTCAGCAAATTCTGGGAGATAGTGAAGGACAGGGAAGACTGGCATACTGCAATCCTTTAGGGTAACAAAGAGTCAGACACGACTTACTAACTGAACAACAACAGACATTGCTTATATATGAACCTAAAAATGATCCAAATGAACTTGTTTACAAAACAAAAACAGACCCACAGTCTTTGACAGCAAACTTATGGTTACCAAAGGGGAAAGGTAGGCGGAGAGATAGATCAGGAGCTTGGGATTAGCATGCACACACTACTATTTACAAGACAGGTAACCAACAAGGACCTAAAGTATAGCACAGAGAACTCTACTCAGTATGCTCTATTAAGATATATGGGGAAAGATTCTGAAAAATAGATATAACTGAATCTCTTTGCTGTATACCTGGAAGTAATTCAACATGTAAATTAACTACACTCTAAGATAAAATAAAAATTTAATTTAAAAAGGAAGAAATAGTTTGAACAGCCCAATCAAGTAGAAGTGAAATAGAACCTGTAACTTAAAACTCCCTGGAAATAAAAGTCCAGAACTCATTGGCTTCACTGGGGAGTTCCACCAAACATAGGAAAGAACCTACACTGATCCTTCTCAAACTCTTCCAACAGAATTGAGGAGAGGAGCACATCTCCAATGTCATTCTATGAAACCACGCTGATAGCAGAACCAGATAAAGATACACAAAAGAAAGTTACAGGCCAGTGTCTATGAAGAGTATAGAGGCAAAAATTCTCAACAAAGTTTTAGCCAATCAAATCCAACAATACATAGAAAGGATCATACACCATGATCACACCAGATTCATTTCAGGGTTGCAAGGATGTTTCAACATATCTAAACTAAAGTGGTGTACCATATTCACAAAAGCAAATATAAAAATCACATAATCATAATTATCTCAATAGATGCAGAAAAAGTATTTGACAAAATTAAACATCCACTCTTGATTTAAAAAAAAAAAAAGCTCTCACCAAAGTCAGTGTACAACACAATAAAAGCCATTTATGACAAACTCACACCCAATATAATACTCAATGGTGAAGAGCTAAAAGCCTTCCCACTAAAATCTAAAACAAGACAAGGATGCCCACTCTCACCACTTCTATTTAACACAGTATTAGAAATCATAGCCACAGCAACTGGACAAGAAAAAGAAATAAAAGTATCCAAATTGGAAATTAAGAGGTAAAATTGTCATTTTGTACAGATGACATGATACTCTATGTAGAAAGCCCTAAAGACTCCACACAAAAACTATTCAAATTAATTAGTAAGGTAGCAGGATACAAGGTTAATGTACAGAAATGTTGATTTGTTTATATAAACAATGAAATATCAGAAAGAAAAAAATTTTTAATCCCATTTAAAATTTCATCAAAAAACAAAATAGGAATAAATTTAAACAAAGTGGTGAAAGATCTATATGCTGAAAAGTATAAAACATTTTAAGAGAAACTGAAGATGGTTTAAAGAGATGGAAAGATATTTCATGCTCTTGGATTGGAGGAATTAATATTGTTAAAGTGTCTATATTACCCAAAGCTAACTACAGATTTAGTTCAACCCCTGTCAAAATACCCACAATGTTTTCCCACAGAAATAGAACAAATAATCCTAAAATTTATATGGAACCACAAGTGAAGTTGTTCAGTCGTGTCCAACTCTTTGTGAGTCCATGGGCTGTAGCGTACCAGGCTCCTCTGTCCATGGGATTTTCCAGGCAGTAGTCCTGGAGTGGATTGCCATTTCCTTCTCCAGGGGATCTTCCCAACCCAGGGATCGAACCCGGGTCTCCCGCATTGTAGACAGACGCTTTACCATC
The DNA here is from genome assembly GCF_014754425.2 of Oryx dammah. Taxonomy (NCBI): domain Eukaryota; kingdom Metazoa; phylum Chordata; class Mammalia; order Artiodactyla; family Bovidae; genus Oryx; species Oryx dammah. Next base: position 54,163,685 of record NW_024070200.1, read on the forward strand.
TGAGCCACCAGGGAAGTCCACAAAGGACCCACAATTGCCAAATCAATCCTAAGGAAAAAGAACAAAGTTGGCGGCATAATCCTTCCAGACTTCAGACAATACAACAAACCTATAGTAATCAAATCAGTGTGATGTTAGGATAAGAACACACACACATAGATCAATGGGACAAAACAGAGAGCCCAGAAATAAACCCACACCCCATGACCAATTAACCTTTGACTAAGGAGGCAAGAATATACAATAGAGAAAAGACAGTTTCCTCAACAAGTGGTATTAGGAAAGCTGGATAACTACATGTAAATAAATGAAAGTAGAATATTGCCTCACATGACATAGAAAAATTGACTCACAATTATTCAAAGATAAATATTAGACATGACACCATAAAACTCCTAAAGAGAACACAAGCAAAACATTCTCAGATATAAGTTGCAGCAATATTTTCTTAGGTCAGCCTCCCAAAGCAAAAGAAATAAAAGCAAAAATAAATAATGGGACCTAATCAACCTTAAAAGCTTTAACCCAGCAAACGAAACCATTAGCAAAATGAAAAGCCAGCCTACAGAATGGGACAGAATATTTGCTAGTGATGTGACTGAGAAGGTTTTAATATCCAAAATATATGAAAGCTCATACAAATCAACAAAACCCTCCAATAAAAAACTAGGAAGAAGACTTAAATAGACATTTCTTCCCAAAAAAGACATACAGATGGCCAACAGGCACAAGAAAAGATGTTCAACATCCTTTACTAATTATTAGAGGAATTCAAATCAAAGCCACAATGAGGATTACCTTGCACTGGTTAGAATGGCTATCAAAATGTCTACCAAATATAAATGCTGGAGAAGGTGTGAAGAAATGGAAATCTTCCTACAATTTTGTTAGAAGTGTAAATTGGTGCAACCACTGTGGAAAACAGTATGGAGTTTCCTCTAAAAAAATACAACTAAAAGTATAGCTACCAAGGGATCTGATTCCTGGACATATATCTAGAAAAGACAAACACTTTAATTCAAAAAGATACATGCACCCCAAATTCTACTGCAGGACTATTTACATTAGCCAATATTTTAAAATAATCCAAGTACCCATCAGCATATGACTGGTTTAAGATGTGGTGTGTATGTATGGGTATATATACACATACACACATAAGTATATATATTTATGGAATATTATTCAACCATAAAAAGAATGGAATATTGCCATTTGTAGCAATGTGGATAGAACTAGAGAATATCATACTAAATGAAGTAAGTCAGGCAGAGAAAGACAAATATTATATGCTATCATTTATATATAAAATCTAGAAAATAATACAGTGAATATATATACAAAACAGAAACAGATTCACAGATATGGGGAAAAAAATTTCCAGTTACCAAAGGGGAAACGGGAGCAGGGGAGGGGTAAAATAGGAGTATGGCATTAACAGATACAAACTATTATATATAAAATATTTAAGCAACAAAGATTTACTGTATAACAGTAATACACAGTTGTTTTATAATAATCTAAAATGGAAAGTAATCTGAAACACACACACACATATAAAACCTAACAAAATAATCCAGAACCAGATGACTTTGCTACTGCATTCTACCAAATATTCAAATATGAATTAATATCAATCTTCCTCAAATGCTTCAAAAAAGTAGAAAAGGAAAAATTACTTCCAGACTCGTTAAGGTCAATATTATATTGATCCCAAACCCTGATAAGGAACAAAATGAAAAAAAAAATGTTTTTTACATGAAGAAAACTTAAAGGACCTTTTGGGAAACATCAAGTATAATAACATTCACATTATAGAGGTTTCAGAAGGCAGGGAGAGAAAGAATGCACTGGAAAAAATATTTAAAGAAATAGGGACTGAAAACGTCCCTAATCTGGGGTAGGAAGCAGACACGCACGTCCAGGAAGCCCAGAAAGTTCCAAAGAAGGCAATTCCAAAGTGAAAAACACTAAGACACATTATAATTAAAATGGTAAAAGTTAAGGATAAACAGAGAATTTTAAAAGCAGCAAGAGGAAAACAACTTGATACTTATAAGAGAACCCCATAAGGCTATCAGGACACACTTGTTGGAGTGGCTATTACTGAAAAGACAAGATACAACAAATGTTGGAGAGGGTGTGGAGAAAATGGAACCCTTGTGCACTGTTAGGGGAATGTAAATTGGTGCAACCATTGAAAAGTAGTACAGAGATTCCTCAAAATTTAACAGCAGGACTACCCTATGACCCAGTTGTTCTGCTTCTGGGTGTTTATCTGAAAACCACTAAAATACTAATTCAGAAAGATATATGAACCTCTATGTTCATTGTAGTGTTATTTACAATAGCCAAGATATAGAAACAACCAGCAGTCATGTATGGATGTGAGAGCTGGACTGTGAAGAAAGCTGAGTGCCGAAGAATTGATGCTTTTGAACTGTGGTGTTGGAGAAGACTCTTGAGAGTCCCTTGGACTGCAAGGAGTCCAACCAGTCCATTCTAAAGGCAATCAGCCCTGGGTGTTCTTTGGGAGGAATGATGCTAAAGCTGAAACTCCAGTACTTTGGCCACCTCATGAGAAGAGTTGACTCATTGGAAAAGACTCTGATGCTGGGAGGGATTGAGGGCAGGAGGAAAAAGGGACGACAGAGGGTGAGATGGCTGGATGGCATCACTGACTCGATGGACATGAGTCTGAGTGAACTCCGGGAGTTGGTGATGGACAGGGAGGCCTGGCATGCTGCGATTCATGGGGTCACAAAGAGTCGGACACGACTGAGTGACTGAACTGAACTGAAGTGGATAAAGAAGATGTAATAGATATAGATATATATAAATACTACTCAGCCAATAAAAAAGAGAGAAATTCCACCATTTGCAACAACATGGATGGGCTTTGGAGGTATTATGATAAGTGAAATAAGGCAGATGGAGAAAGAAATACCACACGATTTCACTCATATGTAAAAGCTTAAAAAAAGAAAAAAAAACAAAGTCATAGATACAAAGATGAGATTAGTAATTGTTACCAGAGGGGAAGGTGGTTGGAAGTGAGCAAAATGAGGGACTAGAATCAAATGTATAGTGATGGATGATAACTAGACTTCCTGTGGCGACCATTTTGTAGTATATACAGATGTTGAATGATAGTGCTATACAGCTGAAACTTACATAGTAAAAAATACGCACAGACAAAAGACAAGGAAGCTGTGGTGTATCTATACTAGAATATGTTTAGCCATAAAAAAAGAAAATCCTGATATTTGTGACCAAATGGATGGACCTCAAGGGTATTTTGTTAATTGAAGGTAGTCATACAGAGACAAATACTATATGATCTCACTTGTATGTTGAATGTAAAGTACAAACTTCTACTTGTAAAATGAATATGTCATGGGGATATAAAACATGGCAACTATAGTTACTAATACTATACTGCATGTTTGAAAGTTGTTGAGACAGTAGATCTTGAAAGCCCTCATAACTAGAAAAATAATTTGTAACTGTATATGGTGACTGATATTAACTAGACTTATTATCTATAACAAGATTAATAATAATAACAATTATAAAGTATTATTAATAATAATAGGAGAAGCATTATGGGTTCCTTCCTTGGAGTCATTTAATATTTGAGTTTTAGTTATTTCTACTGAAGATAAAAGGAAAAGGAACAGCTATAACTATTGAATGACATGGGATTTAAAAACCCACTAATATCACAGGAGGGGCAACCTTGTCCAAGGTAAAGAGCAGCAGTTGCACTTTGCTGGAGCAGCCATGAAGAGATACCCGACGTCCAAGGTAAGAGAAACCCAAGTAACATGGTAGGTGTTGCGAGAGGGCATCAGAGGGCAGACAAACTGAAACCACAATCACAGAAAACTAGCTAATCTGATCACACGGACACAGCCTTGTCTAACTCAATGAAACTAAGCCATGCCCATGGGGCACCCAGGACAGATGAGTCATGGTGGAAAGGTCTGACAGAATGTGGTCTACTGGAGAAGGGAATGGCAAACCACTTCCGTATTCTTGCCTTGAGAACCCCATGAACCGTATGAAAAGGCAAAATGATAGGACACTGAAAGATGAGCTCCCCAGGTTGGTAGATTCCCCATATACTACTGGAGATCAGTGGAGAAATAACTCCAGAAAGAATGAAGGGATGGAGCCAAAGCAAAAACAATATCCAGTCTTGGATGTGACTGTTGATAGAAGCAAGGTCTGATACTGTAAAGAGCAATATTGCATAGAAACCTGGAATGTCAGGTCCATGAATCAAATTGGAAGTGGTCAAACAGGAGATGGCAAGAGTGGACGTCAACATTCTAGGAATCAGTGAACTAAAATGGACAGGAATGGGTGAATTTAACTCAGATGACCATGATGTCTACTACTGTGGGAAGGAATCCCTTAGAAGAAATGGAGTAGCCATCATGGTCAGCAAAAGAGTCCGAAATACAGTACTTGGATGCAATCTCAAAAACGACAGAATGATCTCTGTTTCCAAGGCAAACCATTCAGTATCATGGTAATCCAAGCCTCTGCCCCAACCAGTAACACTAAAGAAGCTGAAGTTGAACGGTTCTATGAAGACCTACAAGACCTTTTAGAATTAACATCCAAAATAGATGTCCTTTTCATTATAGGGGACTGCAGTGCAAAGGTAGGAAGTCAAGAAACACCTGGAGTAACAAGCAAATTTCACCTTGGAGTATGGAATGAAGCAGGGCAAAGACGAATAGAATTTTGCCAAGAAAATACACTGGTCATAGCAAACACCCTCTTCCAACAACACAAGAGAAGACTCTACACATGGACATCACCAGATGGTCAACACCGAAATCAAATTGATTATATTCTTTGCAGCCAAAGATGGAGAAGCTCTATACAGTCAGCAAAAACAAGACCAGGAGCTGACTGTGGCTCAGATCATGAACTCCTTATTGCCAAATTCATACTTAAATTGAAGAAAGTAGGGAAAACCACTAGACCATTCAGGTATGACCTAAATCAAATCTCTTATGATTATACAGTGGAAGTGAGAAATAGATTTAAGGGACTAGATCTGATAGACAGAGTGCCTGATGAACTATGGATGGAGGTTTGTGACATTGTACAGGAGACAGGGATCAAGACCATCCCTGTGGAAAAGAAATGCAAAAAAGCAAAATGGCTGTCTGAAGAGGCCTTACAAATAGCTGTGAAAAGAAGAGAGGCGAAAAGCAAAGGAGAAAAGAAAAGATACAAGCATCTGAATGCAGTATCCCAAAGAATAGGAAGGAGAGATATAAGAAAGCCTTCCTCAGCGATCAATGCAAAGAAATAGAGGAAAACAACAGAATGGGAAAGACTAGAGATCTCTTCAAGAAACTTAGAGATACCAAGGGAACATTTCATGCAAAGATGGGCTCGATAAAGGACAGAAATGGTATGGACCTAACAGAAGCAGAAGATATTAAGAAGAGCTGGCAAGAATACACAGAAGAACTGTACAAAGAAGATCTTAATGACCCAGATAATCACGATGGTGTGATCACTCACCTAGAGCCAGACATCCTGGAATGTGAAGTCAGGTGGGCCTTAGAAAGCATCACTATGAACAAAGCTAGTGGAGGTGATGGAATTCCAGTTGAGCTATTTCAAATCCTGAAAGATGATGCTGTGGAAGTGCTGCACTCAGTATGCCAGCAAATTTGGAAAACTCAGCAGTGGCCACAGGCCTGGAAAAGGTCAGTTTTCATTCCAATCCCAAAGAAAGGCAATGCCAAAGAATGCTCAAACTACTGCACAATTGCACTCATCTCACACACTAGTCAAGTAATGCTCAAAATTCTCCAAGCAAGGCTTCAGAAGTACATGAAACGTGAACTTGCAGATGTTCAAGCTGGTTTTAGAAAAGGAAGAGGAACCAGAGATCAAATTGCCAACATTCGTTGGATCATTGAAAAACCAAGAGAATTCCAGAAAAATATCTATTTCTGCTTTATTGACTGTGCCAAAGCCTTTGACTGTGTGGATCACAATAAACTGTGGAAAATTCTGAAAGAGATGGGAATACCAGACCACCTGACCTGCCTCTTGAGAAACCTATATGCAGGTCAGGAAGCAACAGTTACAACAGACTGGTTCCAAATAGGAAAAGGAGTACATCAAGGCTGTATATTGTCACCCTGCTTATTTAACTTCTATGCAGAGTACATCATGAGAAACGCTGGGCTGGAAGAAGCACAAGCTGGAATCAAGATTGCTGGGAGAAATATCAATAACCTCAGATATGCAGATGACACCACCCTTATGGCAGAAAGTGAAGAGGAACTAAAAAGCCTCTTGATGAAAGTAAAAGAGGAGAGTGAAAAAATTGGCTTAAAGCTCAACATTCAGAAAATGAAGATCATGGTATCTGGTCTCATGACTTCATGGGAAACAGATGGGGAAACAGTGGAAAGAGTGTCAGACTTTATTTTGGGGGCTCCAAAATCACTGCAGATGGTGATTGTAGCCATGAAATTAAAAGACGCTTACTCCTTGGAAGGAAAGGTATGACCAACCTAGATAGCACATTAAAAAGCAGAGATATTACTTTGCCAACAAAGGTCCATCTAGTCAAGGCTATGGTTTTTCCAGTAGTCATGTATGGATGTGAGAGTTGGACTGTGAAGAAGGCTGAGCGCTGAAGAATTGATGCTTTTGAACTGTGGTATTGGAGAAGACTCTTGAGAGTCCCTTGGACTGCAAGGAGATCCAACCAGTCCATTCTGAAGGATATCAGCCCTGGGATTTCTTTGGAGTGAATGATGGTAAAGCTGAAACTCCAGTACTTTGGCCACCTCATGAGAAGAGTTGACTCATTGGAAAAGACCCTGATGCTGGGAGGGGTTGGGGGCAGGAGGAGAAGGGGACAACAGAGGATGAGATGGCTGGATGCATCACTGACTCGATGGACATGAATCTGGGTGAACTCCCGGAGTTGGTTATGGACAGGGAGGCCTGGCGTGCTGTGATTCATGGGGTCGCAAAGAGTCAGACACGACTGAGTGACTGAACTGAACTGGATATCTCAGAAAGGCAATGGTGCTGGGCATTCCTTGTTTCAGAGCCACGCCCTGTGTCTGGCATAAAGCAAAAGTTAAAAACATACTCATTGACTGGAGAAATGAATAGTTTTGTAATACCAATGAGATGGTTTTTTTTTTTTTCTTTTTTATCATGCCATACAGCATCTTAGTTCTGCAACCAGGGACCTAACCCACACACCCTGCTTTGAAAGTATAAGAGTCTTGGATCAGACTGTAAAGAATCTGCCTGTAGTGCAGGAGACGCAATTTCAATCCCTGGATTGGGAAGGTGCCCTAGAGAAGGAAATGGCTCCCCACTCCAGAATTCTTGCCTGGAGAATTCCATTGACACAGGAGCCTAGCAGGCTACAGTCCGTGGGGCTACAAAGAGGAGGACAGGACTGAGCAGCTAACACTTCCACTTTCACACCCTTTGTCCTGACACAGGCCCGTGATTTCAGAGAATGGCAGTAACCTACCTTCCACAGACTCCTTCAGTTCAGTTCAGTTCAGTTCACTCAGTCATGTCCGACTCTTTGTGACCCCATGAATCGCAGCATGCCAGGCCTCCCTGTCCATCACCAACTCCTGGAGTTCACTCAAACTCATGGCCATCAAGTCAGTGATGCATCCAGCCATCTCATCCTCTGTCGTCCCCTTCTCCTCCTGCCCCCAATCCCTCCTAGCAGCAGAGTCTTTTCCAATGAGTCAAGTCTTCGCATGAGGTGGCCAAAGTACTGGAGTTTCAGCCTTAGCATCATTCCTTCCAAAGAACACCCAGGGCTGATCTCCTTAGTCTTGAACAAAGACTGGACTCTGATAGCATAATTTATCAAAATTAATAGGAAAAATGGTATTGCCTCTATAATATGCTCCATAAGAAATCAATGGTTTATTTAACATTATTAGCACAATTATCATTTATGTGTGACAAGTATGTTCAGGTAAAGAGATCAGCACACAGGCCTTGTTCAGGTCAAAGACTGCCAGGCAGCCCTCATAACTCATCATTAAACTTGAATTCTACTTGGATAATCGATGATATGCATTTATTTTCTGGTGGCCATGCAAAACATGTTTCACATCTTTACTTTGTAGTTTTCCATCAAATTTATTTTTAAACAATGGAATCTGGAGCATAAAAGAGTCAATTCTGATGAGTCATTTCACTGTCCCGTTGATTATTCTTATTCCTTTGCCTAGGTCCCCAACTGTTCTTTTTAAAGGAGATTGACTAGAAGGCAAATTCTTTTGCCCTTGCTATCTTCCTCCTTGCTGCTATCTAGAATGTGGATGTAATAGCAGAAGTGATCATGTCCATCCTTCACAAGGTAGCTTTGAGGTTGGAAACCATATGCTGAAAATGGCAAAGCAGGAACAGAGAGTTAGTTCTCTGCCAACAAGTCCTCAGTTCAGTCGCTCAGTCATGTCCAGCTCTTTGTGACCCCATGGACTGCAGCACACCAGGCCAGCCCGTCCATCACCAACTCCCGGAGCTTACTCAGACTCATGTCCATCGAGTTGGTGATGCCGTCCAACCATCTCATCCTCTGTCGTCCCCTTCTCCTCCTGCCTTCAGTCTTTCCCAGCATCAGGGTCTTTTCAAATACCAGCCCTAGAAGTTGGCTTAACTGCAGAACTCTTTGTTCGAGAGAAAAATACACAATTATTTTGTTTTAGTTGCTGTGATTTGTGTCTTATGTTATAGGCAGCAGAAACTAATCACAACTGGTAAGGAGGAAAAACAAAGCTAGAAGTAAAGAGATGCCCTGACAGGTTTCTGCATAAAGAGAGCTGGTAGATTACACTCAGTAAAAAAAAGGAGATGGAGGCCAGTGGACAGATTTGGGAAATATTAATGAGGTATGATGAATAAGATTGGTGATTGATTGGAGACAGGTGAGAAAAAGGAATTTAAGTTCCAATTTTCTGACTTTAGACAACGGGGATGACAGATTATTATCGTTTTACCACAGACTTTCAAAATGTTTGACACTGAAACTTAGAGATTCAAAAAACTCAGAATCTGTCAGATCTTTGCTCAACTTTCAACAATACCCTCCCCCAACAAAACATACAATAAATTCCATAAGGTTCTAAGCAAACTTTGGAATCAATCTTATCAAACCTCATCCTTAAAACCTTTGGATGTATTTTCTTCCAGTTTTAATTGAGGTATAATTGACATAAAGCACTGTATAAATTTAAGGTGTATAGCATGATTTGATTTATATCATAAATGATTACCACAATATGCTTAGTGAAGATCTCATATAAATACAAAATAAAATAGAACTGTTTCCTTGTGAAAGAACTCTAAGGATTTACTCTTTATATAACATACAGCAGTGCTAATTAATTAATATTGGGCACTATGCTAATTAATATTGGGCACTACATCCCTAGTACTCATTTATCTTATAACAGAAAGTTTATAACTTCTGACTTCCTTCATCCAGTTTCTCCTCTGTCCACTTTCCATCTTTAATAACCACAAATTTTATCTTTTTCTATGAATTTGTTTGTTCATCACTGAAGTATAACTGACTACAATACTATTTAGTTCCTGGTGCATAATAATATACTAATTCAATGTTTCTACACATTCCAAAATGATCACAGTAAGTCTAGTTTTCATCCATCACAAAGATATTACAAAATTATTTAATATATTCCCTTCACTGTATGTTTCATACCCATTACTTATTTTGTAACTGGAAATTTGTACTTGCGAATCTTCACCTATTTTTCTCATTCTCAATTTTCTCACCAAAATTTCTCATTTCTCTCTTCTTCTCCTCTGGCAACCACCTTTTTGTTCTGTTTTTGTTGTGTTTGTTCATTTTTTTAAGATTCTACACATAAATGAAATCATACAGTTGTTTGTCTTTGTCTGACTTATTTCACTTAGCATTACATACTCTAGGTCCATCCATGTTCTACAAATGGCAAGGTCTTATTTGTTTCTATGGCAATGTATCCACGTATGCTTGCTAAGTCGCTTCAGTCGTGTCCGATTCTGTGTGACCACATAGACGGCAGCCCACCAGGCTCCCCTGTCCCTGGGATTCTCCAGGCAAGAATACTGGAGTGGGTTGCCATTGCCTTCTCCAGAAAGTATCCATACACAATATGTATATATATCACATCTTTTCGTTCCTCTGTTACCTAATCTACTGTTGATTCCTCCCAGTGCATTTTCATTCGAGTTACTATATTCTTTAGTTCTGTTTGTTTCTTCTTTATGTATTCTATCTCTTTGCTAAACTTGTCACTGTGTTCATTCATTCTGAGCCCCAGTTCTTTAAGCATCTCTGGGATCATGGCTCTAAACTCTTCATCAGGTAGATGGCCTATCTCCATCTCACTTAGTTGTTGTTCTGGGGTTTTTCTGTTGCCTCATTTGGCCTAATTCTTTATTTTTTTTCCTATTTACTAGGTAGGTCGGGTTTGTTCCCCAGTCTTGGAGAAGTGACCTTATATACGAGATATCCTATAGGGCACAGTGGCAGTCTCTCCTCTGGTCACCAGAGCTATATTCTTTAGGGGTGCCCTTTATGGGGCCCATGTGGCTCCTGTTGTGATGGGGCCAAGTGTCTTAGGGATGCTGACAGGCATGGCTGGCCTCTTGTGCATTTAGTTGCCAGACCCTGACTAGCAAGGAGGCTGCCAGTCACTGGTGGGCTGGGTCAGATCCCAGTGTGGCTGGATGCACAACTCAGGATGCCCCAGTCCCAGTGCCTGCCTGCTGGTGGGAGGGGCCAGGTCACAGGTTCACTGGTCGCGGGGCTGCAGGATTCTGGTCCCAGTGCCTGCCTGCTGTTGAGCAGGGCTATGGCAGTCTGGAATTGGTGTTGCCTGCTGGTGGGCATGGCCTGGGACTATTAGTGGTCCACTTGTGGGTAGGGCAGCTAGTGGAGGGGCCCAATTCAGTTAAATCTTGGTCCCTTTGAAAGTAAAACCTAAATTAAAAAGAGAAATAGAGACTTTCATAGTTTAATTCTTCCCATCTTTTTAAAGAGGAAGTTATCTATCCTTAAGACACCTTCATGGACATGAATGTATAAATTGTTACCTCATTTACAGTCCTCAGGTATGCATGTAAATTTGGAGAAAGGCAGACAGTTGCTATGGTTTTTATATGTTGCCTCTATTTCTGGAACTGTTCCCAACTTGGCACAGATAAATTTTGCACATCTTTTGAGGCTCAACTCAAATGTTATTTCTTTCATGAAGCCTGTTTTTATCACTAAAGCTGGAAGCAGTTCTGCCTTCTCTAAGCTTACATGCTTTTAGGGATTTACTGGATACCTTTATTCAATAGTCAATTTAACTGGGCCAATTAAATCAGTTAGGAATGCTATACACATTATAACCATAAAACCAATTATCTCACTTTGTGAAGAATTCACTCTGACCTGGGGTTTTACTTTTCTTCCATTTTTGCAACACAAAAAATTTGCTTTTGGTATTGCAGCCAACTCTTCATTTTTTATTACCTATAGAGGCACTAAATACATTGAAACTTACTTGTGACAAACTTTGTTTTCCACATCATGCCGAAGCTATCATTCCTATTCTAGTCATTTTATCTTATAGACTTCAGGAAATTAACAGATGACATTAAAGAACAAAGGCATTTAGTCATTTCATTGCCTGAACTTGAAAAATAAAATGACAGGAGGTTTAGAGAGAAAATTTTACTTGAGGAGCCACTTTGAAAATCTGAAAAATGAGAGGAATTACTATTGTTAGCACTGCACAAGCTACTAAAAAGTCATTTTGCACTTTAACAAGTATCTGTTGAACATCCTGTGTGTTACATGCATGTGTAGAGCTGTGGCAGTACTATGCTGAAACCAGCCCTGTCAACTGGCAAGAGCTGATACTTAAAATTTCTGGAATTTTTTGATCATGTTGTTAGACCACTGGTAGTTTGAAATTGGCTGTGGTCAGAGTATTTACCCTGCAACCTACAAATCAGGGCATTTTACATTCAGGGAGCCTGTTTTAACAGCACTCCACTGGAAACATAGTCATGAGTGAAATGCATTCCAAGTCCCCAGGAACTTGATTCCTTGTTGGGGGATTAGACAAGTACAACAATGCTGAAAACACAAGGCACCATTATCTAGGCTAACATTCATATGTTAAATTACAATGCAAAAATCTTAGTGCACAGCAGCACTGCATTAAAAGAGATAGTCACAAAAAAACTTCTGACTGTGTGTCCTATAAGAACACAATCCTTTGTGACGAAAGGACATCTTTTTTGGTGTTAGTTCTAGAAAGTATTGTAGGCCTTTGTAGAACCAGTCAATTTCCGTTTCTTTGACTTCAGTGGTTGGGGCATAGACTGGGATTACTATGATGTTGAATGCTTTGCCTTGGAAATGAACTGAAATCCTTCTGTCATTTTTGAGACTGCACCCAAGTAGTGCATTTTGAACTTTTTTGGTGACTGTGAGGGCTACTCTATTGCTTCTAAAGGGTTCTTGCCCACAGTAGTAGATATAACGGTCATCTGAATTAAATTTGCCTTTTCCCATCCATTTCAGTTCACTGATTCCTAAGATGTTGATGTTCACTCTTGCCATCTCCTGCTTGACCGTATGCAATTTACCTTGATTCATGGACCTAACATTCCAGGTTCCTATGCAATATTGTTCTTGACAGCATCAGATCTTACTTTTGCCACCAGACATATCCACAACAGCATCATTTCTGCTTTGGCCTGTATCATTCTTTTTGGAGCTATTAGTAATTGCCCTCCACTCTTCTCCAGGGGTATATTGGACACCTTCTGACATGGGAGGGCTCATCTTCCAGTGAAATATCTTTTTGCCTTTACAGAATGCTTATGGGATTCTCTCAGCTAGAATACTGGAGTGGTTTGCCCTTCCCTCCTCCCATGGACTACATTTTGTCAGAACTCACAATGATTCATCCATCTTGAGTGGCCTTGCACAGCATGGCTCATATCTTCATTGAGTTATGCAGGCCACCTCACCACAACAAGGCTGTCTAGAACTACCACCAGAATAAGATGTCCTTTTCATCATAGGGGATTGGAAGGCAAAAGTAGAAGTAGGTAGTCAAGAGGTACCTGGAGTAACAGGCAAGTTTGGCCTTGGAGTGCAAAATGAAGCAGGACAAAGGCTAATACAGTTTTGTCAAGAGAACTCACTATAGCAAAGACCCTTTGGCAACAACACAAGAGCCGACTCTACACGTGAACATCACCAAATGGTCAATACCAAAATCAGACTGATTATATTCTTTGCATCCAAAGGTGAAGAAGCTCTATACAGTCAGCAAAAACAAGACTGGGAGCTGACTGTGGCTCAGATCATGAGCTCCTTAATGCAAAATTCAGTCTTAAAGTGAAGAAAGTAGGGAAAACCACTAGGCTATTCAGCTATCACCTAAATCAAATCCCTTATTATACAGAGGAAGTGACAAATAGATTCAAGAAGTTAGATATGGTAGACAGAGTGCCTGAAGAAGGACGTGACCAAAATCATCCCAACGAAAAAGAAATGCAAGAAGGCAAAGTTGTTTGTCAAGGAGGCTTTACAAATAGCAAGAAGAGACATGAAGGCCTTCTTAAATGCAAAGAAGTAAGAGTCCCTTGGACTGCAAGTAGATCCAACCAGTCCATTCTGAAGGAGATCAGCCCTGGGATTTCTTTGGAAGGAATGATGCTAAAGCTGAAACTCCAGTACTTTGGCCACCTCATGCGAAGAGTTGACTCATTGGAAAAGACTCTGATGCTGGGAGGGATTGGGGGCAGGAGGAGAAGGGGACGACAGAGGATGAGATGGCTGGATGGCATCACTGACTCGACGGACGTGAATCTGAGTGAACTCTGGGAGTTGGTGATGGACAGGGAGGCCTGGCGTGCTGCGACTCATGGGGTCACAAAGAGTTGTACACAACTGAGCAACTGAACTGAAGGGAAAACAACAGAATGGGAAAGACTGGAGATCTCTTCAAGAAAATTAGAGATACCAAGGGAACATTTCATGCAAAGATGGGCACAATAAAGGACAGAAATGGTATGGACCTAACAGAAGCAGAAGATATTAAGAGGTGGCAAGAATACACAGAAGAACTGTACAAAAAAGATCTTAATGACCCAGATAACCACAATGATGTGACCACTCACCTAGAGCCAGACATCCTGGAGTGCGAAGTCAAGCGGGCCTTAGGAAACATCACAACAAACAAAGCTAGTGGAGGTGATGGAATCCAGCTGAGCTATTTCAAATCCTATAAGGTGATGCTATTAAAGTGCTGCACTCAATATGTCAGCAAACTTGGAAAACTCAGCAGTGGCCACAGGATGGCAAACGACAATAGTCATTCCAATCCCAAAGAAAGGCAATGCCAAAGAATGTTCAAACTGCTATACAATTGCATTCATTTCTCATACTGGTAAGGTTATGTTCAAAATCCTTCAAGTTAGGCTTTAGCAGTTTGTGAACTGAGAACTTCCAGAGGTACAAGCTGGGTTCAGAAAAGGCAGAGGAGCCAGAGATCAAATTAGCAACATTTATTGGATCATAGAGAAAGCAAGGGAATTTTTTAAAAAATCTACTTTTGCTTCTTTACTACATGAAAGCTTTTCACTGTGGGGATCATAACAAACTGTGGAAAATTATTAAAGAGATGGAAATACTAGACCACCTTACCTGCCTCCTGAGAAACCTGCATATAGGTCAAGGAGCAACAGTTAAAAGTAGACATGGGACAATAGGCTGGTTCAAAATTGAGAAAAGAGTACGACAAGGCTGTATACTGTCACCCTGCTTAGTTACCTTATATGCAGAGTACGTCATGTGAAATGCCAGGCTAAAACACTCTCAAGATGGAATCAAGATTGCCAGGAGAAATATCAACAACTTTAAATATGCAGATGATACCACTCTAATGGCAGAAAGTGAAGAGGAACTAAAGAGCCTCTTGATGAGGGTGAAAGAGGGGAGTGAAAAAGCTGGCTTAAAACTCAACATTCAATAAACTAAGATCAGAGCATCCAGTCCCATCACTTCATGGCAAATGGAAGGAGAAAACATGAAAACAGTGAGTCTTTATTTTGGGGGCCTCCAAAATCACTGTGGATGGTGCCTGCAGCCATGAATTGAAAGACGATAGTTCCTCGGAAGGAAAGCTATGACAAAGCTAGACAGTGTATTCAAAAGCAGAGACATCATTTTACTGATAAAGTATGCTTACTTTGTCACGGAGTTAAAAGTATGGTTTTTCCAGAAGTCATGTGTGGATATGAGACTTGGACCATAAAGAAGGCTGGGCACTGAAGAGTCAATGCTTTCAAATTGTGGTATTAGAGAAGATTCTTGAGAGTCTCTTGGACTGCAAGAAGATCAAACCAGTCAATCCTAAAGGAAATCAACCATGAATATTCATTAGAAGGACTGATGCTGAAACTGGGAAAGATTGAAGGCAAAAGAAGAAGGGGACAACAAAGGATGAAATGGCTAGACAGCATCACTGGACTCAATGGACATGAGTTTGAGCAAATTCCAGGAAATAGTGAAGGACAGGGAAGCCTAGCGTGATGCAGTTCATGGAGTTGCAAAGACCAAGACATGATTTAATGCCTGAACAACAACAACATAAGGGCACACTATGGGTCCAAGGACAAAGCATAACGCAAGTCTTAGTAGAACACTAATATCCCCGATGATATGACAGCGGTTCTGAAACTCTGATCACAACGTGTGCGTACACGTACACTATTTTAAATGAATGGACCATTATTTTAAAATAAAGAGAAATCTCTTGAGGTAAAGATTGAAAAAAGGAGTTAAAAAGAAAGCAGAGGCTAAGGAGAGAAGTGAGCATAGAAAATGAAAGTGATAGTCACTCAGTCATTTCCAACTCTTTGCAAGCCCACCAGGCTCCTCTCTCCTTGGAATTCTTCAGGCAAGAATAATGGGGTGTGTAGCCATTCCCTTCTCCTGGGGATCTTCCCAACCCAGGGACTGAACCCGTATCTCTTACATTTCCTGCATTGGAAGGAAATGTAATCTTTACCACTGGCACCACCTGGGCATCCAAAGTGAGCATGGTCATTGTTACCAAAGTGTCTGTGGATCCTCACCTTGCTAAGTCCAGGTTCTAGTTACAAAGTAAAAAATAAAATATAAATTTGAAAACAGCCTTTCTAAAACTTCTATAATCATAAACTAGCCTAGACAGAAGTCACACAACTCATTTGGGGCTTAAGACCTCTCAAGGAAGTTCTGTTTAACATTTGTTTAACATTGACCTGCACCTGAGTGAATTCAGGTCCCTGGGGGAAACAAACAAATCCTCCTTGGAGAAACGCAACCCAAGTTTCAGAGAGACTGCAGAAAGTATCCTCCCAAAGCATAAGTTCCCAAACAAACAAACAAAAACATACCAAACACATGAAAAATTATCCTGATTAGAGAAAGCAGAAAGGAAAAACTACAATGACAAGCCATGTTTATAAAAGCTTCAGATATTAGAATTATCAGTCGTTATTCGGTTGTTCAGTCATGTCTGACTCTTTGTAACCCCTTGGACTGCAGTACACCACGTTTCCCTATTCTTCACTATCTCCCAGAGTTGCTCAAAAGTGATGTCATCCAACCATCTCATCCTCTGTTGCCCCCTTATGTCGGAGGATTCTTTTTGGAAAAGAATTATCATTGGACTATATACTTAGCAGATGTGGTTTAATTAAACATGTCAAAGGTATTTGAAGAAGCAAAAGAGAATTAAGAAATGAGTAAAAGCCTATTAAAATGGATAAGCAGTTTTGAAAAAAGTGGAATTTCTCAGAATAAAGTGTGGTGGCTCAGACAGTAAAGAATCCATCTGCAATGCAGGAAAATTGGGTTCAAGCCCTGGATCAGGAAGATCCTCTGGAGAAAGGAGTGGCAACCCACTTCAATGCCTGGAGAATTCCATGGACAGTGGAGCTCGGCGGGCTACAGGTTGCAAAGAGTCAGACACGACTGAGTGACTTTCACTTTAATTTAGGTTTTAAAATGCTATAAAAAAAAGTTTAAGAGCATAAAAAAGTAAGATGAAATTATTTGTGAACTGATAGGTTGATCTGTACATTTGGGGACTGCTTTTTAGACATCAGGCATAATATTTTTGGATATTTCTTTAATGAATTCTATTTCAAAATTGCTTCTTAAAATTTAAAAGCATCCTATTTCATCCTCATTCTTTATATTTCCAACTTTTTATCATGAAAACTTTTAAGTATAGAATGGTTGGAACTAGCACAAAACCAAAATCTAGTATGTGCATATGTAAGTTTATCTGCCTCTATTTTTGCTGAAGCATCTAAAGGTAAACTGCAATGGTTTCACCCTTAAATGTTTCAGGAAGCATCTGATTAAGGGTGGGGAAATGTGGGATTATAAGGCATGAAAGACTCAGTTAAAAGGCCCAGCAAACAATGAATGAGAATTCAGAGGAAGCTAAGACAAAGAATGGAGAGGCAATATTTGAAGGGATAACAGTTTAAATTTCCTAAAAGGGAAAAAAAGTATAAGATTCAGGAAACCAAATGTAGGATAAACAAACAGAACTCCACACCTAGATACAATACAGTCAAACTGCAGAACACTAAAGAGAAGGAGAAGATCTTAAAATCAGCTGGAGGTTCTCAAAAGCAGAATCTTTAAAAGGCAGAAGGTAAAAAGAGAGACATGCCAGACCTCAACAGCTACAAAAGGAGCAAGCAAGCATTCGAATGCTGTTTTCAAAGTGTGCAGACGGGCGAGGGGGATTATATCTTCCATTGTGTAACTGCTAAAGAAAAGAAAATCTTTCAAGAATGAGGCTGAACCTTGATCATATAATTACATTTAGCATCTCTGACACCAAGAAAAAGACACCAGGCAAATCCAGAAAATGAGACATTTTATAAGACAAGTAGATTTTAAAAAGTCGATTCATAAAAGCAAAAGGACAGCTTCAAGTTAAGCTAATGAGATTTAACAACCAAGTATAATGTGAACCTGATTATATTAATAAGACATTAAACTCAGGGGTGAGTTTGAACAAACTGCAGGAGACAATGAAGAACAGGAAGCCTGGCATGTTGCAGTTCATGGGGTCACAAAGAGTCAGAGTGACTGAACAACAACAAAGTCAGGGGGAAATATAAGCTATTAAGATATTTGGGGAGCAATTGAGGAATTTTGAATATGTACCAAATATTAGATATTATGGGATTATAGTTACTGGTATTTTTGTTGTTGTTCAAGTGTGCTAATGATACTGTGGTTATATAGAATAAAGTCTGTCATGATGTGTGTGGCTTACTTTCAGATGGTTCAGCAAGAAAACAAAATTTATTACAAAGTATATATATACTACTTTTTGTGCTGTACTTTCAACCACTGCATTTTAAGTACTTTCATAATGAAAAGTTGGAAATGTAAAGAAAATAGTTAACATGATATCTAAACAAACACTGATGGAGTTTAAAATGCTAACAAGATGAAACCGAATATCTGGACAATAATACCACCCCGGCTGGGCGTGAAAGATCGCTGTTGAAATATTCTGAATTTCATCTACTGATCAGCGTGTATGTGCTCAGTCATGTCCGACTCTTCACCACTCCGTGGACTATAGAGCCTGCCAGCCTCCTCTGTCCATGGGGTTGTCCAGGCAAGGATACTGAAGTGGGTTGCTGTTTCCTTCTCCAAGGGGATCTTCCCAACTCAGGGATGGAACACATATCTCGTGTCTCCTGCGTTGGCACGCAGATTCTTTACCACTGCACCATTTGGAAAGCCCTATTTTTTTTTCAGAGTCAATTTTTAGAAATTTTAAGATTAGGAAAAAAGTATTTTGCATTTTTCTGTGTATTTACCATTTTCAGTCCTCTGCACTTACTTGTGTAGTTACAAATATCCATCTGGTAACATTTTCCTTATGCCCAGAGAATTTTATTTAATATTTTTGGAGTGCTGGTCTACTGACAATGAATAGTTTCAGTTTTTATGTCTGAAAAGAAATGCTATAGAGTTCTTTGTGTATTTTTTCTTTAATATTTTAAAATACTGTTACTCCACTATATTGTGGCTTTCCTTGTTGCTGTCATTATTCTTATTTGTTAATTTGTGTATAATGGCTTTTTACCTGGGCTCCTTTTAAGATATTATGACTAATATTTGACATTTTTACATCTGATTGTGATATGCTGTGCGGTTTCCTTTGTATTTTCTCTGTTTTGCCTCCTTGGACTTTTTTTTTTTAATTAATTAATTTATTTTTTATTTTACTTTACAATTCTGTATTGGTTTTGCCATACATTGACATGAATCCACCACGGGTGTACATGCTTTCCCAACCTCCTTGGACTTTATTTGGTCTGTTTCTAGTCTTTGTTAATTTTGGAAAAAAAACTTCACATGGCTTCAAATATTTTTCTCTCTCTTCTTTTCTGGTATTTTAGCTACATGTACTTAGACCATTTGACAGTGTCCCACAGCTCACCGATGCTTCATTATTTTTCATATTCTTCTCTCTTCATTTTGGATAGTTTCTATCGCTAGAAATAGTGTTTGGATAGTTTTTATTGTTATCGCCATAAAAGTGAATGAAATAATGCCATTTCCACCAGCATGGATGAATCTAGAGATTATCATACTAAACGAAATCAGACAAAGACAAGTATAGGATATCACTTATATGTGGAATCTGAAAAAAAATAATTCTACAAGTGAACTTATTCACAAAAAGAAAAAGACAGACTTCAAAAACAAATTTATGGTCACCAAAAGGGTAGGGGTAGGAGGGATAAACTGGAATACTGGGATTGATACATACATACTACTCTATATAAAACAGATAACTAATAAGGACCTACTATATAAACAGAGGAACTCCACTCAATACTCTAATGACCTATATGGGAAAATAACATGAAAATATGTATGCAATGGAAATACATAACTAAGTCACTTTGCTGTACCCCTGAAACTAACACATTATAAATCGAATATTCTCTATATAAAATTTCTAAAAAAGAAAGAAATCTTTGGGGAAAAAACTGCACTATAAACTTGGATGAATCTTTGAAATATAATTTGAGTGAAAATTTAGAGAAGAATGCAAATAGTAGGATACCATTTATAAAAGTATAAGACAAGAAAAATGAAATAAAGATACTATTTAAACACATCCATTTTGACAAAATTATAATGAAAGCAGTGGAAGGATAAAAACTTTAGAATACTAGTGATTACGCTCATGGGTGGGACAGGGTGGGTGAGGAGGCCGTAGGGGCAGCTGGGGACATGGAACTGGAGAATATTGGAGAGTCAGAACACATTTTGCAATGCTCTATTTCTTAAGTTGGGAAGTAGACTAATGAATGCCTACTTGATTATGTTTCATAACTTATACTTTTGCATAATAAACTTCATAAAAACTGAAAAACAAGCAAAATAAACTATCGTTATTTTCTTGAGTACTCTGCAACTTCCGGGAGCCCTTCACACAAGGCCCTGAAGAAATCCTCTCTGCCTCAGATAAGACCTGTGTTTCCGTCCTGGCCCAGATTACTTCTCTCTGCTGCTGCTAAGTCACTTCAGTCGTGTCTGACTCTGTGTGACCCCAGAGATGGCAGCCCACCAGGCTCCCCTGTCTCTAGGATTCTCCCGGCAAGAACACTGGAGTGGGTTGCCATTTCCTTCTCCAATGCACGAAAGGGAAAAGTGAAAGGGAAGTCGCTCAGTCGTGTCCGACTCTTCATGACCCCATGGACTGCAGCCCTCCAGGCTCCTCCGTCCATGGGATTTTCCAGGCAAGAGTACTGGAGTGGGGTGCCATTGCCTTCTCTGTACTACTCTCTAGACCTCCTCTATTTTGCATAGTGGGCTGGGAACTCATCAAGCCCTCCCACTCTCACATCTCCACTCAGGAAAGTAGTCCCTACTTAGTTTGTCTGCTTTCCTTTCACAAATTTGTTCTTGATACCTTCAGAGCAGGTACTCTGAAGTGGTTCTCTGATACCTTTAGAACAGCTAAATCAGCACAGTCTGACTTCTGCATGGGGCAGAGGAAACAAGTAAAGGGGACAGGAACTCCGGTTTGGGGGTTATGGAAAGGCTTCAGGCAGAAGGCAGCAATCAGAAGGGGCCTTGAAAAGCGAGTAGGATTTTGATAGATGAATGAACATTCTCTTTAGAAATGTAATGAGATGGTTGGATGGCATCACCAACTTGTTGGACAAGAGTTTGAGCAAGCTCCGGGAGTTGGTGATGAATAGGGAGGCCCGACGTCCTGCAGTCCATGGGGTCGCAAAGAGCTGGAAAACACTGAGCAACTAAACTGAACTGATCATGCAAGAACATTACAGGGATTTTGGACTTTGATCCTTTGGTTTGACTCATTCACACAGGAAGAGAGTAGGTGACAAAAACTGGATTGAGGTAACAGCAGAGAGTTAGGATGGTGTGTTAAGGAGACAAGTCTTTGTTCTTTAGACCATGAGAGGCCACTGAGGATTGTTGAATAAATGTTTAACATGGCCAGAACTCTCTATGAAGATTTAAATAATTAATCTTGAACTTCCCTGGTGATCTGGTGGTTAAGAGTCTACCTGCCAGTGCAGGGAACATGGGTTCAATCCCTTGTCCAGGAAGATTCCAAATGCTCCTGGGCAGCTAAGCCCATGCACCACACCTACTGGCGCCCGCATGCCCTAAACCCCATGCTCTGCAATAAGCCACGCAACTGGACAGTAGCCCCCTGATTCCCCAATTAGAGAAAGTGCACGCTCAGCAACAAAGACCCAGCACGGCTAAAAATAATTAAAATAAACAAGCAAATAATCTTGAGAACTTACTAGGGATAAGGCAGTGTGTGGGGTGTGTGTGTTGGGGGGTGTGTGGGGTGTATGTGTGGGTGTGTGGCGGGACTGCAGAGAAACCAAAAGACGTAAGACCACTGCCCTAGTGACTCATAATCCAGCTGAATTTGAAGACTATAAATCAAAGGGGTAAAGAAACACGACAGTTTTCCAGCTTCCTTGAAATGGGTCTTTAGTGTGTGGCTTCCTCATCTGGTTGAAATCAATGTGACTAACCAAAATTGTCTAAATTAATGTACAAAAGCAAATAGTTAATTTCTGCCTTGCTCAGCCCATTTTAAATTGAGTTAAGTGGTAATTAAATGGTATAATGCTAGGACAGAGGTCATTACCCATTCTTAGGAAAGGCACATTCCTGTAGGAATAACCACAGGATTCCATGTTCACAAGTCGCACGGACCCTCTTTTTAAAGCACAGACTACAGGAATCTGAACAGCCACATGGTGTGCAGTGCCCATTGGAGGAGGACTTGCCTTCCCTGGGCAGTAGGCTCCAAGAAAGGGGCTTCTCTCACAGACAGGCCGCAGGCCTTTTGATGCTAAGTGTGCCAGACAGAATCTCTTTTGCATCCCTTCAGCCTGATCTTTAAATTAGTTGTTTTGTGAATCTATCAGTCTGGATAAATGCAGCAACCTGCCTCGGAGGTTGGTAAGGTGATCTGTTTATCACTGTGTACTGACTGAGGTCTTGACGACATGGAGCAAGCTGGGTTTCTTCCCCTCCACCTATCCATCATCCCCTAAGCGCCAACACACCCTATTGGAAAGAAAGAGTCTACCGAGACATCTGCTAGAATTATATTGTACTTCATCTTACTTTGGAAGTAATGAGATCGTTTAATGTGAAATGTAATTTAAAAGTGCAATGGGGCTTTTTTTCTTTTCCCCTCCCTTGGTAATAGCTTCAGATTCTTGTGCAGCTTGACTGACACATCAGTAACAAGGGCGGAATGAAACCTATTCCTTTCAGAAAATGAGTGTCCGCTGAGAGAGCAGGACAGAAAGCAGCCATGAGGTGGGTCTTTGAAGACTTTGCCTCTGCCTCCAGCTCATCTCCCAACTCGTTCACGAGTCCTGACTCTGGGCTCCACACAAAGCCTGGTTCACAGTGAAGAGAAGACTTCAAAAACATGCACATTAAGCTACCTCCAAAGTGAGACGCCAAGAAACAGCTCAAACCACCTTCCCTTCCCTTTTCCTCCACTCACCTGCTTTAGAAAATGATACTCTGTCCTTCCAGGATATAAAAACAGAGCAGCTGACTCAGATCAAAAGATGCCAGGCCCATTAGCAGTCTCAAGTGTATTTGTTACCCCTCGAGGGGTGTAACATGGGAAATTATTAGCACTGGGTGAGGCTGGAAATGTAGTCTTCTGGAAAAATTTCACAGTCAAGGTGAAGTCCCATAAGGCAGCTAATAGTTTTAAGATTCACATGTTTAAGAAGAAAAGTGGTAATTGTATGATAAGATGTTACCGAAGCTCAAAAAACAGAGCTAAAACATCTCAGTCTTTGGGAGGAATGATATGAGATGTGAGATTTGTTACCAGTGTTACCTGTAGGCATCAATAACAACGTCCTGTGTTACCATAATTTAAGAATATGATCAGTATAAAAATCGGTACGGTCAAAAAAGAGATGTAGAGATACAAATGCTAGTTATGTTAGCTGACTAGAAGGTGACAGCACCAGAAAATTGGATTTGTGCTTGCTTCATTATTATTACTACTTCTGAGTGTGTTTAGAGTTATCCAACCCTGAAAACTATGAAGTAGAGGCAGGTGAAGAGTCACGTATCTTTTTAATTGGCTTCTGCAGGAACTAGCCATGCAACCTTGAGCAAGTCACTTCACCTCTCTTAGTAGTAGTTAGGAGTTCAGTTACTCAGTCGTATCCGACTCTTTGCGACCCCATGGACTGCAGCACGCCAGGCCTCCCTGTCCTTCACCAACTCCTGGAGTTTACTCAAATTCATGTCCATTGAGTTGGTGATGCCATCCAAACATCTCATTCTCTGCTGTCCCCATCTCCTCCTGCCTACAATCTTTACCAGCATCAGGGTCTTTCCCAGTGAGTCAGTTCTTTGCATCAGGTGGCCAAAGTATCGGAGTTTCCGTTTCACCATTAGTCCTTCCAATGAATATTCAGGACTGATTTCCTTTAGAATGGACTGGTTGGATCTCCTTGCAGTCCAAGGGATTCTCAAGAGTCTTCTCCAACACCACAGTTCAAAAGCATCAATTCTATGGTGCTCAGCCTTGTTTATGGTCCAACTCTCACATCCATACATGACCACTGGAAAAACCATAGCTTTGACTAGACGGACCTTTGTTGGCAAAGTAATGTCTCTGGCTGCAGTCACCATCTGCAGTGATTTTGGAGCCGAAAACAACAAAGTCTGTCACTGTTTCCACCTTTTCCCCATCTATTTGCCATGAAGTGATGGACCAGATGCCATGATCTTAGTTTTCTGGATGTTGAGTTTTAAGCCAATTTTTTCACTCTCCTCTCTCACTTTCATCAAGAGGCTCTTTAGTTCTTCTTTACTTTCTTCCATAAGGGTGGTGTCATCTGCATATTTGAGGTTATTGATATTTCTCCTGACAATCTTGATTCCAGCTTGTGCTTCTTCCAGCCCAGTGTTTCTCATGATGTACTCTGCATATAAGTTAAAATATGCAGAGTGACTATATACAGCCTTGACATACTCCTTTCCCTATTTGGAACTAGTCTGTTGTTTCATGTCTAGTTCTAACTGTTGCCTCCTGACCTGCATACAGATTTCTCAGGAGGCAGGTCAGGTGGTCTGGTATTCCCATCAAGAGATTTTGATGAATCAGAATTTTCCAGTTTGCTGCAGTCCACAGAGTCAAAGGCTTTGGCATAATCAATAAAGCAGAAGTAGATTTTTTCTGGAACTCTCTTGCTTTTTTGATGATCCAACAGATGGCAATTTGATCTCTGGTTCCTCTGCCTTTTCTAAAACCAGCTTGAACATCTGGAAGTTCACAGTTCACATACTGTTGAAGCCTGGTTTGGAGAATTTTGAGCATTATTTTGCTAGCATGTAAGATGAGGGCAATTGTGCAGTAGTTTGAGTATTCTTTGGCATTGCCTTTCTTTGGGATTGGAATGAAAATTAACCTTTTCCAGTCCTGTGGCCACCGACGAGTTTTCCAAATTTGCTGGTATATTGAGTGCAGCACTTTCACAGCATCATCTTTCAGGATTTGAAATAGCTCAACTGGAATTCCATCACCTCCACTAGCTTTGTTCGTAGTGATACTTCCTAAGGCCCACTTGATTTCACATTCTAGGACTTCTGGCTCTAGGTAAGTGATCATACCATCATGATTATCTGGGTCATTAAGATCTTTCTTGTATAGTTCTGTGTATTCTTGCCACCTCTTAATATCTTCTGATTCTGTTAGATCCATGTGATTTCTGTCTTTTATTGAGCCCATCTTTGCATGAAATGTTCCCTTGGTATCTCTAATTTCTTGAAGAGATCTCTAGCCTCTCCCATTCTGTTGTTTTCCTCTATTTCTTTGCACTGATTACTGAGAAAGGCTTTCTTATCTCTCCTTGCTATTCTTTGGAACTCTGCATTCAGATGGGTATATATTTCCTTTTCTCCTTTGCCTTTCACTTCTCTTCTTTTCACAGCTATTTGTAAGGCCTCCTCAGACAACCATTTTGCCTTTTTGCATTTTTTCTTTTTCTTGGGGATGGCCTTGATCCCTGCCTCCTGTACAATGTCATGAACCTCCATCTATAGTTCTTCAGGCACTCTATCAGATCTAATCCCTTGAATCTATTTCTCACTTCCTCTGTATAATCTTAAGGGATTTCATTTAGGTCATACCTGAATGGTCTAGTGGTTTTCCCCACTTTCTTCAATTTAAGTCTGAATTTAGCAATAAGGAGTTTATGATCTGAGCCACAGTCAGCTCCTGGTCTTGTTTTTGCTGACTCTGTAGAGCTTCTCCATCTTTGGCTGCAAAGAATATAATCAATGTGATTTCGGTGTTGGCCATCTAGTGATGTCCATGTGTAGTCACCTCTCTTGACCTCATTTTTTCTCATCTACAAAAGGAAGCTATTGCTAGTGAATAACTTATCCTTATATAAAGCACCTGGTATATGTATTTTTTAAAAAGCTCATTAGGTACTTTTCAAAGGTATTTAAAAATGCCCAGTAGGGCCTTTTCAGTCTGGTCCACAAACCAATAGCACCCTCAAGACCTAAAGCTTACTAGTAAGATAGGCTCTCACCCATCACTTCGTACCTACCTCATTGGAATACACGTTTTAACAGGAGTCAGGTGATTCATATTGCTCTTAAAATGCTAATTTGCATGCAGCATATCTGGGGTAGAATCTGAGGCTCTGCCCTTCCTAGTAAGCTCCTAGGTTATGCCTATACCACTGATCTAAGGGCCACAGTTTGGTTAGCAAGGGTCTAAAGCAGGGGTCCCCAACTTCCAGAATCTAATGATTGATGATCTGAAGTAGAGCTGATGTAATAATAGAAATAAAATGCACAATAAATGTAATGCCCTTATCTTATTCTAAAACCATCCCCCTAACCTGGTCCGTGGAAAAACTGTCTTCCATAAAACCAGTCCCTGTTGCCAAAGAGGTTGGGGACCACTGGTCTAAAGAATGTCTACCACATTGGAGATACCTAGTAAAACAGCCTAGAGCACCCGTTCTGAAACTGGGTGCCTCAGGATCACCTGGAGGGTTGTTAAACCACAAATGAATAGGCCCCTCCTGCAGAGCTTCTGAGTCAGTAGATCTGGGTAGCTCCCATAATTTGCCTTTTGAACAAGTCCCCAGGTGATACTGATGCTGCTGTCCAGGGATCACATTTTGAGTATTATTGGTCTCCAGACTTAAGTGGAAAATCAAAGATTAAATATCATAAGAACAGGGAAACAGGATGTTAGTCCAGCATGATTTTTAATTATAATGTACATGTTAAAACATACAACATACAATAGAGATTGCTTGAAGGATGTACATGTTAAAATCTAAAATGTATAACAGAGATTGCTTAAAGGAATCGTGTGTGCATGCTCAGTTGCTTCAGTCACATCTGACTCTTTGCAACCCCATGGACTGCGGCCCACCAGGCTCCTCTGTCCATGGGATTCTCCAGCAAGAGTACTGCAGTGGGTTGCCATGCCCTCCTCTAGGGGATCTTCCTGACCCAAGGACCAAACCCGCATCTACCAGCAACAGCAGGCAGGTTCTTTACCACTAGCACCACCTGGGAAGCCCTAATGAGTCGATACTAAAAGAGGAATTTGGGGATTTCTCTATTTGCCAGATTTAATTGACAATAAAAGATTACTCCCCTTAAAGCCACCCCTTTCTTCCTAGGCTGCTTTCCAGAAGCAGCAGCTCTTCTAAGCCACTGACCTTTTCCAGTTACACAAAGTGACTACTGGCTTTTAGAGATAAGCACGTTGATTTGAATGGAAAGGGGGAGTTTAAGAAACACAGGAGAGTGCAATGCCTAAAAATACAGGCATAGATGACCAAGTGAGTGAGCATATTAAAGGCTAGATATCCTCAGATTTAGCAAGGTGGATATGTCCATATACTCACCATTTTCTGTTTATTTATGTTCCAGTGTGCTCCTAAAAGTTTTGAAAATATTTTGAAAATGGATCATGGCTTTATTAACCTCACGGTGTTGAGCTGGGGAATATTAAGTCTCTATAAGCGCGGGAAGTACAGCACTGAGTCTCCACTGTTGCCCTTTGTCACCGGTGGAACCATAAGCTAGGCTCTGTCCTTTACAGAGAAGCAGCTGTCTCCACTGGGCACATAATCATATATGCCTGGCAGATTAGATCCCACAGCCATAGCCCTTCAGAGTAAATGCCCTCAGATTTAAGAAGGCTGTAACACCCGCTGACTCCAGCCCAGGTTTATTTCAAAGGACAGTTATCCCATCTCCCGAGAAAGAGCTGATGCCTCAGAATTAGGGGAATAAATGTAAAGTATAATAGTCATCATCATAACTTTTAAATTGTATACAATAGAATGGAATCATCCTAATATGAGATATTCATTGTAGTTATGTAGACGATGACAGATTGTCCACAACTGCCCAGAGTTTAGTCGGTAGAACATTACATAGCCATTACAAATTATGTCTTGGAATACCAAGTGATAATTATTGCATTACGGCAACAAACATTTTCGAGGCTAAAAGAGAAAACAATGACACAGTATTGCATCTAGAACTTAATTACTCTGTATTTTTAAAATTTGATGCCCTAGAAACACCTGAAAAAAACACCACAAAATGTAGGCATTTTGTGTTTGCAGGGCTCTTAAATTTTGCCCTTTTCCCCTTAATCACTGTTTAATATAAGTGTACACTAAGTTTATCATGAAAAAATGAAGCATTTTTAAAATTATGGCTTTTAAAATTATGCTATTTTAATGCTGATAACATTAGGAGTAAAAAGGGAGATAAGAAATTATTATTCCCTAATTACAGTTATGCTAAAATATCTACTTGTTAAAAATAGAAGTCAATGCATTAGCAGTGTTGCTTTTATGAGGATTTAGAGCACTGGGGGAGGGGAGTGGGGGATTCTCTAATTGCCAAATGTATTCAGTGGGGTTTTCAAATGAAACGAATGCAAAATATGAGAAAATGAAAGTGTCAGCACCTTTGCCATTCATAGGCCCAGGAGGCTTCTCAAAGAAGCTCCTGAAATTTGGGGGATCCATCTTGAAATGAAACAACAGCTTGCTCTTGACACTTTTTCTCCCATTGAAGAACTTGGAGGACAGATTCCGGCCTCACTCGGCCACCCCATGCCTGAGCCTGGCCTCCCACAAGGGGGCAATGTAGCTGGGAGCATACTGCTCTCCTCATTTGGGTGAGAAGCCAGCGGAGGCTCATGCCCTACCTCTTAGGACCTCAAGGGAGGTAACAATGCCTGTAAAGCAGAATCCTGTAAACCAACATCCAGGAGGGGGTCACCAAACCTGTAAACTAGAATCCAGTCCCTGTCAGCCTCACTCCCATAGGTGTTGTCTAGTACAACTTTGCACCCATCAGCTATATGGGCTACACACATACCAACTCTATATATACCATCAGCTATATACATACCAACTTCATGTGACCACGAGTGCCCACATATTTGGGGCTCAGGACACACTTGCATGCAGAGAGCAATAACCCTATTTGTAATCAACATGCCCAAGGAGGGCCACATATCTGTCAGTCAGGGTCCCACCTAGTGACGCTTTGCAGAATCTCATTGGAAAACAAAAAGTCCGTTCACCCTAAGTCCTGAGGTCCTAGGAATTTTGCCAGTAAACTTGGGGAAATTTAACTCTTTTTCATGTTGTGAGCGCCATCAAGATGTTAAAGTGTGTTCATGCCGATCTCCAAATAATGTTCCAAATAACGGCAAACCATCCCCCTAGAGTACGCAAGAGGACTCAGGAATTCATTTGTTCATTCACTCCATTCATTCAATGACTACTTGAGGGCCTTCTGTATACAAACAGCGTGCCAGGTTACAGGTAAGTGGTACATGAGACAGCAGCCACTCCCAACGAGCTGGAGGAGCAGATTCAGAGACAGAAGTAAGGAGGCAGGCTCATGGAACGTGCAAAGGCTCTCCCTGCTGTCAACATGGGGAGAAGAACAATGGGCTCTCTGGAGAAATGGGATCTCAGCTGAGCAGGGACGCACAGGGGCAAGTTAACCTGGCAAAGGTGACGGCAAGTGGGGGAGTGGAAAGGGGAAGAACTTTCTAGAAAGAAGAACAGCCAAGACAAGAGCGAAGGGATAAGAGAGTTCTAGGGGAATAAACAGGATGCGGGAGGGGAAGAGACAGGGATTTTCAAGGCCTTCGTGAGCCATGTTGTCTTGGTAGCACCCTTCAAAGCTACCTGCCTCCCCCACCTGCTAATCTTGGGGAAGAAGGAGCGAGCTGATGACAATCAGAGCCCAGGTCACAACTGGTTATGGGCCTTTCCTTGTAAATCCAGTGAGCTTGAAAATGTCCAGCCTCCCGTCATATTCTCTTGGGTTTGACTGTTTGCCTTCCTTTCATTGGCTTCTTTTTCTCCAGGACTCCTTTCTTGTCAGAGCATCTGGGTCCTATGGGATGTCTGGAGCTATCTCTTATTCTGGAAGGGTCCTGCCCTGTGGAGGCCATGTGGTAACTAAGGTAGAACCCAAGGGAAGGGAGGCAACTTCCAGACCCTTAAAGCTGCCTACTCTCAGCTCAAGGACCTTTGGCTGATGGCTGTGACCTCAACATGATAGCTACAAATGTTTGTTCATCAGATAATGTATAAAATTGGATGCTTAAAAGGTTGCAAAGACTGTCAATATAAAAAATAGGTTCTATGGAATATGAATATACAAAATGGTAAGATTGCTTAGGCTTCTCTTGGAAAGTGATTGAGACACTGAGATCACATTGGAACCTAGCTCAAAGCAGATATTTAGTATAAGCTCCTTCCTTTCATCTCCTTCATTCCTCTGAGCCCTGGAGGTCACAAAAACATGGCGAGTTAAAGTCAGCTGTGAAAATCCACAAAAGGAGCCCTATAGAGAACAACAAGCATAAAATGTTTTAAGGGAGGAAAAAAGATCATTGTACCCTGAACACACAGTCAGGGACAATTTTCTCTTAGGCATTGTGCAAAGAAACTACTTTGCTCTTGGGAAGTTGTCTGTCCACTGGTGAGAGGAGTCCACCCAAATGACACAATTTATGATTCAAACTACATGCAGAGCAAGAGCAAAGAGATGTAGCTACTGAAACAGGCGCCATCCCTCCCAGCTGGGAAAGCTACGGACGGTTGTGTGGAGGAGGCGGCATTTGGGAGAGTGTTAGGGTTTGGATTCCAGGGTAATAGAAAGACCCACGGCAGGGAGGAAGGAAACATGGGAAAGAGAAAAGTTCAGTTGGGTCGCCCATGAAATGAATCAGATGTTAGAACCAAAGGAAGGCAGGTCGGAAATTCCCAATGGGATAAGGGGATGTCAGGTCTAGAGGGCGCCCGCTTTCTGCTGACTCCAGGAATTCCATCCTGCCTGGCCAGGGTCTCTGGGGACACTGGGTCAGGACGGGATGTGGTGAGTGAGTACGGTTGACAAGAGACACTTGTGACCACTGGCAGCGCATATTCACACTTTTGTGTGACATGACACGTGGAGCCCGGGAGCACTCCATGACCCTGGAGCCCCCGGCAGGCCTCGCACCAACCTCACTCGAGTAATTGCCCTGTTTCCAACCTTGGTAGCTGCGTACTTGGCCCCCTCTCTGCTCATCACATTTCAGAAAACCACTGCCACTCTCCCCAGGGCTGGCCTAGGGACATGGTCAGCCCAGGGACATCCTAGGCAGCATGGTCAAAGACACAGTCAGGATCCAGAACACCCACAGAGCAGCCTGGGATGACTGACGACAAAAGGCAGCCACGCTCCTGGCCTCCACTTGGCAGATTCAGGGCAACAGCTGTGGAAAAGCAGCACGCTTCACTTCTGCCCATTCCACGTGGCCTCCGAGCCCTCTGCTGCTGAGAAGAGTGCAGAGTATCCCACATGAGCCGCTCATGAGCCGCGATACCGCTTTTGCTGAAGGCCCTTTCATTCCAGTATGTTTCCACGTCTGTGTTTACTGCCCTTCCATCCTAACTTGCCTGTGGCCAACAGCTGTCATAGTCATCCATGCAGACAAGCTCAGAGTACCCTCCCTCCCCTCCCAGCCCCAAAATGTCCTGTCAGTCCTCTCCACATCTGTATCCCATATGGTGGAAGGAACACCCTCCACGAGGAGGAGTGGTCAACAACTCAAATGATGAGATAGAGTTCCAACTGAATGCCTTGTTAAACACGTATGATCAACCCCAAATAAACTGACGCACTGCTGACGAGGAACCACTGGCCCCAAGGGGATAGTCCCAGGGGGGAAACACACATTCTGTGACCAAATCTCTGCCCTACACAATAAGGAGGGCCCCCCCTTTAAATATGAGCCAACAAAATATAACAGTGAGCAGGATATTGAGGGAAATCAGCATTATTATTACTGGTAGATTTAAATTGTGCTCACAAAAAAACTCAGAGTTTTTAAACCTCTGATTTCTGAAGAGATTTTCACTTGAAACTACATTGTATAAGTAAAACAGGGCATTTGCTTTTGACAGAAACAATGATGACTGAGATCATAGGATAGTCAATAAAATCCTCTTACCCCATAATTACACTGAGGAGCGCTAGTGGCAGACCAGTCTTGAGTACAGTCTGTATCTCCATCTCTGTCTCCATCCTTTGCTATGCCCGCCCGTCAAGTCCTACACCTCATTACAGACATGAAAGGCAGGAACCTCTTCCTCCAAGAAGACCTCCTTACAACTCAGACAAGAGAAAGCTCTATCCCTTTATGCTCCTGGAATGCTTTCATAGCCTACCACATTGTGGGCTATAATACACGTGTCTTCTTTGCCCTGTTCAGCTGGGAGACAGGACATCTTAATCATTTTGTCCACTCTACAGGAGCTATCTTGATGTCTTTCAAAGACTAGTCCTTTCATAAAAGTGTTTTAATTGAAAAACACATGTCTGATGTTAAACCAAGCAGAATAATGAAGAATAAATGGAACTTTGAGAAAATGACTGATAGTGCCTTATCTACAGTTGGATGCACAGAAAAGGCTAATAAAATTTAAGCCTGAAAAACAACAGAAAGAAGAAATGTGTTTCTTAGGACAGCATTCCATTGTATTGCTCGGCTATACTTTAATCAACCTCTAATTACTGAACACATGGAGTACTGGGATTTTTTTCCATTAATGAATCAAACAATGAGCAAAAATGAACTATCAATTTTGTGGGTATAATTATTATTTTAGAATAAACTACTGGAAGGCAGTTTGACCCATAAATGTGCATATGTGTGTTTAAGACTTTATATAAATTGATACTTCTAAGTGGGAATTCTAATGTTTCATAAATAGGTGTAATCTTTGCATGTGCTTTCTGTTAGCTATGCTCAATTCAAGTTAAGGAATTTCCCTTTCTTCATAGTTATAGTTTGGCTCTTGAATTTGTGCTGGACTTTATCCAGTGTGTGTTGTCTGCTCCTTTTCTAGGCCTTCACTCTGTTGGGCAGCCGGATCCACCTTTCACCACGTGCTCGGTGTGAGGAAGGGGGCTTGCTTGCCATCTAGGGACTGGGTGGGTTCAGCCAATGCAGGGACCTTGAAGAGAGCTAAAGAGGTATTGGTGGGGGAGAAGGGAGAAGCTCAGCACACCCACTCTCCTGGCCTCCTCCCTATTGTCTTGTCAGTAGGTGCATTTCTTTAAAAAGGACCACGGCTTTGCTTAGATGCCCCCACTCCACAGTTTCTGGAAAATATTCCCTTCCTCTTGCCCTTCAAGCTTTGGGTGGCAAGGAATATGCAGGGAGCATCTCTCCACTCTTACTAATCCTGGGGTGTTTCGCCTTGCTTTGTGGACTCCTGCAACCCAACCCACATCTCTACAAAGAGACCCTTCCTTAAACTCTCCCACTCACCCTTCTGAGTGTTCCAACCACTACTTGACAGGCTTGGACTGATACAGTAACTGGTACCAGGAGTAGTTCAGAGGCCGTGTGGCAACACAGAACCGTTAGAAATAATGTGGACAAAATTTCTAAAATTAACAATGATGTCTTCTGTGAAAATGGAAATATTTTAACCTACAATGCCTGTGACAATGGCTAATTTGATGATGGATTGCCTAGAAATTAAATAAATGGACAGCCTATCAGGTGTACTGAACATTCTGGTTCTGGTGGACAGAATCCTAATATAAATCACTGTCATGGGTTTCTATAACCTCACATACATTTTCTAGTCATAAATTGGTTTACAGACCCAGAGTAGCTTTTATCCTTTGAGGAAGAACACTACAGTGCGGCCACAGGTATATGCTATGAATTTTCCTCTAGGCCTTCCCCAGAAGGAAGAAAATATTCAGGAAAAGGAATACCTAGACCTTCCAAAGGTTATTAGATTCTGTCTCTGAACTAATGTCAGTCTCTGGAGATTGACAAGTGGCCCATGCTGGCAGTTCAGAGTGGTGACTTATGTAAATTAGATGATGCATAGAGTTTTGGACTGACTCCACCTCTCCATTAGACTAGAGGGATTCATCATGGTTTATTTGTCCAGTTCCAACATGTAGAGGTCCAAAGACAAGATATACAGAAGTGGTAACTCTTAACACAGCCCCATTTAACAAATTATTTGGCTCATAAAAAAATACTAGATGGCATTCCAACACATCTGTAGATAATCATTTTTCCTAAACTCACAGAGTAAGAGAAATATAATTAAGAAAGAGAGGCCCACTCTCAGCTACAGAGCCAAGAGAATTCCCTTGAAGAAACAATGAAACAGATCTATCTAGTCTCACAGACACCACATTTGAAAAGGAGGTAATGAAAATATTGAAGGAATTAAGAAAGGCTATTGACAGCTTACTCAAAAAAGAATGAAAAATGATAAGAAGCAGCCAATAAAAATTAGAAAATTCATTAGCCAAGATAAAAGCTGAACTAAAGGCAATGAACAGCAGAATGAATAATGCAGAAGAGATCAAATTGCCAACATCTGCTGGATCATGGAAAAAGCAAGAGAGTTCCAGAAAAACATCTATTTCTGCTTTATTGACTATGCCAAAGCCTTTGACTGTATGGATCACAATAAACTGTGGAAAATTCTGAAAGAGATGGGAATACCAGACCACCTCAACTGCCTCTTGAGAAACCTGTATGCAGGTGTCAGGAAGCAACAGTTAGAACTGGACATGGAACAACAGACTGGTTCCAAATAGGAAAAGGAGTACGTCAAGGCTGTATATTGTCACCCTGCTTATTTAACTTCTATGCAGATTACATCATGAGAAATGCTGGGCTGGAAGAAACACAAGCTGGAATCAAGATTGCCGGGAGAAATCTCAATAACCTCAGATATGCAGATGACACCACCCTTATGGCAGAAAGTGAAGAGGAACTACAAAGCCTCTTGATGAAAGTGAAAGTGGAGAGTGAAAAAGTTGGCTTAAAGCTCAACATTCAGAAAATGAAGATCATGGCATCTGGTCCCATCACTTCATGGGAAATAGATGGGGAAACAGAGGAAACAGTGTCAGACTTTATTTT